>NC_045436.1:70044228-70088032 GCF_002776525.5 Piliocolobus tephrosceles | reverse complement strand
CACAGTGGCTCATGCATGTAATTCCAGCACTTCTGGGAGGCCAAGGAGGATCGTCTGAGATTAGGAGTCTGAGATCAGCCTGGGCAACATGGTGAAACCCTGTCTCTACAAAAAAGCACAAAAACTAACTGACTGTGGTGGCGTGCACCTGTGGTCCCAGCTACTTGAGAGTGTGAGGTGGGAGGATCGCTTAAGTCTAGAAGGTCGAGGCTTCAGTGAGCTGTGATCACACCACTGCACTCCAGCCCGGGCAACAGAGTGAGAACCTGTCTCAAAAAAAAAAAAAATCTAAAATTCTACAGATAAGTCAGTCAATGCTAAGAAAATTGATCATTTAAATCTACCCTCCTCTAGACCTTGGTAGAATACAAAATGCAGAGAGAAGTAGCATCGGAGAGTTACGGGGTTTTTAATGGTGATGCATACCATTACATAAGGACATTTACATAAGGACCTGAGCAGAAGGTTAGTGTTAAGTGCCCAAGCTTTTGAAGCTCTCTACATACTGATGTGTAAATTACTGACAAACTGTGTCATGATTCTGAGGCAGAGTCTGTAGTACAGGCCCAGCAAAGCAAAACCCACTTAGGAAGCCAGAAAAAGGAATACAGTCAAATGACATTAAGAATCTGCTAATGCATGTGAAGTTATCATCGGGAATTTTTTATGTCCAACTTTTCATCAGTACTCTTATAATGTAATACATTCATTCAATACATATTCATTAAGGACCTGTTATGTGACACGCCCTAGGAAAACAATGGCATTCAAGAGAGACAAGGTCCTTCTACCAGTGTTACATGTACTTGTTTCTAAAGTCCTTTACCAATTTACCATGTGTTTCACTTTCAACACACGCATATATAGGGCTTTGAAACCTATAAATCAAAGAAATAGCTAAATATATTTGCCCAACTTATCAACTAATATAATATGCAACTCCAGCCAGTATTTTATTTAATGAATGTAGACAGCCAAAATAATTTTTAGATTTTGTCTCTGTCATGTTTTTTGACCCAAAAAAAGATATATTGACAATACTGGAAAATTTATCATAAATAATATCTTTCATTACAGGTTGGGAAATTGCTTCATTCTAAAGACCAGATCAAATATGCTTTTTTCCAAAAAAAAAACATAAATAAGAACCAGTTGGTCTAAAAATAAAAGAAGTGCAAAAGATGATTTCATATATATGTGAAAATGACTATATGTTCAAATAACTGTAGAATTCATTTAATAGCCCAGATATCTCCCTATAAATATGTAATTTATTATATATTCCTAATATACATATTTAGTCTGGATTTACATTATACTAAGATGGTCACTTCCATTCTCTCTTGGTGTAGAAACAGATGTTTTTCAAATTCAAAGTAGCAATATTAATTTTAAATGGTCTGTAATACCTTCTCAGTTTTCAAGTTAAAAATCCCATTTTTATATTAACTGACTAGTTTAATTCTATGGAAAATTATGCTTTAAAATAAAATCTGATGGTGTGAAAAGTCAGTCACTTTAATATTCACTGCATTTCCCACAGCAAGTTTTCTTCAACATATCTTCTTAAGTTATGTTTTTAATCTATATTATTCTGAGGTTGTTGTGAATTATTATCCACAGAGTTACCAGTATGTATCAACAACTACAAGTTCCCCTTTACCTGTCCTCAACTCTGTACAAGATAAGAATTTGATAAAGCATTCATGTCTAATGTTTGCTATGGGACAGATTAATTTTGATTACTAACTCTGGTACCATGTACAGTAGTATCCATTAGCTGCAGTTTGCTTTCCACAGTTTCAGTCACTTGCTGCCAGTGGCAGTCCAAAAATATTAACTTGAAAATTCCATAAATAAACAATTCATTAGTTTTAAATTGTATGCCATTCTGAGGAGTGTGATGAAATCTCATGCTATCCTGCTTCGTTCCTCATGTGAATCACCCTTTTGTCCAGCAGATTCATGCTGTAGGCGCTATCTGCCCTTTAATCATTTTGTAGCCGAGTAGGTTATCATATCAACTGTGCTTGTGCTCAAAGAACCCTTATTTACTTAATAATGGCCCCCATGATGCTGGCCATTTGGATATGTCAAAGAGTAGCCGCAAAATGCTTCCTTTAAGTGAAAAGGTGAAAGTTTTCAACCTAATAAAGAAAGAAAAAAAAATCCTATGGTGAGGTTTAGCTAATATCTACAGTACAATAAGATATTTTGAGAGAAAGAAATAGACCACATTCACATAACTTTTTACATAAAATGTTATAATTGTTCGATTTTATTATTGGTTATTGTTAATCTCTTACTGGGCCTAATTTATTCATTAAACTTTATCATAGGTACATATGTATGGGAAAAAAACATGGCATATATAGGGTTTGGTACTATCTACAGTTTCAGGGATCCATGGGGGAATGTATACCCCTGTGGAAAAGGAGGAAGTACTCTAGTTAAAATATTAATATGTAAACTTAAACTAGGAAGTTCATAAAAGTATTTTATATTTTATTGATATCCAGTGTATTCTTTTAGTTTCTAAACATAATTAATGCATAGATTTTTTTAATCCCCCCAAATACACTATCTGATTGGTAGGGCAAACTCAGAAGTTTTATTGAATCTGAATGCATGTTTTTAAAGATTTTGCATGTGCATGCCTGTACACACATGTTGACAACAAGTAGGAAAGCTATACTGTTGACAAAAAAAGAGCAAGAGAGACATTTTGGCTATGAAATTTCTATTCATCACCCCCACCATTCATGCATCCCTCAGATTGTATTGTAGTACATATGACCTTTATTTTTAAAAATCTTCAGACTAGCCCAAAGTTTACATAACCAACAGGCTGCAAAATGTGTAAGCAAACAGAGGTTAGGTTTCATATTCAGATTCTGACAACAATATGCATAAGTAACTAGAGACAGAAGCAGCAAAGAGGAGGGTCAAAAAAAAACTGCAAATATCCAGACCTTGCCAATCCATATAATTCATCTTGCTTCAATCTTAGGTTATTTGGGGCCCTGTTCTTTATGTATTTTTTGACTTCATTTGTCCCATGGTGATGAGTTTCAAATCTATGTACTCGTCCCAGGTTGTTTGCTGGTATTTCAGACTAATGTGTGCAATGGCCTATTTAATATAGCTCCATAAGGAGGTCTAATAGGTATTAGGTTGAACTAACATCAAATTGCCATTTTTGATGGTCAAAATATGAATATCAGCAATTTCACATGGTTCAAATATTTCCAGTTTAACTTGGTCCAAACAAAAATGAATTTCTCACTCCCAACATCCAATCTCTTCTACCTCTTGTACCCTCTTCTCAATAAACTGCACCATCATCCAGTATACTCAAGGAAAGTCAAGGAACTATTCAAGATTCCACTTTTCACTGACCACCACATCCAATCCATTGCAAGTGAGGACAAATAGCTGCCCCTTTCACTCAGCAGCAGCACACATCTCCCCTCTGGTATCTCTGCTTTCATTCTTGTCCCCACAATATACACTCCACAGACCTGAGAGAGTTACCTTCATGTTTGTCCTACCCTTATGGGATCTGAACAGGCCTACCTTCTGACCTCATTGCTCACCTCTCTGCCCTTCACTCACTACTGTCCAGGCACATTTAGATTCTTTGCCCTCACTAACAACAACTTCCACTGTCAGTTATCATGTGGCTGACAGGTTTTGGCTAGTATAACCTCAGTTTTTAGATATCACTTACATAGGGAGACCTTGTCTGAATAGTCAATGCAACGAGGCTGCTTTGTAAGTCTCAATCACCTCACCTCATTTAAATTTTCTGCATAGCATGTATCATTACCTGATATTTCTATTGCTTGTTTTCCCAACTGGTTGTCGGGAATTAGAAAGTATGCTTCATGAAAGCAAGGATTGCATCCATCTGTTTTCATTGCTGTACCCAGCAGTGAAATAGAATACCAAGCACCAGCAGATATTCAATAAACATTTCAAGAAATAAATAAATTTTTACTGAGAACAGGGGAAAAAGAGTTCTAACAAAAGACATTCTTGTTGGACTGGGTTTATTACATGCTCTTATAGTAGTTCATTGTTAGTTGGGAATTAACTACAGTGTTTTTATTTTTATCTCCTAAAAATAAGAGGAATTGTATAAAAATGAGTAAACTTTGTATTTCAGTCAGCAAGGCACTAAAGATAAGTACAGAAACAAAGGCACATGTTAACAAACCATGCAAACCAAACAGGGTTGAAATTTGATTTTGCCATTTTTTAACTGTATGACCTTGAAAAAAGTTTGACTTGTCTGAACCTTAATTATCTCATATGTAAAATGAGGACTACACACACACATTATTTTTAAGGACAAAATGTTGCTAAAAATCAAAATGGTAATGTATGAAATGTAATTGTAAAATTGCAGATGCTTAATAAATATATCTTCTTTAAAACACCAATCCACAATTAGCCACAGGATGTCAGTTGATCGACTGGCTTGTAATCCTAGTAAATAATAATGCTCCCTCCTATGACAGGCGTGACTATTTCAGGATGACTGAATATTTACAGAACAATATTAATTATCTTATCTCTAATTTCCATTTATAGTTATTCCCTAAGGAGAAAACAAACAAACAAAAAGCTGGGGTTTTTTTTCATTTTTCTTAGGCTATTAGATTCCTTGTGGTTGCAAATATTTTATAATGTGTTCTGGGACAACTTAATTAGATAGAAAAGTCCAACATTTTGAGATGAAAATCATCACTGCACTTGTCCTTTTCACCCTTCGTTTCGCAAACACCAGAAGGTGGAGGAGAGAGTATATGAAGTTAGCCTGAAGGAAGTCAATTACAGAGCCAAAAACAGAAACACTAAACTGTTTCAACCAAAAATTCTTAATATATAGATCCATGTACCCATTTGGAAATATAACATAAAAGTTATCTTGATGTTCAACCGCCATTTTTACAAAAGTGCTCTGATTTTTACAAGACATAACAAATAAAAACTCTGTAGTTAATTCTACACTAACAATGGGCTGTTATAAGAGCATGCGATAAGTCCAACCCAACAAGAATGCCTTTTTCCTGAACTCTGTGACTTGTAAGAAGGAAGCCTAAAGATCCTACCACACCCATGACCTTAGAGAAAGGGTGAGTCATCAGCACCTTGTTTGAGCTGAGGACACTAATTACAGTACAAAAGGACAGCAACAAAAATCAGGCTAAATTTTTTCAAGAGCTAAAAAGCATTGGACATATTTACCCTAGAAACATAATGAAAATTATTTTTTGAATGTCTTTCACAATTTAAAAACTGTGTGAACAAGTAGGCCTTTCATGATGTTTAAAATTCCCTTGATTTTTCTCTCTAAAAGTTCAGAATAATATAATCTCCAGTACATAAAATAATCAGCATAAAATATATCACTTTAATACTTAAAAGTAGTGACATTTGTTGTGCATCGTTTTGATGCCAGTTACTTTTTTATTCATTATTACAGTTAATCCTCACTAAAACCTTACATGAAGATATAGTATTGTTTTTATAGTATTATTTTTATTTTGTAAGTGAAGAAGCATCTTAATGAGATTACTCTGTGACTAAATTCACAGAGCTAATGACAGAGCTGGAATTCAAACCAGGGTCCTGTAGACTCTAAAGCTCATTTTCTATTCACCTCTCTATGATGCCTCTAAACATATTTCTAAGCAATTTTTATGACCTATACATTTTTAGACTGATACGGTTAGGCTTTGTGTCCACAAAAATCTCATTCTGAATTGTAATCCCCAGTTGTTGAGGGAGAGACCTGCTAGAAAGTGACTGGATTATGGGGGCGTTTTCCCCCATGCTGTTCTTACAACAGTGAGTGAACTCTCACGAGATCTGATGGTTTTGTAAATGGCAGTTTTTCCTGCATCCTCACTTCTCTGTCCTGCCACCACGTGAAGAAGGTCGTTGCTTCCCCTTTCCTGTCCGCCATAACTGTAAGTTTCCTGAGGCCTCCCCAGCCATGTGGAACTATGAGTCAATTAAACCTCTTTCCTTTATAAATTACCCAGTCTCAGTATTTCTTTATGGCAGTGTGAGAATAGACTAATACATAGATCTTTCTAGCAAAGCATTTAACCTCTGCCTGATAATATCACAACAGTTCCTTATTTAAAAAAATGATAAATTTTTCTAATGCTGGACCATTTGTCAGGGCACTTCCTGATGAGAATGTAGTATTTCTTTATTCTAGGATGGTAAATTTGCCTATTATAACAGACTTATCTTGCCAAGTTTAGAAACTCCATGAGTCCATTAAACATCTTACTTGTTACATTTAGCAAAACTCTATCTGGTAATTTTCTCTTCACTCACAATAATCAGATGTTTAACCTATAATATTTATTTAATAACCTGTTTGTGCAGCCTCTCTCATTAAGAGAAAATAATACAACCTTTAATAAACTTGTTTTCTAATTGGAAAAGTATGATAAATAATCCTCAAAATACTCAAAATATTCATTGGTATAATGAGATAACAGAAAACAAAAGAGATTATTCGCTATTGTGATAATTATTTTCATTCCTATTCTAGTTAAGAAGCAATGTTTAATAAGAATCTATAAATAAGCCACAACGTTGAAATAAACACACTTAATTTTTGTTATGTGTACCAAGAGGTTAACAGGAAAATAGCAGTGAATGCTGCAACAGCAAAAAAAAAAAAAAAAGGTTCCCACTTGTAAGAGAAGTAATAATTTTTAAGAAAATTATAATATAGGGCCGGGCACGGTGACTCACGCCTGTAATCCCAGCACTTTGGGAGGCCGAGGAGGGCGGATCACGAGGTCAGGAGATCAAGACCATCCTGGCTAACAAGGTGAAACCCCGTCTCTACTAAAAATGCAAAAAATTAGCTGGGCGTGGCGGCCGGCGCCTGTAGTCCCAGCTACTTGGAAGGCTGAGGCAGGAGAATGGCGTGAACCAGGGAGGCGGAGCTTGCAGAGAGTCGAGATCGCGCCACTGCACTCCAGCCTGGGAGACAGAGCCAGAGTCCGTCTCAACAACAAATATATATATATATATAATATATTCACCCTGCTTATTTATGTCACATTTTAGTTTTCACCTGTGTATGCACTTTAGGGAAAAACTAAAGTGACTAAAAGTTAAGTGACTAAACATGTCATGGAAATTACCACCTGAGTGCTGATATGGTGGCACACGTCTGTAACCCCAGTGTTTTGGGAGGTTGAGACTGTAGGATCGCTTGAGGCCACGAGTTCGAGACCAGCCTGGGCAACAAAGCAAGACCCCCCCCTCTACAATAAAAAGTAAAAACATAGCCAGGCGCAGTGGCTCACGCCTGTAATCCCAGCACTTTGGGAGGCCAAGGCCGGTGGATCATGAGGTCTGGAGTTGAAGACGTCTGACCAACATGGTGAAACCCCATCTCTACTAAAAATACAAAAATTAGTCAAGCATGGTGGCATGCTCCTGTAATCCCAGCTACTCAGGAGGCCAAGGCAGGAGAATTACTTGAACCCGGGAGGCAGAGGTTGCAGTGAGCCGAGATTGAGCCACTGCTCTCCTGGGCAACAGAGTGAGACTCCATCTCAAAAAAAACAAAAAACAAAAAACAAAACAAAAAAAAACATAAATAAATAAATAAGTAAATAAAAACAGGACTACAGGACTGGCATAGTGATGTGCACTTATAGTCCTGCTGCTTAGGAGGCTGAGGCGGAAGGATTGCTTCAGCCCAGGAGTTTGAAGCTGCAGTGAGCTATGACCACACCCCTGCACTTCAGTCTGGACAAGAGACCAAGATCCTGTTTCTTTAAAAAAAAAAAAAGAGAGAGAGAGAGAGAAAGAGAGAGACATCAACTAGCTGAATATTCAGTCTTTAAATTCCACATGGAATTTATGAAATTATCAAATCCCTAGCACATCAAGAACCAAACAGTTTCACTATTTTTAATTTTTAGAAGCCACACTATATAGTAGAAAGGGCCTGGGCTTTGAGGATGTGCAATCTAAGATTGGTATCTCTGTTCACTACTTTGGCCTGTATGACCTTGTGCAAGTCTCTTGTGGTGTTTGAACTTGTATTTAAAACTTATAACAAGTCCTGAATAATTTATATCTTAGTGAAACGATTAGTAAAAATAACTAATTGTGTGCATATCAGTCACATACCTAGTGGACACTCAATAAATGTGCTCTATAATTAATTGTTATCCTTCATAACCAAAGGGAAAAAAATCATTTTTTTAAGCTTTGTTTTCACAGAGCCATGGAAATGATGTATTTTGTGGTCATCTGCTAATTGATGGCTTACCACATTATTTACTAGGTTCATGTCCTTTGTCCATCATTTTATTATCTCTTCAATATACTCATTTATTATCATCATCCCTTTCATATCCTTTTTTGTTCTAAATAAATTGTATGCTTTTGATTCAATTATTTTGTACATTTCTTGGTACTGCAATATAAAAAAAATATCAACAGTTTAAAAACTACAGATTTTAAGTTCATTAACATTGGGAATAGTGCCTAAGAGTACTCCTAGGTCCACTACATTTATGCTGTGTTCTTTTCTTTTATTTTCTTTCTTTTTTTTTTTTTTGAGAAGAGTCTTGCTCTGTTGCCCACGCTGGAGTGCAGTGACAAGATCTCGGCTCACTACAACCTCTGCCTCCCATGCTCAGACGATTCTCCTGCCTCAGCCTCCTGAGTAGCTGGGATTACAGGCATGCACCATTATGCCCAGCTAATTTTTTCTAATTTTATTAAAACGGGGTTTCACCATGTTGACTTGGCCAGGCTGGTCTTGAACTCCTGACCTCAAGTGATCCGCCCTCCTCGGCCTCCCAAAGTGCTGGGATTACGGGCATGAGCCACTGCACCTGGTTTATGCTTTGTTATTTTCATGGTAGATAAAGGTAAGTTCATTCATAGATCTTACATTCAGGGTTAGTAGGTTTTACCTTTATGATAGAAGATTCTTACAAAACAATTTCATACCAAAGCATATTTTTTGTCCTATAATCATTCCATTACTAATTTTACAGATGTGAATCATAATACTTTTTATAGCATCACCTAATTTCCACACTACAATTAAACCATTTGTACTTAAGTATTAGTTTCTCAATGTTAATGCTCCTGCAACAGTCTTTTTTTTTTTTTTTTTTTTTTTTTTTTTTTTTTTTTTTGAGACGGAGTCTTGCTCTGTCGCCCAGGCTGGAGTGCGGTGGCCCGATCTCAGCTCACTGACTGCAAGCTCCGCCTCCCGGGTTCACGCCATTCTCCTGCCTCAGCCTCCCGAGTAGCTGGGACTACAGGCGCCCACCACCTCGCCCGGCTAGTTTTTTTTGTATTTTTTTAGTAGAGACGGGGTTTCACCATGTTAGCCAGGATGGTCTTGATCACCTGACCTCGTGATCTGCCCGTCTCGGCCTCCCAAAGTGCTGGGATTACAGGCTTGAGCTACCGCGCCCGGCCACAACAACAGATAAATGTAATTGCTTACAATTTATCTGTTGGATTTTGTACCCCTTTCCTTCTTTTACCTGAAGATAAAAATATAGCACCCTAAGGAAAGATTACGAATCCAAAGCAAATTGTCAAAGGAATAATAGTATTTCTATAAAGGATTTTTTTCTTTTAAGGAAGAATAAATGATGTATAACAAAACTCTTCTGGCTGCTAGGAGAACAAAATATGCTTGCTATTGGTAATTCCTATGTTAAAGCAACAACAGACATAAATACTGTGAATGATTTTGCATCTAACTGTTACTATGGTTCATGATAAACCACCATTATCTAGGAATTATTAATATGTATCTTTTTAAACATCATATTTGATACCTGCATGTACCTGAATACCTGTCTCTTACATATGCATAATATATAATAGTTGGCAACTGATTCATACATGATTACAACAGTATATGAACATGAAAGTAAATGACAGCACCTATAAAGCACCAGAAAGCAGTCACTAATAACTTTTTCTCACCTAAACCACAATAATGGTTGTACTAATAACAGAGAAAAACAATGACTAGTAACAAATTTATCTATGCACTTGCATGTTCCTTAATGCCCTATCATCAATATTGCTCTTTAGCTTTGTGAAATGAACTGTCTTCTGTTACTAGTGCACACACTGGGGGTAAACAGTTTTCTTCACTTGCTTATAAAAGTGATCCGAATGGTTTTAATTAGAATAGAGTCTACTGACACACCATGAATTCCTTTGACTAAAGCTGCTGAAACACTCAAAGAATTTGAGCGTACTTAAAGTGGTATATGTAGACAGGCTTTCATTCCCACTGCAGAGAGCTACAGGTGGTGTGTCTGAAGGATACGGTGAAAAATAAGCACAAGCCTAAGTTCAGCTACTGAAAACTAGGATAATGTGACTAATCAAGATGGACAAGTGCAAGGGGCTAAAATTAGGCACCTGGAAGCAACATGACATTCTTAAGGCATTTAGAGTTGTCATTTTTGCCATAATATTAGCTATAACCAGTACCTAAATGTAAAGCGATGTGTGCCAGTTACGAATTAATTGCCTCCCAGCTCCTAATGCACCTTTCAACAAATACATGTCCTATGATCACAGATAGAATCATTTTAAGTATTTTTTCTTTACAATGGATGTGATGCTGAGTGTTCCCAGTAGAGGACGCTGGGGGAAGGGGCTCTTCCATGTTTTCTGGTGACACAGGAGTCAGTGAATGTGAGGACATTCAGTGTAGCCCCGCCAAGTCATGAAGGGTATAAGAACATATGATTGCTTGCCAATCTTGCAGTCTCAAGCTAGAGACAATCTTCCCAAGGCCCTCTCCAGAAAGAAATGCCCATCAGAGTCAAAATTCCCTCTGTAGGCCTGTGGGCCATCTACCTGAAGCCCGCTCCCCTCCAGCAGTCCTACTGAGCCCACTGCAGGCCCCATACTCTTCCCTGGAGGGTGCTCATGTCCTCTGAAACACAGCCACTGGTTTGGTTATCCATGTCGACTGTTCTACTGGCCGCCAGCTTGCCCCATGACTATGGGCCATCTCTGGATGCTCAGCCAAACTCGAGAATTTCTCTGCTCTCCAGTGAGATGAATTACACCTTATCTTTAAGAACTGATCCTCTTCCAAGTTTGTCATTCTTTGGTTACATTCCTTTAGCTTCACAGTACCACTTAGGTTTCTCTATATCTTAGAGGGAAGTTACTCTTTTGTCATACTTTAATAATATTTTTAAATTAAATTCACTAGTTTAACTTACTATGTGGTTTTCCTCTTCAAAGTGGACTAGTTGATACACAATTCTTCTAAAACCTGGTATTGAATCAATCTGATTATGATTCACATTTGGAAACAATTATAAACTGTAACTAAGAATAAATAAAAATACAGAATTGGGGCAGGTACAGGATAATGCCTATAATCCCAGTACTTTGGGAGGCTGAAGCAGGAGTCACTTGAGACCAGGGGTTCCAGATTAGACTGAGCAACAATGCAAGGGCCCACATTTACAAAAAAAATTAAAAATAATTAGTTGGGCATAGTGGTGCATACCTATAGTCTTAGCTACTTGGGAGGCTAAGGCAGGAGGATTGCTTGTGCCCAGGAGTTGGAAGTTGCAGTGAACCATAATTGTACCACTGCTCTCCAGCCTAGATGACAGAGTGAGACTCTGCCTCTAATGTATATAGCAATCAATCTATTTAAAAAGAAAAATCAGTTGACTACACATTACAATATCAAGTACATGAGTTAGTTTGAATATTAGCTAATAGTAGGGCTTAAATTTCAAATACATAGTGGCAATTTTTTACATTAATGTGCTGATCTTTCTATGTCAAATATCAATGCATAAAGTGCAATACATGTCTCAGTATCACTGAAGTGATCAATATAACTGGCTGTAGCCTTCAAAACTGGTGTTGTTTACAAAGATTAACTCCTATGGGATGTATGTTTATTGTTTCCTAATTAATGTCCAAGTATGCTTTTAACTATGTTAAACAACTACTCAAAAAATGTGTTTTTGTTATTGACTAAAACTTTCTGGCTGGGCAGGGTGGCTCACACCTGCAATCCCAACACTTTAGGAGGCCCAGGCAGGAGGATCACCTGAGGTCAGGAGTTCGGAACCAGCCTGGCCAACATGGTAAAATCCCATCTCTACTAAAAATACAAAAATTAGCTGGGCGTAGTGGCGGACGCCTGTAATCCCAGCTACTCAGGAGGCTGAGGCAGGAGAATCGCTTGAACCTGGGAGGTGGAGGTTGCAGTGAGCTGAGATCATGACATTGCACTGCAGCCTGGGCAACAGAGCGAGACTCTGTCTCAAAAAAAGAAAAAAAAAAGAAAGAAAGAAATTCTAATGCTAGAAGAAATCCATCAAGCTAATCTTTTAAAAAGACTGTTTTCAGAAGATTTAATTCCCATAGAGCTCATTACAGACAAAACAAAACAAATCCAAAAGTAAATGTTCTTTATAGTATTACAGAGATCATATTATTCAAACTATGCATCCTTGATTCTTTCACATGTATGTGTGTATATGTGTGCACGAGTTGAGGGGATGTGAGAAGGAAGTAATAATAGGTACCCATGGTAGAAAAAGTCACATTGAACCAGGACAGCTCTGTTTCAAGGGCAGTATCACCTGACAGTAGAAAACAGTTTGGGATTAAAAACAAAAGCAGTAACAAAACATGCATCGTAGGCACAATATTTCATAGAAAATGTTAGCTGTTGCATTATTTTATTTGGCAAAGCTTGTTTTTCCCATATGAGTCTTCAATACCATTTGTACAATGCCAGACTGAGCTCTCTCATGCCTCACAAGTTTTACTTCATTAAGACCTTATTGTAATCTAAAGGAATCATGTTGTGAAGACCCTTAATAAGGTATGCAACAAAACAATGATTAACAGACCCCCAGACTACTTGATCACTGGAATACCATTCCTGGAGTGGGTTGCTGGATATCACCATACCCCTGCCTCCCCATTATCCCAGATAAATAAATGAAGTTATATAAGGTACGAGGGCTTCAAAAAAAGGTTTGACTTTTTGAGCTGTGGTAATTATTTTTTTACAAACAATGTATTCTGACAGCATTTTCCTTTTCTTATCAGCACCCTCGGATTCAAATAGGTTCTCATTAGCAGCACCTAGCCCAGGAATTCTCTGTTTCTGCTGTTGAAGGCTCTGATAAACATACAATCATTTTCACAAACACTCTAGGGAGCAAAACCACAATTTTGATTAAGAAAACTGTTGAATATTAACTAGCAGGGCTCACTGAGACAATAACCGAGCAACTTGTCCTTGAAAAACACACTACACTAAACCTATTCTCAGGGAAAAATGTTGGTGTTTGGCAGCTGCCACGACTCTGTAAACCTAGAATGCATCTTAATATGGTAGTAGTCTTTCAGTAAAATCACCATAATTGAGGTGCTGTCATTATTTTTAATTCAAAGTTCTCCTTTCACAGGTTAATCAATGCAGACGTTTAAAAAAAAAAAGTCCACCCTGTGGTAGAATTCAGTTCAGACAATACTGGCTTCATATATAGGTAGGTTGTGAGCCTTCCATTTCCAAAGATTCCCCATATAGTTATGGTTTTAATTGATTGTTTCCTAAATTGTTATTTTGTCTTGTTTTAATTTTCTAAGGATGTATGAGTGAAAGTTTCTGTGGTCTATACGACAAAGATTAAAATTTTAATCTTTTAAAATTTTCTTGGAAAAGCTATTTCGAAACACTCTGCTCAATTAAGAGCTCTGAATTCAACTACTTTCAAATCTCATCTGCTTAACCAGGTTTAGAGGATAAGAAAAAAATTCTATCTAGTAAAAAAACTCTAAGCACAGCACAATGAGTTCTTACACATATTGTTAAAAGGAAATGAAAACATTAAATGCAGATGACAGAGGGGATATTAAGTACTCATAAAAAATAATATTTATAAATGCCATTTGTCTTCCTACAAATTTCAAAGTTCTTACTCTACAATTTTAAGTACATTAAGAGGACATTAGCATCTTCATGCAGACAAAAGACAGAAATTCCCATTAAAAACTAAAAATGAAGGAGAATCAGAAATGTAAGGCAATTATATTTCATTTCTCTCTGCACTGCTTTCTCATTTTTATTTTACATATAAATAGAGTTCTTTACAATATACTCTGGCATGTAGCTCGCAAAATATAACAAAACCCATATCCATATAGAGATGCTTAAACACAATAGCATCCCTGGTTTGTTTTTCATGCATCATATACTAATACATTTTTCTTTCATTCCAACTTTACAATTAAGAAAACTTAATCAATTAAAAAGAAAAATGGGCCGGGCGCGGTGGCTCAAGCCTGTAATCCCAGCACTTTGGGAGGCCGAGAAGGGCGGATCACGAGGTCAGGAGATCGAGATCATCCTGGCTAACATGGTGAAACCCCGTCTCTACTAAAAAAATACAAAAAAAACTAGCCGGGCGAGGTGGTGGGCGCCTGTAGTCCCAGCTACTCGGGAGGCTGAGGCAGGAGAATGGCGTAAACCCGGGAGGCGCAGCTTGCAGTGAGCTGAGATCCAGCCACTGCACTCCAGCCCGGGCGACAGAGCAAGACTCCGTCTCAAAAAAAAAAAAAAAAAGAAAGAAAAATGTCCGCTAAATATACAAACATACACACAGACCCATAGAATACACATATACACACACAGTATGGCAACATCTAACATGTTATGATAACTTTAAATATGAATACATCCCCAAATTCTCACATTTAAAGTTTTTAATAAAATTACATTCCTAAAAACAATTACATTTCTCATGAAATTTACTGAAAAAAAAAAGAGTCTAGATGCAAATTCATTCCACAAACCAATAATTTGGAAAACCAAGAACCTCACCTTATTCTAAATGCAAATTACTTACCATATTTTTACCAATCACCATATTCTCAATTAGAAAAAATAAAACATAAAACTCTCAATTGTTATTATCCCAGGTGGGATAAAAACATAAACTTTCATTGACCTCAAACAAAAAAATAGATTGTTTCGCCCTTAAGAAAAAATAAAATAGTCCTTGATGCAGAATATCTTCATCAAGATTTTAATACAACTTTTTCTTTTACCCCCACCCCCTGCCCCACTAGACTACTGGTAAACAATTTTTTTTTTAGCATCTGGCATGGAACTTAGAGCTCTTTTCTCCCCATATGCTTTTCTCGATTAAAAAAAGTTCAAACAGGCTTTTGCTTTCAGTTAAGACAATAAAGAATTAAACAACGTAAGATTCTTTTCCTCCATTTAAAAATTCTTTATTTTAGCCAGGCGCAGTGGCTTACAGCTGTCATCCCAACATTTTGCAAGGTCATGGCGGGAGGACTGCTTGAACTCGGGAGTTCAAGAGCACCATGAGCAACAAAGGGAGACCCCATCTCTACAACAAATTAAAAATTAGCCAAGCATTATGGCATGCATCTGAAGTCCCAGCTACTTGGGGGCACTGAGGTGGAAGGATGTCTTGAGCCTGGGAGGTTGAGGCTGCATTGAGCCATGATCATGCCACTGCATTCCAGCCTGGGAGACACAAGACACTGTCTCAAAAAAAAAAATTATTTATTTTGCATGTTTTTAGTAAACAGAGGTTTGTAAATTTGAATGCTGTTTTCTTATTTTCCAGCTTTGATAGACTATTGCCCTTCTTGTGAGTTAGGGTTGGAAGCAAAAGTAAAAAGTAAACCACTCCCACTAACAAAATCATCTTGTCCGTTGGTAAGCTTTTTGATATGAGGTATATGAATTATTGATAGAGCTTCAAAGATAGACCTGAATTTTTGAACTGTGGTTTTTTTTACAAAAGTATACTGAAACCACTCTTGGTTTATACCAAAGTTATCTACACTTGCATAGTAATTCTTTAATAATTATCATGATTCAATTTTTGCACAGATAACTAAGTGTAAATTTATATGTGTTCAGGATTATGAAATATGAGTGCTTTATTTCTTTCAAACTAAAATATCGAATGTAGTTAAGACTAAATTATGTTCATTCTAGGGTTCGAGTGTTTATGTTCCTGTTTCCAGGGCTAGTGGAGCATTGCATGAAATAAGAAAGAGCCTCTGGGAAAAGAAATCTCAGAGGAAGAAGGGAAAAGAAAAACGAGGTGCACATGTTTGGTTCAAGGCCAGTTGTCCCAGATGCTAGGGAAGAGAAAACATACCTCCAATTGTGTTCTATCTCAGGCTTCATGGGCTTAAGCTTGAGTTCTAAGGCAAAGGACCTACAGGTAATGAGCAAGTGAAATCTAAAAGCAGCTGCTTGTCTACAGAATCACCCTGGGACATGGAGAGCCCCAGGCATCAGCAGAATTGGCACTGGCAGCAGCAGGGCTTGCAGTGTTGGCAGCAGCACTAATGATAGCAGTGGTGCAGTTAGTGATAACAACATATTTGGCAGCAGCAAGTGTTCCTTTAACTCCTTATACATTAGCTCCCTGCACCTTGAGCATACACAGCCCAGGTCTTGATGGTAACAGAGATGGCAGACAATAGTAGAAGCCGCAGCAGCAGCAGTTTCTTCTATGCCAACTAGCAGCACTTTCATCTCTCAGTGACTGAGAGCACAGCAAAGGAAGTAGGATAATATAAAAGTTGAGGTAACATAATGGGCATGATGGGATGGACTTCACAGCCAGTCACAGCTGGGTTAAAACCAAGCACTGCCATTTAATATATCAAATAATTTTTAAAAGTGAGTTACAGTAACACTGCTCAAATTATTTAACCTCTCTATGCCTCAAATTTCTTGTGTGTAAAATGGAAATAATAACAGTCCCCATCTAATATAATTGTGATAATGTTTAATGGGATAATTTAAATAAATAACTTACGAGAGTATCTGTCAGAAAATAGGGACTCAATAATGATCAGCTTTAAAAATGTGGAGGGCAACTCAAAAACTCAGTGTGCCGTAAGGCCTATTTCTTCCCACCAGGTCTCACAGAAGATATCAATGGACTCCAAAAGTATTTTCAAAAGAATAAGATAGGTTGGGCCAGGCACAATGGCTCAGGCCTGCAATCCCAGCACTTTGGGAGGCCAAGGCGGGCGGATCATCTGAGTCAGGAGGTCGAGACCAGCCTGGCCAACATGGTGAAATCTCATCTCTACTAAAAATACAAAAATTACCTGGGTGTAGTGGCGGGCGCCTGTAATCCCAGCTATTTGGGAGGCTGAGTTAGGAGAATTGCTTGAGCTGGGGAGGCAAAGGTCGCAGCGAGCCGAGATCATGCCACTGCACTCCAGCCTGGGCGACAAGAGCGAGACTCCATCTCAAAAGAAAAAAAAAAAAAAACAAGAAGTAGAAGAGAGGTTGGAGTATGCAGAGGCCCACTCAGAGAAATGTTATGAATGTTATGTTTGGGCAATTATTTTTGCCCTAGATCCCCCTCTATAAATACAAGAGGTCTGGGAATATGAAGGCTGCCTAATATTATTTTCTGATTTTATAATTTCAAACCTCTAAAGTACTTGTTTTCCATTCATATCACATAAGCACAACATTTTTAAAAAGTAATAACCTTAAAACACTTATTACAACTCAAGATTATGAAGTAAATTTCAGCACATTTTAATAGAAAGAATATATGTAAGAAAGGCACAGTTTAATAGTGTCCGATAAATGATTTTTATTATTTGTTATTTGTTATGTGCTAATTATCCAAGATCTGAGTGCCTCATTCATACTGAAATATATTAATAGAACAAAATAAAATATACTTTTCAAATGATAATAAATAGCATCATGATTTCTACTCCTTTTTCTTTAATAATCTTCAATGTTAGTGCTACTTGCTCAGAAAATTCCTCATAGCTGAATACATGTTGCAAAGAGCTTTATTTAAATAGATGTATTTTACTAAATAGTGATGATTTCCACCTTTTGTGCTATGTTTACCAGATTCAAATGACTCTATGTAGTTACGAATACTAGGACATAAAGTAAATTTAAGGACCATAGACGAATGCAATTTTGAAACTCGGCAGGAAACTGATTTCCCAAAGTATAAAGTTGGTGATTTAGACAGGTGTCTTCTCTACTTCAAAAGGCATCTCATGCAGTAAAATGCACTAAGTTTTCTTAGAATTGTTGTAAAATGATTATCCAACTCTACCTAGAAGCAAACAAGCTACAGATCATATTAATCTGACAGATTTGTCATTTTAGTTCTCTCAACTGCACCTTGCTCAGAAGCAGACGCTGAGCCAGAGTTAAAAGTACGAGACTGCTGGGGAGTAAGAGCAGGAAAGGTAAAGGGGAATGAACAAAGGTTATGCAAGGAAAACCTTCAGACTGCAAGGCAGATCTGACATTTGTGGGGGGAAAAAAGAGGGTAAGAAGAATTGGACATGGAGAACAATGCAGGGAATGCAATAAAAATTCCACAGTGTCTTGACTAACCCATGTGGCACTCTACCAAAAAGACAACTGGTCAAGTGAATCCTACATTGGAAGAAATGATCAGGTCCCTAGAATCCCATCATGCTCAGTCATTGGCTGGGAGATGATCTGGAAAAACACGTCCTGAGCTTGAATCTTGCAGAGGATTCTAAAGGTTTGGGAGCCAAGACCTGTTATCTACCTGTATTCCTCATAGCTGAAGAACAAGTTCCTTCTTGAAGGAAGACCAAGAAGCACCCCTCCACAACAGTCACATATCTCAACAACGTGGAAAGCTAAAGCCCCTTTGTGAAGCACCTGTAAAGAAAGCTTCATCACACTGAAATTAAACATATTTATTCATATGTGGATTATCAATGTGTTTCATCTTTCCATTCCTTGAATTCTCAAAACCAACTATATTCCTCTTGCAAAACAGCCTTCAGATAGTTGAAATTAATTTTCTCATACCAACTGCATCTTCACTTGTCTAATTTTTAATATCCCATATCCCTTAAATTTCTTTCCCTTTCCTACAGAAACTAGAACCTCACCTTGCCTGAGGTCCCAGTATCTTGGGATGGGCATAGGGATGATAGAAATCAACATTCAGTCTTCAGTATATGGAGATGAAGTACATGTGTAAGTCACTGGGTATTTCAGATATCTACTTCTACAAAACAAAACACTCCTAAATTTAATGGCTTAACACGACTGAGTATTTGCTTATGATTTTACAATTTGAGCAAGGCTCAGCTGGCTGGCTTTTCTCCTGATCTCACATAGGCCATTTATGCAGAAGCAGTTTTCTGCGGACTCATTTGGGGCTGAAATCCAAAATTACCCTACTCACACACCTGGTGATTCAGCTGAGATAGCTGGAACAACTGCTAGCTAACCAGGCATCTCTCTCACTCTCCTCGCAGCATCTCCAATAGGGTAGGCAACCACACTACATGATGGCCTGGGGGTCCAAGAGAGTGAAAGTGATAGCTGCCAGCCCTCTTAAAGCCCATAACTGATACAATATTACATACACCACACTGTATTATTCAAAGCAAGTCACAAGTTTACCTCCTTGGTAAAAGAGGAGGAAAAATAGATATCACTTCTTGATGAGAGAAGCAGCAAACCATCTGTGGCCAATTTTAAACCACTACTGAAGCAAAGCTGTTATCAAACCAGTAGCATATCTAAAGCATCAATCTCCAGGGAATGAAAAGACACAAAAATGAGGAAAAAAGCAATAGATATAGAGATGGTCTAGACAGAGCAAGTAGGTTCTATACCAAAGGCAGAAGAGACAAATCCAGCAATAACCTAACTGTATAGCTTTAGAATCTCATTGCTATAAGACCAAAGACTAGTTCCAGCACTTATGACATTAGACTAGTTTAATAGCCTCTATAAGCCTCTATTTTCTCAATTGCCAAATAGATAATATAATGCCCACCTCTCAGGTTGTAGTAAGACTCAAATGAGATAATGGATCTATAGAAATCTGTCCCACTCAAGAGTGAAGGCTGTAGTCTAAGTTGCTTGTTTTTCCATTTTTGTTTTCTTCTTAACTTTAGAATAGGTAACAGAAAGTCACTTTAGGCTAGGCACACTGGCTCATGCCTCTAATCCCAGCACTTTAGGAGGCCATGGTGGGCAGAAGGCTTGAGCCCAGGAGATTGAGACCAGCCTGGGAAACATGGCAAAACCTTGTCTCTACAAAAAATAAAAATAAAAAAAAAAAATTAGCCTTGTATGGTGGTATGCACCTGTAGTCCCAAATACCCAGGAGTCCGAGTTGGGAGGATAGCTTGAATCCATGGAGGCCGAGGCTGCAGTTAGCCATGATGGTGCCACTGCACTCCAGCCTGGAGTGAGAACTGTCTCAAAAAAGAAAAAAAGAAAAAGAAGGAAGTCATTTTAAACTCAGGCATAGTAGAAACAGAAAGAGTGGAAACAAATTTTGCAGGATCTTATGGGCCTGTCTTATGATTGGGAAGTTGTATATATGAGAGGGATAAGGGCCTGCACACTGAACCACTAAGAGCTGCTGGAGTACACAAGCCAGGAACTGGAAGCGTCTGGTGTTCTTGGAAAATTCAGAGTCACTGAGAAATATACTAATAAGAACGAGACTAATTATGATCCTGCCTTTATGGAGTCCTTGAAGTACTGAAACTGGCACATCCCTCTGCATCAGTTTTAAATTACAAATACTACCACTCATTTATTCAAAAAATCTGTTTTGAGTGTCTATTTACATGCCAAACATTACACATTAACTGTGGAAAAGCCAGAAATCTCTTCTTCCATCAAATGTATCTTGAATCAGTGTGAAATAAAGCATATGTGTGTGTTTCATGTATTAATCATTATGTGTGTTCCACACTGTAATCATTTCTTTATAATATTTAGAGAATTGAAAGAAAAAAATGTTATAATAGACTGAGACAGCAAATGATAAATACAGGTGATGAACAAACTATCTAAAATATTTCCTGCCACAAAAGACACTTCTAGGGAGCCATTAGTTTTCTACTTAAGCCTATTTTTATTGTACAATGCAGCACCCTGAGTAATCCATTACAACTGCTGTTTTATAACAGTATCTTCAAAATCACTACAAATGATTGTTGGGTGATACTGACACCCCACAAAGCAGTGAGAATAGAAAGGGGCATTGGGAAAAAGTGAATAAAATGCAAACTATAGAAATCCCCTTGTCATATGTCAACTTCAGGAGTCTGCCTTTTCTCCATCTTCTGATGAACTGGAGCTCTAACTATGAACTCAAATTGATTAGCTGGGTTCTGTACATAGATGAATATAAAATCTCTAAAGATCTGTATGATACCACTGCTAAAAATTCCAATCTATCTCTTACTAACACATGAAGAAAATATTGACTGAAAAGAGTACTAGGATAATATGCACTTACATTAGCGACTTCCCAACCACATAAGCTACAGTTATTCGACACGTATTTACTGAGCATGTTCTCTCTAGCTAAGTACTGAGATACAAAGATGTAAAAGACATTATCTACCTTCTTGAAGTCATAAAGGTCTAATTGTGAAGAATATTAATTAATTTTCTTGTATTTCCTTTCCCATAGGACAAATAAGCTGAGAAGACACATAAAATAAATTCTATAATTTGGGCCTACAATGAGCAAGTTTCTTTGACCCATGTCATATTCATTGCAATACAGACATTTTTTAAGTTACATTATTTCCTCTAGATCCAAAATTATTTCACTGAAATCACTGGATTAACAGTGTATACATTTAACACATTCCATTCAGTTAAGGATCCACAAAGGTCATAAAGTAGGCTCAAGATTTGTAAACTACTAGACATTCTCATGCCAAATCTACCTCTGTCTCTCACTTGGGACACTCTTGAGATAACCTGGTCCATATTACACTCCAATGATCAATGTCCACATGAATCATCCATGTTAAAAATCAATGCAATGCAATCAATATTTCTCTGACCCACAGTCACACACTTCTTGTTTGTAGCCTGTCATATTCTGTACCATGCAACTGGGTCTCAGGTCCCTCCATCAATAAAAATAATGAAGAGTTAGTCATTTCCATAAATGCTAAAATGTAAAGAAGTACAAATTTACCCTGAATCTATAACAGGAAAATCAATATTGAGTTTTATCACATACTTAACAGTCTTTTGACCAAAATCCACAGTGAAAAAAAATACATATCAGTTATTTAAAACACATAGGGAAAGTCAATCAAAAAAGTTACAGACTGTATCATTCCATTTATACAACATTTTTGAAACTACAAAATTTTAGAAATGAGGAATACATCAGTGATTACATGGGGTTAGGAATGGGGGAACAGAAGGGAGATGAGTGTCGTTATACAAAGGGAATAAGAGGAACCCTTGTGGTGCTGGAACTGTTCAGCATCTTGACTGTGGTGGTGGGTACGTGAAACTATATATGTGAAAAACTATACAGAATCAAACACACACACACATATATACATACAAATAAATACATGGAAAATTGATGAAATCTAAATGTTTGGTGGATTGAGTAAATACCCCAGGGTATAACACTGTACTATAATTTTGCAAGATATTAGCACTGAGGGAAATTGGCAAAGGGTTCACAGAAACTCTGCATGTAAAACTACATATGAATCTATAATTTATTCAATAAATTTTCAATTAAAAGAAATCAGAAAGAGTTTGTTTTCATTAAGGTCTCGATTTGAAATAATTATGGAAGGTATTCATGCAAATATGAATATGAAAGATATACATTAAAAACAAGAAAAAACAAAATTTAAAAAACCAGTGTTGGTAGAGTACCAACGGATTAAAAAGGCACTTTGAAATTTACATAACAGAAAAATTCCACTATAAAATAAACATGTGTAAATTGTGTGATCTGTTCCCTTGTTCTAATTCCACATTGTCATTTAGAAACAATATACTAAGCCACATTTTCAAAGCAACTCTTAAATCTAGCCAAGCCCAAACTTGCCTTTAAAACAGAAGCAATGCTATTAAAACATTTCATCTTGTGAACTATGCACATAACTCCTACTAACAACAATAAGAAATGTTTCAATGTGGTGGCATGAATAGTGAAGTGAAAGAGAAGGAAGGAAAATTAATTATAAGAACACAAAAGATAGGAATGGATAGAAGTATATTTTAAACTCTAATTATTTTATCCAGGTCTCTTTTTTAAAATGCTGATGAGAAATAAGATATCTTCTTAAGGAAAGAAGGCCCCAGGAAGACCCCTTCTAAATATGCCCCTTTCCAAATACAGGATATGTCTGCCTAACCCTGTGTCTTTTAAACCAGAATTGCCTCAAGATTATGTCTCATGAATATCCCCAGCTCAGAAATCATTTCCATGCACCAGCTTGCTTTGTTACCGGAGCCTGCGAAATTTACTCTTTGATAATTTGATGTGCTTGTACTACTATTACACAGTGAAAACATACGAGTCATTCTGAGAATATTACAAAGAAAAAACAGAATAACTTAGATTTTTAGGTATAAATATTTCATTTATCTAATATACAAGCTATGTTTTCTTCAATTAGTGGTAATAAAAGCAGCCAGGATCAGTCTCACTTGATGTGTAATGTAGGCAAAACAAATAAACAATCTTTATCACATGGCTCTTAGTTTTTGTCCTGTACCAGATCAGTTCAAATAGTCAAAGCATCTAAACTCATTCCTACTTCTGCTGTCAAAGCTCGCTTACAGCAGACATTACACAGTAATCATTCATGCCAAAGGGCAGATGTTACTAAAGTCTCAAATAATAATTCCCTGAAGGAATAAATGTATTTTTTAAGAAATAGAGATACAATTTGTATTTTAATAGTGATAAAAGTTTTATGTTTTGAGGCTTGATCAGAATTCCAGGTATCAAAAAACGACAAGCGAAGGAATTTGTTTCGAGGACATCAGATCCTGTTTGTGTGTTATAATATAATATGCTGTCTAATGCACTGCCTATGTGTGAAAATGCCTGGTACAGGTCTTGGCATATAGTAGGTGCTCTGTAAATATGCTGAATTTTTTTAATGCTGTAATTATACCACATAATCATAGCAAGCTATCTAGTCTACCTAAATATAATATTAGCTCTGAATGATTTTCAAAAATATATAACTTTCATACACTCTAAGCATCAAGAGAATATAACCTCTTCATATTATATGTAATTATCTACTCTCTCCATAATGTTCCCAAGATTATTTTTTCTTATACTAACATTAGGCATATTTCCACTGAAACTTATAATAGTTTGGGATTTTACGTATTCTATTGCCTGTTTCCCACCTCAGGTTTAGAAGTATTTAACTGAAAAATTGATACCACAACTTGTTATTGTCAAAATAATGATTCCTTGCTTATTAAATGACATAAAGATAATATTGTTTTCTAAAAATCGATTCCCATTTATATAAATTCAATTTTTAAATGATCTTCACAATGCAAAAAATTGCCAAATTATTTCGTGATTAATTTTACCACATAACTAAATTAGCATATGTTTATATAGTTATTTATCTTTATTTCAAAAATGGAAAAGGGGTAAGAAAAATTAAAATCCAGAGTCTATTAAAATATGTATTTCTATGTGTTTGCGGTACAACAATACATCTAAATTGCATCTGATCAGTTACAGTTTTTGAAACAATACACATATCTGAAATGATCAGGACCAGCTCTAGCTGGTTCTTACAGATAGCCTTGGCAAGGTGTCCATTGCCTGGTAAATTAAAGTGATTCATCAATGTCATTGCTGTCGCAAATGCACAAGATTGGCCAGTAGAGATGGATACAAAGTACAGAAACAAGCCAGATGTGTTGCATGCTTGAATTTTTTTCAGACAGGATATGCACTTTATGTATGCTGAAGCCCATCAAACCTGATTCCTGTTTTGTTATGTTGTCAGAAATCCTGTTCATTAAAATCTAAGAGTGATAGCTTAAGTCACAGAGAGCCAAAAAAAAAAGCAAATCAAAAAGAGATATAAACATATACTCATGTGCAGGGGAAAAAAATCACATAGGCAACAAAGTTAAAAAAAAAAAAAAAATCATGGAAGAATAAGCCCCAGAGAAGCAGAGTTTGTTGTTTTGAGGTAAGTGCTAAAGTGATGAAATTAAATGTTTTGAATTACAGTAGTTGTCCCTTATCTAGTTGACCCCCAGCAGATGCCTGAAGCCACAGATAGTACCAAGTCCTATCTATACTGTGTTTTTCCTTATACATACACACCTATGATAAAGTTTAATTTCTAGAGTAGACACAGTTAAAGATTAACAAAAATAACTAAAAACAAAATATGTTATAACAACATACTGTAATAAAAGTGATGTGTGTTCTCATTTTCTCTCAAAGCATCTTATTGTACTGTACATACCTACTTTCAGACTAGGATTGACCACAGGTTAACTGAAATTACAGAAATCAAAACTGCAGATAAGAGGAAACTACGGCACATGGTCTTAGTAATCTTAAGACAGAGAAATACTAGCAACATAAAAATACTTAATAATATTTTACTTATCATTATCATGCTATTTCCCATAGATCTATTTCCTTATTCCTAATTTAAAGAAGCAATCTGAAGATTCAACTTCTAGCATTTAACTCAGTAACTTTATTTAAGCATAGGATACTTATAAGGTATTATTTCAGGTACAAGAGTGACATCAAAACCAGTACAATTATAATCTTTCTCGCAAAATAAGTATGTTTGTCAGTATCTAAAACTGAAAAATAGTCCACATGCCCAATATAAGCAGTGGGATCTGAAAAATCCCCACTTCATTTACAATGAAGAGCAAGGCATGATTTTTATTAAAAATAAAATTACACTCACAAGTGAGACAGATAAATATATTTGGGACTAGGGTTTAGGTAAGTGCCACAGACTGAGAATGTGGATTTGAAGGCAACTACATATATATAATACATTTACAGTGAAGAGCAAGGTATGATTTTTATCGAAAATAAGCTTAAACTCACAAGTGATTCACATAAGTATATTTGGGAATGGGTTTAGGTAAGTGACACAGACTGAGAATGCAGATTTGAAGGCAACAACATATATATAATAATTGGGATAAGACTGAATAATATATAAATTATATACTTTGAAAAATAAGCCTTAACCCCTTTCAAGATAAATATTTAAGGCATACTTGTTTACCAGACATCTACAATTGGATTTCTACTCTAAAAAATAACCTGATAACAGAATCAATGATTTCTTTCCAAACTTACTTCTTCTCCTATATTTCCTATAATAATGAGGTCCCAAAACATAGGAATTACTCATGACATTGTTCTCCCCATCAATCCCCAACAAATAGGTCAATGCATCCCGTAGATACATCCTCATAAAAAGTTCATTTTCCTCATCCCTATTTCCATACTTCCAATTCATGTCACCATCATTCTCTTGTAGATTATTCAAATAATTTCTAGCCCATCTCTCTCTGTGATCTTTCAACTCCCATTCTTTGCACTGAAGCCAGAATTAGCCTTCTAAAATGCCAACTTCACTCCTTTGCATAAATCCTTTAATAATTTCTCCTTAACCTTGGGTCAAATTCCAAACCATTTCACAGGGCATAAAAAGCCTTGATCATCAATCTCAAGTCTCAATAGTATAACCCCCTTCACTGCTAACACCAAACACATGTACAGGCATCCTATTCCATAGACATATTAATATTTATTTATTTATTTTTTAAAGACAGGATTTTGCTATGTTGTCCAGGCTGGTCTTGAACTCTTGGTCCTAACTGATTCTCCCACTTTGGCTTCCCAATGTTCTGTAATTACAGGCATGAGTCACCACACCTGGTCTAATCTTTTTAAAGTTATTTTAAAGTTTCAGGTTTTCATATCATGTTTACATTTTTATGTAGTTCCAACCCCACTTCCAGCCCATGAAGAGTAAACTACTCCTAAGGAAATTACGACTCTGAAATATTATCACTTGCCCTTATTATGTAGCTAACTGTATATAACTCAATAATTAAAGCCAGACTGCCTCACTTTAAGTTTAACGTTTTATTTCTTATTTGAGTTTTACAACTTTTTTAAATTAGCAGCACAAATCTCTTTTTTTTTCAACTTTTATTTTAAATTCAGGGGTACATGTGCAAGTTTGTTGCAAAAGTAAATACTGTGGGATGCTGGGCTTTGGGGTACAAATGATCCCAGCACCCATATGCTGGACACAGTACTGAATAGTTAAATACAGTACAAAATACTGGCAAACTGAATCCAGCAGCACACCAAAAAGTTAATTAACCAGGATCAAGTCTGCCTCATTCCTGAGATGTAAGGTTGGTTCAACATATGCAAATAAATCAATGTGATTCATCATACCAACAAATTAAAAATAAAAACCGCATGATCATCTCAATAGATATGGAAAAAGTTTCAATAAAATCCAACCTCCCTTCATGATAAAAACCCTTAGGAAACTAGACATTAAGGGATGGGAGTGAGGACCCACGCCTGTAATCCCAGAACTTTGGGAGGCTGAGGCAGCAGGATCACTTAAGTCTAGGAGTTTGAGACCCGCTTGGGCAACATAGTAAGACCCCCATCTACATACAATAAAAATTTTAAAATTTGCCAGATGTGGTGGTATGTGTCTATAGTCTCAGCTACTCATAAGGCTGAGGTGGCAGGATCTCTTGAGCCTGGGAGGTCAAGGCTACAGTGAGCCACAATCATACCACTGCACTCCAGCCTGCGTAACAGAATGATACCCTGTCTCGAAAAAACAATAATAATAATAAAGAAAAAGAAACTAGGCATTGAAGGAATATAACTCAAAATATTAAGAGCCATTTATAACAAACCCACAGCCAACATCAAACTGAACAGGCAAAAACTGGACACATTCCCCTTGAGAACCAGAACAAAAGAAAGATACCTACTCTCAGCACTCCTATTCAACATAGTACTGGAAGTGCCAGCCAGAGCTATCAGGCAAGAGAAGGAAATAAAAGGCATCCAAATAGGAAAAGAAGAAGTCAGCCTATCTCTCTTCAGGGACAATACAATTCTATACCTAGAAAGCCCTAAAGAGGGCTGGGCACAGTGGCTCATGTCTGTAATCCCAGCACTTTGGGAGGGTGAGGTAGGCGGATTACAAGGTCAGGAGTTTGAGACAAGCCTGGCCAACACGGTGAAACCCCACTTCTACTAAAAAAAATACAAAAATTAGCCGGGCATTATTGCATGCACCTGTAATCCCAGCTACTCAGGAGGCTGAGGCAAAAGAATCACTTGAACCTTGGAGGCAGAGGTTGCAGTGAGCCAAGATCACACCACTGAACTCCAGCCTGGACAATGGAGCAAGAATACACCAAAAAAAGAAAAGAAAAGAAAAAGAAAAAAGAAAGCCCTAAAGACTCCACCAAAAGGCTCCTGGAGCTGATAAATGACTTCAGGAAAGTTTCAGGATACAAAATCAATGCACAAAAATTAGTAGCATTGCTGTACACCAATAACATTCAAGCCAAATCAAGAATGTAATCTCATTTACAATAGCAACACACAAAAAAATTAAATAACTCAGAATAAATCTAACGAAGGATGTAAAAAGATCTCTACAAGGAGAACTATAAAACATTGCTAAAACAAATCATAGATGACAAAAATAAATGGAAAACATCTCATGTTCAAGGGTTGGAAGAATCAATATTGTTAAAATTGTCATAATGCCAAAGGAAACCTCCAGATTCAATGCTATTCCTGTCAAGCTACCAATATCATTTATCACAGAACTAGAAGAAAAACTATTCTAAAATTCATATGGAACCAAAAACCAGCCCAAATGCCCAAAGCAACCCAAAGCAAAAAGAACAAAGCTGGAGGCATCACACTACACTGCCAACTTCAAACTATACTATAAGGTTACAGTAACCAAAACAGGATGGTACTGGTACAAAAAAAAGATGCATAGATCAGTGAAACAGACTAGAGAACCCAGAAATAAACTCACATACCTACAGCCATCTGATCTTCAACAAAGTCAATGGAAATCTCTTTTATAAATGGCATCTAATATAGAACTGTAATATGCACATCTTTAACATAAGATGTTCTGACTGTCACACTTTTGTAGTTGAAAGATCTTAAAAACATTCCCATCCACCGGACTATCTCAAAAACACTATATACCTCACTTCAATAATGGAAGCTTATGATCTCCAGCCATAGGGAGAAATCCTTTGACTCTTTCCTATATTATGGCTTAGTACACAGAAGAAGGAATTTAGAGCAAAACATCTGGCAACGAGTGAAGTGCTTTTCAAATTCAATGCACGAACCAATCACCCAGGAGTAGAGAGAAGTCTTGTTAAAAAGCGCATTTTGATTCAGTAGGTCTGGGATTAAGTCTTAAATTCTGCATTTCTAACAAGCTTCCAGGTGATGCAGATGGTGCTGATTCAAGAACTACCACACATTTGAGTAGCAAGGGTCTGTGTTATGTAAAAAGGTTCTGCTCCTTTCTACCAACTTATTCAAATCTCTTAAGGGATAAAGAGTGACAAATTTTATCCATCAGAGTTTTTCACAACTGGTGAGCAGAATTCATTAAATATTCTCCACGTACATATAGAGGCATGTACATACAGAACACACACACACATATTCACACACATTACAAACTCTGTCTTCTACACCTCCTACATCCTGACCCTGCACAGGCCCCCCACCTCTGCCCCTGCTCTTCTCTCCTGCTTCATGTTCCCAGGTAGTAAAGCCTGTTGGACAGTGAGTGGGTTCCAAAGATTAGATCTGGGGTTCCAAAGATTAGATCTGAGGCAGGTTTTCAATTTAGCCTCAGGTCTAAGATACATTTTCCATTGCATCTCTGCCAGAAAGTTCTATATTTGGAAATTATTAGGAACTATCTTGCCCATTATTAAAGCAGCTATTTTGACCCACATTTGATCACTAGTGCCCCGTATATATTTTATCTGTCAAATAGAGCACAGAGGAGTGTGAACTTGCTTTTTTTTTTTAACCAGGTGTGCATATTTTTAAACTAAGATAAATGGTGTTTTCCCTGAACTTCAAGAAAGTCAGCTGCTGTTGAAATCTATATGGTGAAAGTTTACTCATCCCTCATTAAACCTACTACTATACTAAGGGTTGAAAGTAACTGGTTTCACTTCCTGTAAACAAGTAGGTAAAGGACATTCTTTTTGTAGTTTATATGCTTAAGAAATATACACTTTGGTGAAAGGACTGTAATTTACTAAATGCTAACTCAAGTGAAAGACATTTTGAAAACGTTTTACAAAGAAAATATTTTTTATAACTAGCTTTGTAAAGAAGGGCTACAATGTAATCTTGTATTTCTGATGATAATGCTTCACTAGTTGGGTATTACATTCAACCTATTTCTCAGGAACAGTGAACATGCTTAGGAGAATTTTTATATAGGTCCTACCTAATCATTTTTAAATAACCTATTTATTTTGATAGAACTCTATTCAACCAGAAAAACATAATGTAAAGAGAAAAATATAGCACTCAAAGCATTAATTCATGACACATTTCTTTAAAATTAATGAGCTTTTAGAATTCATACTCATCTTTCTCCCCTTAATAACAAATCTGTCAAAAAGAATTTACATAACTGTACAATCAAACACAAATTGAAAAACCTAACAGGAACGCTATATTAAAAGGAATAAAATTAGAATAAAATGTAACATTCCTGGAAGAGCATATTTACTAGAATATTCAAAATTCTTTGTCAAAGGCAATGTGATTCACAGCAAGGGAATCCTTTAACCTCTCTGGACCTCAGCTTCTACAATTATAAAAGTAGAAAAATGTTTTTTAAAGTCTGTTATGGCAAAAGCCTATATGATTGTTCTAATTTCACAATTTATTCTCATCTAGGACCAAATTAGTAGAAACTCTGATGGTGCCTTTGTTATTTAGCAAATATACTGACTTGGCCAGATCTTACAGTAATTCTTTAGGAAATACATCTGCTTTTTATTGCCTTGTAATGACCTAGCAACTGCACGGCTAGATGATGTTAAAATAACCAAGAACTTCACAGTTAATTCATTTTTGTGAACAATATTTACTGATCATTAAGCTGAGTGATCACATTTTAGAATCATAAGCTTTCATCTCCAGTGTTTCCCTGGGTGCTCCCCAGCAATCCTATTAGTGCATCCCTAACTCATCTAGGTGATCTATTCATACTCTTTACTCTCCTCCCAAACCTCAAACACCTTCTCCTATTATCCTTACTCTACATTGGTCTATTACTGAAAACACAGAAGCATTTTGAAAAGAACTTCTACCAACTCTTCGTCCCACATTGCCAATCCACTTGCAACCCTGCCCATGTAATCTCCCTTTCTTACCATTGCTAAACATCTCCTGTGTCTATCCAAGGCCAGCTCTCCCGTATTTGCACTGCATTCCATCCCGTCTCAGCAAATTAATCGTCTCATTCCAGAAATTGCATTCTTTCTCCATTACATGGTTAATTTTGTTTTCTTTAAATTATTACCTACAAATGTATTCAGATTATTCCCTACAAACATAATGTATTAAACCTTAAAAACAAATAAAACTTCCTCCCTCCAGCTATTGACTTATTCTATTCTATTCTCTCTTTTATGGCAAAACCATTCAAAAGCATCTCTCATGCTTTCTGTCTCCACTTCTGTTTTCTCCAATTTTCATTTAAAGATATTCCAGTCAAGTTTTTATCACCACAATTTCAAGGAAGCAGCTTTTGTCAAAGTAATGAATGATCTTTATATTGCTAAGACCACTGCTAAATTCAGTCCTCACCTTATTTAAGAACTAGCATTTGTCAGTGTTGACTAATCCCTTCCTGACGTACTTTCCTTACTTGGCGTTGAGTACAAAAAGCACTCCTGGTTTTTCTCCTCACTTCTTGTCTTGTCCCTCATCAAGCATTTGTTGGTTCTTCTTCATTGTTTCCACAATCATCACAAGTGCACACTCCTCAGAGTTCAGTTTGTGGACCTCTCCTCTTTATTATGTACACCCCTTTCCAGGCGATCTCACCTAGTTCCATGCGGTAAATGCCCAGCTATATACCGTGGACTTCCAAGTCTCCATCCCCAGGCCAGACCTAGCCTGTGAAATCCAGATTCACATATTCTATGGCCTAGTCAACATTTTCACTTAGATGTCCAATAGACATCTCAACCTTACCACAACCCAAAGGAAATACCTGGTTTTCCTCCAAATACCTGCTCATCTCACAATCTCCCTCCCCATCTCAGAAAATGGCAATTCCATCTTTGCAGTCCAATCTAAAAATCAGGCATCCTTATGTCCCTTTCTCTCACACTGCATATTAATCCTCTAGCAATTCCTTATGACTCTCTCTCCACTGCTACCATCCTGTCAGCTACCATTGCTTTCTCCTGGTTACCCTGCTATCAGGGTATTTTCAACACTGAAGCCAGAGTGCACCTGTCAAATCAGAAGTCAGATCATGTTGCTCTTCCTTAAAAACACGCATAACCTTTACCATGTCACACAGATAAAACCCAAAATCCTTACAAAGGCCTTCATGATCTAACTTCCCCCATACACATTAGGCTTCATCTGCCATTACTCTCCCTCTCAACCACTCCGCTACAACACTGTTCTCCTGGCTCATTCGTCAACAGGCCCAGTCCTCTGCTGCTAAGAGGTCTTTACACTTGATATTCTCTTTGCCTAAAATATTCTTCCCACAAATTAGCCACCCAAAGATCTCTGCTCAACTGCTATCTTTGCAGAAAGATCTTTTGTGAACATCTTACATAAAATGCAACTACCATTGCACTCCTATTTCTCCTCATCTTCCTTTACTTTTCTCCTTAGTATTATCAGACATACAATATATCTGTACCCTTCTGGAGTTTCAAAGTTCTCCAAATGCCAGTAATCTCCAGTAAGTCAGATACAAATTAGTTCTAGTAAACAACTTTCTAACTTGATTAAATATTTAATATAGTTCATTAAAGGTTAAAGTTATTCTCCACTTTGTTCTTGTATTCCTTTAAAACTGAAGAAAGTCAATCCTTCAAATGTACTTATCTATAAGAGATGGGTCACCTTTTTCAGTGACACAACATAAAGAAAGCAAAGTTGATGTGAATAAAAACAGAGAAAGTAAAGTGCCTTAAGATGGAATTTTCTACTTTTTAATATTCAGAGTAATACATATATGTGTGTGTGTGTATATATGCTATATGTGTGTGTGTGTGTATAGATATATATAACAACCCAAACAAATATAGCTTCTTTTCAGTACTCTTCAAAACTTAAGCTCTTTACAGTGAATATCTGGGAATTCAAAATGCCAAGATATTATTGTGGTAATTTAAAAATCTCTGGACTATGAGATGCTTTGATTAAAGTTATATAGACAAGTCAAAGAATCTCCAGAAGAAAGTATCCAATTTGATGATACATCTTGAAATTTTTCTACCCAATGAAAGCAGGTATATGTGAGAGCTGTATTCAAATAACCAAAGGGCTGACAGCGGTTGTTGCCTGCACTTAAACTTGACATTCCGCTAAGATCGTTTGTCTTGTTAAAGAAGTATTCTGTGTTTCCTTCCAACTTTAAGATTATTTGATATTTTCTTCTTTTCTACTTCTGTCTATTCTGCCTACAGATATGCTCAAGAATCTTTGAGAGGAAAAAAAAAAAGCAAAAAGCAAAACACAGTGACTTCCTTGATTATCTTCTTCCTCTCAAGAATTCATCAGTAAACTTCCTAAAACATGTTTCTGATTACATTATTACAACTAGTATTATTCACTAACTGTTAATCACATAGATAATGAAATCCAAGATTCTTAGGGTAAACTGTTGTGGCTGACTGCATTTGTCAGCCATGGGTATAAGAACACTCTGTCCCGGCCGGGCGCGGTGGCTCAAGCCTGTAATCCTAGCACTTTGGGAGGCCGAGACGGGCGGATCACAAGGTCAGGAGATCGAGACCACCCTGGCTAATACGGTGAAACCCTGTCTCTACCAAAGAATACAAAAAACTAGCCAGGCGAGGTGGCGGGCGCCTGTAGTCCCAGCTACTTGGGAGGCGGAGGCAGGAGAATGGCCTAAACCTGGGAGGCAGAGCTTGCAGTGAGCTGAGATCCGGCCACCGCACTCCAGCCTGGGCGACAGAGCCAGAATCCATCTCAAAAAAAAAAAAAAAAAAAGACACTCTGTCCCACCAGCTTTCCTTCAATGTGATTTTGCTACTCCCCCATTTGAAAGCAGAGTCAAATTGTTCTCTTCTTGAGTCTAGTCTGGCATTTGTGCTTTTCTTATATCTAATAAAATGCAATGGAGATTCCACCGTCATAACAGTAGCTCTTTTTCCTAAATACCTGTGAGCCACACTCAAGAGTCTTCATTCTTACTCATTTTAAATGTAAGTGTACCAGTTATGCAATCATTCTTCTCTTGAAAGCACTAACGCTGCACTATTACAGGACTAACCATGTCTTCTCTGAAGCAAGAGACAATGACAGTAGAGATATGACTTTTACAAACGGCTAAAAATAGGGATTTAAGAAACCCACAAATTTCTGGGCTTGCAGTACTTAAAAGTTGAGAATTGAAGATCTGCTGATCTTGTTGCACATGGGGATTTCAAATGCTCTTATTCTTCCAAGGAACAGTTTAATAAGAATTTTTCAATGACTTTATCTTTTTCCCCAAAATTGAAAGAAAAGTTACTAAATTCCCATCATTGTCTGATATTACTATATAAAAGAAAAATGCCTATGAAACTGGACTATTTTTAACAGCTAGTAGACTATTTAAGGGAAATATAAACTGTTGAATGTGTGAGAACACACTCAAGACAATTGAAATAAACAAAAATCACGTCTCTCCCATAAGACAACAGAATTCTCATAAAGCTAATTAAATCATAAAGCATGATTGTGAAAATGGAATTATTTTAATTAAAAAAACCAAAATGTTTTACATAGGATTTTAAATATTTTGCTTTTCAAAACCACTGCCTAACAAAATCAAACAATCATTGAGAGTTTTGCCATCTGTGTCTTTTGTTTTATTAGAAATGATAGCAGAGGCCAGGCCAGGTACGGTAGCTCATGCCCATAATCCCAGCACTTTGGGAGGCCAAGGCCAGAAGATTGCTTGAGCTCAGGAGTTCTAGAGCAGCCTGGGAAGCATAGGGAGATCCTGTCTCTACAAATAATTTAAAAAATTAACCAGGTGTGGTGGCACATGCCTGTAGTCTCAGCTACTCAAGAGGCTGAGGCAGGAGGATCGCTTGAGCCCCAGAGGTTGAGGCTGTATTGAGTTGTGACTTCACCACTTCACTTCAGCCTGGGCGACAGAGTGAAATCCTGTCTAAAAAAAAAAAAAAGAAAAGAAAAGAAATTCTAGCAGAATACCTGAAACTCATACAAAAAATAGCTATCATCAATTCATATGAAGACAACTGCTTAAACTTCATAATTCAACTTTAAGACAAAACATATATATGTATAGTTCATTTTAATTTTGACTTTTAAATTATTTTTGTGTAGATTTTTCAAAGTTCTGTGAAACAATCGTTGATTCTTTTAAACAGTGCAAACTGAAAAGATCATAGCAACAACCACTTGCCTGCCAATATAGGTCAAAGAAGGAAAAGGGAAATGACTGCTCAATTTCCTTCATTTTAACAAAAGACCTTTCACCTCCATAGCTGTTTCTCGGGCCATTGAAAGAATGTGAACAGAGCATGGAAGGGGAAAAGAGAGATTCCTCCAGTTAGTATTAAGCATGAAGTCCAAGTATTTACTTTGCTAACATTAGGGCATAGCAAAACAGCAAGACACTTAGAGAGAAAGGCTTCAGAAATTGTAATTACAGACACAACTGCCTGATAAAGTACTGCACAAACCAAACCAAAACAAAACAGAACATATAAGGGGATGGTGTCACTCAATCCCAGAGGAGAAAAATAAAACAGGACAGTCCTTTAACAATGATGGATAAAGATTAATTTTAATGTGATTAACATTTTAAAACAGTACTATACCGAAAAATTAAAAAAAAAAAAAAAATTAGACAAACAGACACAATGAGCTTAGTCCCTCAGAGAAATTTGGTTTGGAGAGGAAGACCTAAAGATTTAACTGGCTCAAAGTAAAGGAAAACTGAAATTCTTAATGTAATGCCACACACAGAAAACATGTTATTATACATTCCATTGTTCTCAAATAAAATTAGAACTGTCTTAGGGTCTCATTGATTAGATCATGAGAAATCTAGTATTATTTTTTAGGCAAAGGTCATGGGCCCCTCTGGTAGTGCAGACATATGCAGTTCAAAATGGGCATGGCCAGACTTCTACTCCAAGCAAGACTGGGACCACACCACTGGCCTGGGATAGTCAGGCTGCTGCTCCTTCACCTTGACCTTAGAACTGAGTGCCCTCAGAATCTGCCCCTCCATCATCTGTTCCACTGCTCATTGCCCAGATCCCTACCAATGATAGTACTTCAGAGAATGCTCCAAGGGCAAATCCACTCCTCTGTTCAAGGCTTGACTAGGGGTGCCCTTCTCTTGGGCTCTTATGACCAGACCACTTAGTGTCTATTCATTTCCACACCCATACAGCCATCTATTTCAGTGGGTCACCCTCTACAGCTTCTTTATACAGTGAAGGGAGGCAATAAGGAATTAGAAGACTGTCCAAATGGTCACTGGCTCCATTTCTTATAAACAAGTAAGCCTCTGAGCATCTTCTGGAAGGGTAAAAATAGGAGATCTGAAAATTATCTCAGGTAAATATTTTAATTATTGTCAGTACAAAGCCTAACAAAAACAATACATACGAAAAAAATAGGTTGATGTTTGGCACTTGGTGGCTGGCAAGATGGCCGAATAGGAACAGCTCTGGTCTGCAGCTCCCGGGCAGATGAACACAGAAGGCAGGTGATTTCTGCATTTCCACCTGAGGTACCTGGCTCATCTCACTGGGACTGGTTAGACAGTGGGTGCAGCCCATGGAGGGTGAGCCAAAGCAAGATGAGGTGTTGCCTCATCTGGGAAGCAAAAGGAGTTGGCAAACTCCCTCCCCTAGCCAAGGGAAGCTGTGAGGGACCGTGCTGTGAGGAACAGTGCACTTTGGCCCAGATACTATGCTTTTCCCAGAGTATTTGCAACCCTCAGACCAGGAGATTCCCTCAGGTGCCTACATCACCAGGGCCCTGGGTTTCAAGCACAAAACTGGGTGGATGTTTGGGCAGATACTGAGCTAGCTGCAGGAGTTTTTTTTCATACCCCAGTGGCACCTGAAATGCCACCAAGACAGAGCCGTTCACTCCCCTGGAAAGGGGGCTGAAGCCTGGGAGACAAGTGGTCTAGCTCAGTGGATCCCATGCCTACAGAGCCCAACAATCTAAGATCCATTGGTTTGAAACTCTCATTGCTAGTACAGCAGTCTGAAGTTGACCTGGGACACTTGAGCTTGCTGGGGGGAGGGGCGTCTGCCATTACTGAGGCTTGAGTAGGCAGTTTTCCCTTTACAGTGTAAACAAAGCTGCTGGGAAGTCAGAACTGGGTGGAGCCCACCACAGTGCCAAAAAGCCACTGTAGTCAGACTTCCTCTCTAGATTCCTCCTCTCTGAGCAGGGCACCTCTGAAAGAAAGGCAGCAGCCCCAGTCAGAGACTTATAGATAAAACTTCCATCTCCCTGGGACAGAGCACCTGGGGGAAGGGGCAGCTGTGGTCGCAGCTTCACCACACTTAAACATTCCTGCCTGCAGCCTCTGAAGAGAGCAGCGGATCTCCCGGGACAGTGCTTGAGCTCTGCTAAGGGACAGACTGCCTCCTCAAGTGGGTCTTTGACCCCCATGCCTCCTGACTGTGAGACACCTCCCAGCAGGGGTCGACAGACACCTCATACAGGACAGCTCCAGCTGGCATCTGGCGGGTGCTCCTCTGGGGCAAAGCTTCCAGAAGAAGGAACAGGCAGCAATCTTTGCTGTTCTGCAGCCTCCACTGTTGATATGCAGGCAAACAGGGTCTGGAGCAGACCTCAAGCAAAGTCCAGCAGACCTGCAGCACAGGGGCCTGACTGTTAGAAGGAAAACTAACAAACAGAAAGAAATAGGATCAACATCAACAAAAAGGACGTCCCCACAAAAACCCCATCTGAAAGTCACCAACATCAAAGACCAAAGGTTGATAAGTCCACAAAGATAAGGAAAAACCAGCACAAAAACGCTGTAAATTCCAAAAACCAGAACGCCTGATCTCCTCAAAAGAATCACAGCCCCTCACCAGCAAAGGAGCAAAACTGGGTGGTGAATGACTTTGATGAAATGAGAGAAGGAGGCTTCAGAAAGTGGGTAATAACAAACTCCTCCGAGCTAAAGGAGCATGTTCTAACCCAATGCAAGGAAGCTAAGAACCTTGAAAAAAGGTTAGAGGAATTGCTAACCAGTTTAGAGAAGAACATAAATGACCTGATGGAGCTGAAAAACACAGCACAAGAACTTCATGAGGCATTCACAAGTATCAATAGCCAAACCAATGAAGCAGAAGAAAGGATATCAGAGATTGAAGATCAACTTAATGCATCATAATGACAGGATCAAATCACACATAACAATATTAACCTTAAATGTAAACGGGCTAAGTGCCCCAATTAAAAGACACAGACAGGCAAATTGGATAAAGAGTCAAGACTCATGGGTGTGTGGTATTCAAGAGACCCATCTAACATGCAAAGACACACACAGGCTCAAAATAAAGGGATGGAGGAATAATTATCAAGCAAATGGGAAAAAAAAAAACAGGAGTTGCAATCCTCGTCTCTGATAAAACAGACTTTAAACCAACAAAGATCAAAAGAGACAAAGAAGGCCATTACATAATGGTAAAGGGATCAATGCAACAAGAAGCGCTAACTGTCCTAAATATATATGCACCCAATACAGGAGCACCAAGATTCATAAAGCAAGTTCTTAGGGACCTACAAAGAGACTTAGACTCCCACACAGTAATAGCGGGAGACTTTAACACCCTACTGTCAATATTAGACAGATCAACAAGACAGAAAATTAAAAAGGATATTAAGAACTTGAACTCAGCTCTGGACCAAGCGAACCTAATAGACATCTACAGAACTCTTCACCCCAAATCAATAGAATATACATTCTTCTCAGCACCACATCACACTTATTCCAAAATTGACCAAATAATTGGAAGTAAAACACTCCTCAGCAAATGCAAAAGAATGGAAATCATAACAAACAGTCTCTCAGACCACAATGCAAACAAATTAGAACTCAGGATTAAGAAACTAACTCAAAACCACACAACTACATGGAAACTGGACAACCTGCTCCTGAAAGACTACTAGGTAAATAACAAAATTAACGCAAAAATAAATAAGTTATTTGAAACCAATGAGAACAAGGACACAACGTACCAGAATCTTTAGGACACAGCTAAAGCAGTATTTACAGGGAAATTTATAGCACTAAATGCCCACAGGAGAAGGTGGGAAAGATCTAAAATCAACACCTAAAACATCACAATTAAAAGAACTAGAGAAGCAAGAGCAAACAAATTCAAAAGCTAGCAGAAGACAAGAAATCACTAAGATCAGAGCAGAACTGAAGGAGACAGAGACACCAAAAAACCCTTCAAAAAAATCAATGAACCCAGAAGCTGGTTTTTTGAAAAGATTACAAAATAGAAAGAATGCTAGCCAGACTAATAAAGAAGAAAATAGAGAAGAATCAAATAGACACAATAAAATATGATGAAGGGGATATCCCCACTGATCCCACAGAAATACAAACTATCAGAGAATACTATAAACACCTCTATGCAAATAAACTAGAAAATCTAGAAGAAATAGATAAATTCCTGAACACATACACCCTCTCAATACTAAACCAGGAAGAAGTAAAATCCGTGTATAAACCAATAACAAGTTCTGAAATTCAGGCAGTAATTAATAGCCTACCAACCAAAAAAAGCCCAGGACCAGATGAATTCATAGCCGAATTCTACCAGAAGTACAAAGAGGAGCTGGTACCATTACTTTTGAAACTATTCTGAAGAATAGATAAAGAGAGACTCCTTCCTAACTTGTTTTATGAATCCAGTATCATCCTCATACCAAAACCTGGCAGAAATACAACAAAAAAAGAAAATTTCAGGCCAATATCCCTGAGGAACATCGATGCAAAAATGCTCAATAAAATACCGGCAAATCGAATCTAGCAGCACATCAGAAAGCTTATCCACCACAATCAAGTAGGCTGCATACCTGGGATGCAAGACTGGTTCAACATAAGCAAATCAATAAACGTAAACAGAACCAAAGACAAAAACCACATGATTACCTCAACACATGCAGAAAAGGCCTTCATACCTTTCTATTTCAACACCCCTTCATGCTAAAAACTCTCAACAAACTAGGTATTAAGGGAACCTATCTCAAAATAATAAGAGCTGTTTATGACAAACCCACAGCCAATATCATACTGAATGGGCAAAAGCTGGAGGCATTCCCTTTGAAAACTGGCACAAGACAAGGATGCCCTCTCTCACCACTCCTATTCAACATAGTATTGGAAGTTCTGCTCAGGGCAATCAGGCAAGAGAAAGAAATAAAAGGTATTCAAATAAGAAGAGAGAACGTCAGATTATCTGTTTACAGACTACATGATTGGATATTTAGAAAACCCCATCATCTCAGCCCAAAATCTCCTTAAGCTCATAAGCAACTTCAGCAGTCTCAGGATACAAAATCAGTGTGTGAAAATCACAAGCCTTCCTCTACACCAATAACAAACAAACAGAGAGCAAAATCTTGAGTGAACTTCCATTAACCAATTTCTACAAAGAGAATTAAATACCTAGGAATACAATTTACAAGGGATGTGAAGGACCTCTTCAAGGAAAACTACAAACCCCTGCTCAAGGAAATAAGAGAGGACACAAACCAATGGAAAAACATTCCATGCTCATGGACAGGAAGAATCAATATCATGAAAATGACCATACTACTCAAAGTAATTTATATATTCAATGCTATCCCCATCAAGCTACCACTGACTTTCTTCAAAGAATCAGAAAAAACTACTTTACATTTCACATGGAACCAAAAAAGAGCCCATATAGCCAAGACAATCCTAAGTAAAAAGAACAAAGCTGGAGGCATCATGCTACCTGACTTCAAACTATACTATAAGGCTACAGTAACCAACACTGCATGGTACTGGTACCAAAACAGATATATAGACCAATGGAACACAAGAGAGGCCTCAGAAATACCACATCTACAACCATCTGATCTTTGACAAACCTTACAAAAACAATCAAAAGGGAAAGGATTCCCTATTTAATAAATGGTGTTGGGAAAACTGGCTAGCCATATGCAGAAAATTGAAACTGGACCCCTTTCTTACACCTTATACAAAAATTAACTGAAGATGGATTACAGACTTAAATGTAAGACCTAAAAATATAAAAACTCTAGAAGATAACCTAGGCAATACCATTCAGGATGTAGGCATGGGCAAAGACTTCATGACTAAAACACCAAAAGCAATGGCAACAAAAACCAAAATTGACAAATGGGATCTAATTAAACTAAAAGGCTTCTGCACAGCAAAGGAAACTATCATCAGAGTGAACAGGCAACCTACAGAATGGGAGAACATTTTTGCAATCTATCCATCTGACAAAGGGCTAATATCCAAAATCCATAAGAAACTTAAACAAATTTACAAGAAAAAACAAAAAACCCCAACCAAAGTGGGTGAAGGATATGAACAGACACTTCTGAAAAAAAGACATTTACGCAGCCAACAAACAGGAAAAAAAGCTCAGCATCCCTGGTCATTAAAAAATGCAAATCAAAATCACAATGAGATACCATCTCACGCCAGTTAGAATGGTGACCATTAAAAAGTCAGGAAATAACAGATGCTGCAGATAATGTGGAGAAATAGGAATGCTTTTACACTCTTGGTGGGAGTATAAATTAGTTTAACCATTGTGGAAGACAATGTGGTGATTCCTCAAGGATCTAGATCCAGAATTACAATCTGACCCAGCAATCCCATTACCTGGTATATACCCAAAGGATTATAAATCATTCTACTATACATACACATGCACACATATGTTTACTGCAGCACTATTCACAATAGCAAATACTTGGAACGAACTCAAATACCCATCAGTGATAAACTGGACAAAGAAAATGTGGCGCATATACACCATGGAATACTATGCAGCCATAAAAAAGGATGAGGTCATGTCCTTTGCAGGGACATGGATGAAACTGGAAACCATCATTCTTAGCAAACTAACACAGGAACAGAAAACCAAACACTGCATGTTTTCACTCGTAAGTGGGAGTTCAATAATGGGAACACATGGACATAGGGAAGGGAACATCACACACTGGGGTCTGATGGCAGGGGAGATGGGGAAGGATAGCATTAGGAGAAATACCTAATGTAGATGACAGGTTGATGGGTGCAGCAAATCACCGTGGCATGTGTATACCTATGTAACAAACCTGCATGTTCTGCACATGTATCCCAGAACTTAAAGTCTAATAAAAAAAAAAGAAAAAATCATCAACTATTTTATCATAAACAATTAAATGTTTAAAAGTCCAGTCCTATGGCAAATCATGATAGTATCTGTGTCTACATTGTGCGTATCTACAGAAATCTTAGTTGTTTCTTGAGACAAGGCATGTACCTTGTGAGTGTTAAGTAATAATACTTTTTGAAAACTTTACAGTTTACAATTATTTTTTGAAAATCAGTTAAAAATATATGGATAATCGAATACAGATTGCAAATATTCTTGGACATTTTAACAAAATAATATTTAATGAGTTACAAACAAAGTACTGTGTCTACCATTTATCAATTTACATGAGCCATTAGAAATCACATAAGCAGCTGTGGTTCACAAAAAATGCATTTCTATAAATGAGAAGAAAGGCAGTAATTTCAGTGAATAAATGAATAAATCTCATCACCTAAATGTGACAGACTTGCCCTGTAATCAGAAAGACAGAATTAGAAAGTATTCCTAAATCATAGAAGTAGTGATAGAACACTCTTCAAATATATCTTACACAGACTTCTGAAAATATAAAATGCATTAAAGCAGTGTTCTTAAGCCTATATTCTATAGGATACCAGATCCATCAATATTAACAGCAGTGATGTGAAAATGAGACCCTTAGTCCAGCCAGTTTGGGAAGACTGAATACAATCTAATGATTTACTTACAGCCGGTCACGGTGGCTCATGCCTGTAATTCCAGCACTTTGGGAGGCCAAGGCAGGTGGATCACCTGAGGTCAGGAGTTTGAGAGCAGCCTGGACAATATGGCAAAACCCCAACTCTACTAAAAATACCAAAGTTAGCCAGGCATTGTGACGGGTGCCCATAACCCCAGCTATTCAGGAGGCTGAGGCATGAGAATCGCTTGAACCTGGGATGTGGAGGTTGCAGTGAGCCAAGATGGTACCACTGCACTCCAGCAGCCTGGGTGACAGAGTGACACTCAGCCTCAAAAAAAAAAAAAAAAAAAAGGTTTTACTTACAGAACATCCAAGAATCCAAGAAAATGTAGTATGTCAGGGTTCATTATGAATCACCAAGCAGAGTTACTTAGTTTTTCAAACATTTAAACCAAAAAATTATACTTTCGTAATATCTTGAAAGATTACTATTATACTTAATCAATACCTCTTTGGAAATACTGTATAACCTTATT
>NC_045436.1:70021835-70044218 GCF_002776525.5 Piliocolobus tephrosceles | reverse complement strand
CGAGAGCTTGGGGGAGGGGAACTCTGCCGGCCTTCTTTGCCGGAGGCCGACAGACTTCTTCTCCACACCTTAGGTTACTAAAATAAACTAGCAGTTTTGCACCTGACCTTTGCCTACTTGCTGGTTCTTTTGTGCTCGCTCTGGTGGTCTTAGAAAAACAAGACACTTATGGTTTTGTCCAATGTCCTTAGGAAAAAATAGTAAGAATAACTAATTGGGTATTATACACTCCTTAAATTATGTATCAACTTTCCTTAATAGTAACCTGAAGTATATGATAAACTGGTAACCTGTTCAACAGCTGGAACTATTATGATAATCTTCAGGAAACAGTGTTTCAAAATCTGGCATTCCTCCTTACTATTATAAAGTCTTGCCCTCCATCTACACAAATTCTACACAACTTTCATGACCCAGAACAAGTGTTGCATATACTGTACATCTCTTCTCTTTCTCTGAACATCTGTAATTCTAACCTTATCCTGAACTGTCCAATATAGTAGCCTATAGCCACACATGGGTATTGATACATTTAAATGCATCTTGTCCAAATCAAGGTGTTCCATAAGTGTAAGTACACACAGGATTTCAAAGATTTAGTATAAAAATTATAAATGTCTCAATAATTTTATATTAATTACATGTTAAATTATAATATTTTAGATATATCAAATTTAATACATTTATTAATAAAATTAATTTCACCTGTTTAACTTTTTTAAAATATGGCTATGAGATAACAAAATCACACACGTGACTCACATATTTCTACAGAACAGTTCTGGCCTATATTATGCATTTTACTCAATTATATAACATCCTGTCCTAATTCTATAATATCTTTGCTACCTTCTTTTCCTATCGTTACAGCATGTTCTTTAAGAGCAAGTGTCTACAATCTATATAGAACCCAAAAAAGTTTACGTAATATTCGTGCAAAATAAATACGCTGATTTATTGCACCAAGTGAAAACTGAATTACTTATTTTAATTGTAAGCTGGTTCTGAAATCAGAGTTTAATTTGTTTATTTGCCTTAGGAATGGTAAGGAGATGGCTTAGCCAAAGCTGTTTCTACAATTCTATTTGCATGTGAAGCACGTACTCTAAGAATTGGCTTATTGAGGGATTTTTGTCTACTCTCCTTCTCACATTACTGGACAAGATTTGGAAGACATTATGGACTCTATTTTGAAAGCTTCCTGGAGTGATTCTTTGGGAAATCTGCATATATTATATGGTACTATAAATGTTAAATAACAAATGCTGCTGATTTCACCCACATACTGAAAGTCTTGAAGACAAAGTATTTCCTATTCATCTTCATCTCTACATTTATAGAAAGCATCATTATACATAGTACATAGGAGCTATGTAAGTACTGACATAATAATCTATTAAAAAAAAAGTTAACTGTTTTTAAGGATGCTAAGGTAGATTAATAGGCAATCTATTATGCATGTAATATACATTATGTATATTATTATTTATATAGTAAACTAGTAGGTAATCTTTATAAGGTCTCTTGATAATATAATGTTAAACAAAAACCCTTGCCAAGTCAAATTACGTTTATTAATACACGCATCTATTTTTTAGGCTACTGAAAATTCTATCAGCTGTAATCTTACCTGTTTCGTAAGGAATTACCATAACTTCATAGCAGTAAGTGCTGAAAGCTCTAGAATGGCCATCGTTCATAAGCAAAGTGGACTTTGCTATTTGTTTTTGTATGATTTTCTAAAAAGTTTTTAAGAAAAAAATTTTTAGGTGAAAAAAATCCTCTAAATAAGGAAAAATATCTCTTGTGGTATCAAGATATTTGTGTACCCATTTATTATTCTGGGTTAAAATATTAATTTTGCTCTCTAGGAAAAATAATGGAGTAAGCCATTATTAAATACATAATCCTCAGTATAATTTAGACGGCAGTCTCAGAAAGAATTAAATATGAGGCAGGAAGATTCTGTTTACTTTGAGAAAATATTTCAGGTGTGGGATGGTCCCTGGGAAGGACATAACACAATATGCCATCATGACTTCAGGTTTTAGAGAACTGGGTGCTACTAATTAGGCTAACAGCAGTCAGAAAAAAAAGTGTGTGTGTGCGTGTGTGTCTGCACATATGCATGTGGGGGAGTAAGGGGGTGCCTCCAGGGTAGGGGATGGGGCAATGTTAATAATAAAATGGGAAAAATATTGCATTGGAGTAGACACCATAAATTTTAACCTTAACTCTTCCACTTAATTGCTATGCAATATTGGGCAAACTTATTTAGCAAATCTAGGATTGCTTTTCTGTGAGAAGCAAATATCAAGTTTGTGAGCATTAGCAATATTATATGTAAGGAGATGGGCACATCGAGATGCTTCAAAACATGGTAACTATTAAAATTACCATACATGACTGTGAAAAAACAAAATCTATTGTAACCCAAGCTCACTAATTTTATAAGTGCCAGGACTTGCTGATCCCAAGGTTCTGAAGAAGGATTATACCAGATTAATTAAGCACTGATTACATAAAGTCTCCCTCCATACATATTTTTTTTCTTCAGTCAATTTTACTTTCCTAGAGAAGAGAGGCAAAGGAGAGAACTGGAAGAGTAACTTATGTACAGTTGGGTTTATGCACATTTTTAATTATACAGTAATTTGTTTTATTACAGAGATGGAAAAATTGTTTCATGTTAACAAATCATTATCATGATAGCAATTATAGTGATTTTGATTAGATATTAGATAATATTTTATGGAAAAACAAAAGGGGTAATGAAATGATTAAATAGGATTTTCAGCAAATATTACCACAATTTGTAGGTGTTCTTCATTTGGAGAAAAAAGTAAGTAACAAGTAGAAGCCCATTACAGCCTGTAGATCAATTCTGCTGTTCTAATATTAATAAAATGGTAAAATATTTATGGGTTTGGACTATAATATTTTAAATGAGTATTCTGTTACAATGCCCTTTTTAAAAGTATTTTAACTACAGAAATCTCAGAAGAAGATTCCAAATTACAAATCTGTTACAAAATAACTATTTGCAAACCTAAAGACTGCTGACTTCAGCTGGGTACAGCAATGGGTAGGTTCCTTGTTACAAAAGATTGGGATAATCTTCCAGTCTCTGTTTATCAGACACTTGAAAAATGTATAGCAGACAGGTAAGGAGATTAGCAAAAAGATTGACAATCTGTTTTTTCATAAGTGAAAGATGAATCTGTTGAAAAAATCGTTTTGAAATTGTAGCCAAAACTGATACTTTGCTCAAAGATAGTTACAATAAATGTAAAGACTTGAATAATCTAAAAGGTTTCAAAACATTTATATTAGCATAACTATCCTATTCATGCAAAGCTTTATAAACAGAGATTTCTGAAAACAATTTTTATTGATCCTTCATCACTTTTTTCAAAGAAGGTGCTCTTTTTGGACTGATGGGTTTGCATATTATCATCAAAAGGTCTCTTACAAAATTGATTTGAAATAGTTCTTTTGAAATTTAAAGGTCAGTAAGCATCCATTTTCTTGCTGACTATAGACAAAAGTGACTTGAAGTTTTCTGCCAAAGCTGAATCGTTCCAGAGTTGAAATTCACTAAGATGAAGTTCACCTAAAATTTCACATTCAAGTCTTGATTTGCAACATCAAGGGTCAAAAAGCATTTCACCATGATATAGAAAGCTTTAAGAAAATCTGTTTCTATTCCTGTTCTTACATAGCACCAAACCTAGCACAGCACCAAATACTGTGATATTATCACATAAGAAATATATTTTTGGTATCTGCCTCTGGTTCCTGGCAAATAGCTTCTAAAACCCTTGGAATCTACAAGCAGTAGTGTCTTTTTTATGCTGATTAGATGACTCATTAGCATAGCCTGGATAGCCTCAGGATGGGGGAGTATTTGCCAGGGGAACCAGCCATAAGATTAGAAAAAGAAAGGAACTTTCATTTCCCACCCACCCACACAACTTCAGGGGAAGGAAGAGGGAACAAAGGTTGAGTTGATCACCAATGGCCAATGATTCAATCATGCCTAGGTAATGAAGCCTCCAAATAAACCTAAAAGGACAGATTTCTATTTTTTAATTTTTAATTTTTAAATGTCTGTTGGTACATAATAGGTGTATATGTTTATGCGGTACATGATGTTTTGATACAGGCATGAAATGTGAAATAAATATACCATGAAGAATGGAGTATCCATCCCTTCAAGCATTTATTCTTTGTGTTACTAACAATCTAATTTACTGTAAACAGTTATTTTCAAATGTATTATTACTGACTATAGGCACTATGTTTTCCTATAGTCAATAGTAGGTCTTAGTTATTCTTTCTGCTTTTTTTTTTATAACCATTAACTGTCCTCACCTCTCCCCTACCTCCCACCAGCCTTCCCAGCCTCTGGTACCCATCCTTCTACTCTCTATTTCCATGTATTCAATTGTTTTGATTTTTAGTTCCCACAAATAAGTGAGAACACGTGATGTTTGTCTTTCTGTGTCTGGCTTATTTCAGCTAACATAATGACCTCCAGTTCCATCATGTTGTTGCAAATGACAGGATCTCATTCTTTTTATGGCAGAATAGTACTCCACTGTGTGTATGTACCGCATTTTCTTCATCCATTCATCTGCTGATGGACAGTTAGGTTGTTTCCAAATCTTGGCTATTGTTAAGAGTGCTGCAACAAACATGAGACTGTAGTTATCTCTTGGATATACTGCCATCCTTTCTTTGGGGTATATACCCAGTAGCAGGATTGCTGAATCATATGATAGCTCCAGTTTTTAGTTTCCTGAAGAACCTCCAAACTGTTCTCCACAGTAGTTGTACTAACTTACATTCCCACCAACAGTATACGAGGGATCCAAAAGGCAGATTTCTGAGAGTTTCCAGATTGCTCAAATTGTGGAGCTACCTGGAGTGTGGCACCCCCTTTCCCATACCTTACCTTATCCCCATCTATTTAATCTGGCTATTCATCTGTAGCCTTTGTAGTATCCTTTAGAATAAATGGGTAAAAGTAAGCATAGTGTTTCCTTGAGTTATGTGAGCTGATATAGCGAATTAATCAAGCCTAAGTAGGGTGTCATGAGAACCCCAATTTATAACCAACTGGTCAGAAGCACAGATCTCAACCTGGGGCTTGCAAGTGGCACCTGATATAGGGGCAGTCTAGTGGAACTGAGACCTTGACCTGTAGGATCTGACACTATCTCAAGGTACATAGTATCACAATTGCATTTTAGGACACCCAACTGGGGTCCAAAGGAAAACTGATTGCTTGGTGTATGGAAAAAAACCTACAGACGCATCTGGTTTCCATCTGTTGGTGGGAGTATCAAAGACACTTGTTTTTCCAATCCCTAATAGTTACATTAACTCATATTTCACTATCATTCCTGTAAAATGTTACAGTTATTTCAAAAACTCTAATGCATTATATACTATTCCTTGAGTAATAGAATGTATAAGACAATGAAATAAGATTGTGTGTGTGTGTGTCTGTGTGTGTGTGTGTATCTGAGCTGGAAAGTTACTTGGAAATGCTCTTGAAATCAATATACAGGGAAAGAAAATAAAGAATGATTAGGCAGAAAGGTACAGTATCCAGAAGGACTCCAGCTCTGGTGCTGAGAGAGCCTGGCAGAGTTTGTCCAAATTAAGAAGGTTGGGCCCTTATACTCCTGTGTATTTTGATGTGGCCTGGCCCCTGGGAAGGAGGTATGACACTGAGCAAGGCAGCTGACTTCAACTGAGTGCAACTCCTGGAGATAAGTGACAGATAAAAGCTGTCAATCAGTAGTACTCTCACTATCAGGAAGTCTCAAAAAAGGATCTGGGCAGCACATCACAGAGTTCCAATAACAGAAAACCCAACCGACTTTTGCTTAACAAATAACTAACTTTTTCTCACTTAACATAAGGTCTGCAGTGGAGGATTGCTGGCATTCACATTTGCCCCAATGTCTGTCTCCATAGTTTTCCCTTTTTCTAGAATGTCATATAGTTGAAATAATACAGTATGTAGCCTTTCCAGAGTACCTTCTTTCACTTAGTAATACGTATTTAAGTTTCCTCGACTCGCCACGTCTTTATATTGCTTATTTGTTTTTTAATGCTGAATAACATTCCATTGTCTGGATATGTCACACTTAATTTATCCATTCACCTGCTAAGGAACATCTTGGTTGCTTCCAAGCTTTGGCAATTATGAAAAAGGCTGCTATAACTATCCAAGTGCAGGTTTCTGTGTGAATATAAGCTTTCAGTTCCTTTGGATACATTAATTCTTAAAGCTTCCCTTTTATTAAAATATGACAGGAAAGTCCATAAACTTGATTTGAGATACTTCATTAATTTATTACTTTAAGGTGATTACACATGCAATGTAAACTAATTCCTTCACTTCAACCTTTTTTATATTTTACATGAGAACACTTTCTATATTTCTGAAACTCACAGAACTTAGTGCACTTCGAAGAAACTGTTTTTGTATTTTCTTCAGAGAAGTTAGAAGGACTATAGTAAGACTATACTCATTACTTCCTCTGATGCTATTTAAGTATTTTTCTTTTTAATTTCTTCTTGGTTTAGCTAGTCAGCTCATAAAGCTAGCATGTTTTTTTTCAATTTTTGGAAAACAAAGTGTGCTTTCTTTAAACAATCTATCTAACTTGGGCTTTCCAGCTATCCATAGGGATTGACAGATGGTAAATTACTTGGATCAATTAATGCCACAAAAATGAGATCAGATATTTGATAATTCAGTAAGTTTTATACTTACATGGTCAAATTTGTAATTTGTATACACACAGTACAAAGTTATTTTCCAATATTCAGACTTCAAATGTTCTAAATATAATTAAAGAATCGTAGGTTTTAAAGCGGGAGAAAATATAAAACACCATGAAGTCTTAACTTGTCATCACTGAAGTATGGCATATAAGACAGAGTGTACCTATCTGATATATTTTCATAGATAATTACCATTAGTAAAGTTCAGAGTTCATAAATAACAAGAGCCTGCCAGTTGCTGAGCATGCTTTGTATGATAGATACTGTAACAAATGCCCTTCAATCGTAGTATTATTTACTCTTCATAACAGCTGTATGGCATAGACAATAGTATGCCTACTTTACAGATAAAAGATCAAGACATGTTAAATAACTTGCACAAAATTAAGTTACTAAAAAGTAAGTGGGTTGGAATTCTGATCTAGGCTATTTGTGCCAAACTTTAACCTTCTAACTATAATATCTCTGTCTTGACTAGAAATCAGGCAGCTCTTGTCTTTCTAAGGCAATCTATTGTGACTGCCTATCAACTGGACCTACAAAGACAAGCCAAATTAATACATCAACATATTTCAAAATAACTTAATGAATTTTAGCTGAACGAATGAAGAAATGTTTACTAAATCTACAATTGATACAGTATATTTAAATGTCTATCATGCCCACCAAATATGTTAGAGAATGAAATCAAAGTCCCTGATTTCAAAATTTCTAGTGCATATTTTTACCTTTAGCTTCCTTGTTCTAGGCACTAGACTAGCAGAATGTATTAAAAGCATCAATAGACATTTTCTTCATCTATCTTTTATCATGCTTTTTCTCCTTTATCAAACGAGGTGCATGTTAAGAATACACAGTTGTCTTCCTGCAGTTAAAAGTGTTCTATGCTTTTTAAGGACTGCTAGTTTAGGTGGAATTTTAGTGTTATCATCTAAAAATAATGTTAAGTGACTTTCTCAGTTTGCATTCAAAGGAGTACAACTACGAATGAAATAAAAAAACTAGGTAATATGGTGCTCAAATGAAGTTATAACTTTTAAGAGTATGTATCATAATGTTAGTTTCTCAAGTTGTTTCTCTGTTATCTTACTTAATCTACAAAACAACCCAATGTACAGAAAACTGTTTCCAAGATACCCTAACTCTTTTGTATTCATAGGTAGCTATTCGATTCCAAATATCCTTGTCACTCTATTAGGGAATGATCTTCTGGATACCATAATATGTGAAGTGCGACCATAGATTTTTTATTCTCTTAGCAACTCTACATATTTATTGAACACTATGTGCCAGGCACCTGTTACGCACTTGAGGTCTGTGTGTGAACAAGACAACTGGTTCCTGCCTCCAGGGTGGCTAAAAGAAGCTGGGTCTCTTATACATTACTCTTAGAATCAGTCTAATGATTCAAAATTATGTATTCATGGTTACTACACATGCAATTTAAGAATATTAGATTTTACTATGTCAAAAACAAACTAATCATGAACATTAGAAAATAATATGTTGCTACCATCAATATGGAGGAATTGCTCCTGAGATTCTCAGTGGGGTGTTACGGGCATGCTGAGGTGGTAATAGGCATCCTAATAAAATTTATTTTAAGATTCAGTTATATATGGGGCACAAGCTGTTCTCTGGAAAGAAAAATTGTTTTTGTTCCCATTTTTATTTTAGAGATGTAGCATGTCTACATACTTTTGTGACACAAGGGAAAATACTGGTGGCATACTTTATTAAATTATTCCTACTGCCTTATATTCACACCTGATCCTCTAAACACAACACAGACACAAATTTTTTCACTAACTTCAGTCCCAGCTAATCACCTCCCATTCAAAAGAGGAATTTTACTTGTATCTATTGTATTTCAGCCAATACACTACTGGTAATGTAAATAATCTTCATTATTAATGGTTATGGGCCAGGAACTATGTACTAGATGCTTTACATATTTTTCTTCACAACAATCCTAATAGATAATTTCTATTATTATCCCTATTTGTCATATAAGAAAATAGTCTCAATGAGGGTAAATGTCTTTTACAAGTTCATACAACTACTGCATGGCAATGGTGGCAAATCCAGGACTTTGTGGCTCCAAAGCTGAAATTCTCAACCACTAGCGAAATACTGCTTCTCATAACAAAAACGAAATAAATGTCTACTGAATACATTGAAGAGATGTGTCTTTCATTCTTGTTTCACAATGATATGGTTTAGCTGTGTCCCCACCCAAATCTCATCTTGAATTCCCACGTGTTGTGGGAGGGACTAGGTGGCAGGTGATTGAATCATGGGGCAGGTCTTTCCCTTGCTGTTCTCATGACAGTGAGTGAGTTTCACAAGATCTGATGGTTACTGTAAGGGGGAGTTTTCCTGCACAATATCTCTTTGTCTGCTGTCATCCACGTAACATGTGACTTACTCCTCCTTGACTTCCACCATGATTCTGAGGCTTCCCCAGCCATGTGGAACCATAAGTCCAATTAAATCTCTTTCCTTTGTAAATTGCCCAGTCTCAGATATGTCTTTATCAGCAGCGTGAAAATGGACTAATACACACAATCTCTCCATTCTGTAAAATTTATGCCTTTGTAATCAGTATGAAGTCTTTTATATGTTGGTTTTAATAAGTGCAGGTTAAAGTGACAGCAACTTGTACATAAACTAACTCAGTGCAATGTCTCTAGTATATCGTAGAAAACTTCCACATTCTAAAAGTCACAGATTAACACAGTATACCATACTGTTGGGTATTTTTTAATTACTGCTTTGTTTTTATGTGTCTGCACACATCAAGAAAACCGTAGATTTCTTAAAAGCAAGGATTATTATGATGAACTGTTCTTGTCTTATGTTTCTACTTTCCATAGGAAAGCACTTCTCCTTAGGAGAGGAGACTGTTGGAAAACATAACTATCAGCCCCTCTCACCATTTCCTCACAGCTCCTTCTCCTAATACGAGATGTCTGATTATCCAGAACTCAATATATTGCAGGGACCCTTGCATAAGTGAGTTAAAGGTTAGTTTCCATGCATGGTATGCCCACTTGGCCTCTTTACCACATCTCACCCACACTGCTGGTGTAGTGCTGTCTCTCTCCCTTGCCTTTCCACTTCTTGGTAATTTGGACTTGACTTCTGTCTTAGACATAAATTATATGATCTTGACCAATGAAGGGCCAGGCCAGCTTGGTACTAGGAATCGGGGACAAAAAACTTCTTTTTGACCATCTATCTCATTCTCCTTATAAACTAGTATGTGTGCTTCATACCAGGTTTTATACCCCATCTATACTCCGATTGTCACAATGCAGTTATGAAATAGCCAGAAACACAGGGAGAAAGAAGACTCATCAAATCTTCTGCTAGAAGCAGCATCTGTCAATCTCTTCTCTGGAGAGTCCTGTGTTGAGAAGGTTTGTCCAGCCCTTTCTTCCACTTTTTTATAAACCCTACAAGAACCTAATGCACTATGAACAGAAATAATTACTCAATCAAGCTAGTCCAAAGAGAAACCAGAAGTTATGAGGCAAGGCAAAGTTCCTTAAAAATTTTTAGATATGAGAGTAAATTGTCATTAGATTGTTTTGACTTTTTAAAGAACATAGCATAAACTTTGAAGCTCTTTTTCAATTTGTTACCTATTACATACAAAGTTTATATTTCTGGGAATATTTTTATGTCACATGAGCAGAGTTTCAAATTTTCTATTTTCAAGTTGCTGCTGATGATAATAACCATTTTGTTCCAAGTACTAGGAAGAAATCCTTGGTGCCTATTAACAGCTGCACCTAGCATCTTGCCCAAAGAAGTGTTCCTTCCTAATCACATAAGGGAGCTGACTAGGGATGACAAAGCAACCAGATGGCAATTTGGCAAAGGCAACAAATGCAGACCAGAACTGGCTTTAGGGTAAGTGGAATCCTATCACCGTTGTCTGGGAGCAAGTGGCCAAGAATAGCCTGTGTTTTAAAGTTTGTAAATTTATGATTGTTATCAAGCTCACATACATACAAATATTCACAAATCCATGGAAGTCCCTGTGGTGTTAAAATGTGAGGAGGAATATTTGAAAGCTGAAAATGAAAATGCTTTGTCCTTTAGTGTAAGCAAAAAAGTAGCAAAGATTTGTAAGCAATTACATGCATCCTGATGAAATCTCTATTCTGACCTTGACCAGCTTCTTGCAGATAATTTTACTAGCAAGAAACAACTACTGTGTTTGTTCTTAAAACAACAATGTACAATTCTTTGAGCTTTCTGTACAATGCCTGTCCCAGGACTCATGACAAAGCAGATTACTTTTCATCTTGAATGTAAATATGGTTGAAAATGTTCATATTTATTTTTTGGGAGGAGTCCTTTCTCTAGTTAGCATCTGACCCAGAGCTGGATGGTTGTATTCGTTATTCTAGATGTGTCTGCTAAGTCACATGGCATTTCTGTACTTCAGTTTCTAGACCAACTGTAGTTATCATGCCTCAGAGCCAAATCACAATGCATAAATGTTTAATCCTCTGCAGTCTCATGCCTCTATCAGAATGACTATGCCAGAAAACCTTTTATTGTTCCACAAACAATAACAAAATGCAAGTAGATATTAATTCTATCCTACATCTTCATTCTCTACTGGTATCTGTAAATATCACGGGTCTCCAAACTAAACTACATGCTTTATATTTCTTTCTCCTAGTAAACAACAAAACTCATACTATATTGAAAATATGCCTTTCACCCCTTACTCACAATATTTAAAATTAAACAGACACACATAGCTTTTCTGTTAAGAAAATATCAGGGATAAAATTTTAAGAATGCTTAATGAAGAAACTAAACCTTTAAGAGTTACATATGTTGGCTATTCAACTTCAAAAGTAAATAAGTATATATTTTTGTATATAAAGCAAATACACAGAGAAAGGGAGAAAAAAACCAAATTCTGCAGGATATAACAGGATAAGAAAAAAGAAACAGTATAAATATTAAACACAATGTTACTATGGTATATTTATGTATATATACATACATATATACACACATCTCTATATATATCTATATATATACACACTAAACATACTTGCACACATCCATATGCTCAGTGCACGTCATAAGCCAACTGTCTCAGACTTGGAATTACAGAGCTGCAAGGGGCACTGAGAGGTCATCTGAGGAGATCCTTTCCTTTATGCAGTTTAATGCTTAAACCATCCAAAGACCTGACTATCTATTCTATATTTAGAGCTCTCTAAGTTTGGGGATTCATTACAGACCACACTGTATTGTACTCGTAATAGACTCACAGGTGCCTTTCTTGACAAAACTATATTTCACAGATCCTTGGTCTGACGGGCTTCTATGGGTACCTTCTAAATACACACTTCCTTCCTTATTGTGACAACATGGCAACAAAAGGACTTAAATTTTACATGAAAATGCAGTCAAAGAGTTCAAAAAATACAGACCTGTACATAAAAATGACCTTAATTTTTGCAACCCTGCTGTCAGCCACAGTCTAGCCATCCATTTCTAAAGCCCCTGGGCTAGCCCTAGGCAAAAATCTAAAGAAGACTAATTTTTTTAATATCTACACCCCTCAAGTCCTCTTTATTGTGTGTAGCAACCTTCTCCTGCAATTAGTTACCAATGCTTAATCAGGTTCATCAGGTTTTTTTCTATTCCCATAGTAATAGTCTCCTATCCTAATTCTTATTCACTCAGGTCACTTCTCTTTGAAGAATGTGAATATGAAATATACTAATCCAGGATAAATATTCAAGTATGGTTGAAAATGTTCATATTTATTTTTTGGGAGGAGTTCTTTCTCTAGTTAGCATCTGACCCAGAGCTGGATGGTTTAATTCATTATTCTAGATGTGCCTGCTAAGTCACATGGCAGTTCTCAGGATAAGATATTAAGAAGGAGCTAATGGAGTAATATAAACATTTCACAAAACTACAGTTTCTAGTTGTACTAAAACTTGGTATGTAAAACTTAGTATATAAGACTTAGTATGTAAGTGGTATACATACTAACAATTCCATGAAAGTAATAGGTTTTGATTTTTTCACATTTCAGCATTTATTTGGTAATCTTCTAAGTAGTGGCCCTGAAAAATTCAACCCTACTTTCAAACTCTTGGAAGACTTCTTAATATAAGACTATAATGATAGAAGCTAAATTAAATTTTGTTCACTCGCAAAGAATACTGAAAAATAAATACTGTTGATAAAACAGTGAAGATATGACTGTTACTACATATCATTAAAAAAATCATTTAACTCCACTATCCCAATGTTGAACTTAAATAAAAATAAAATTAAAAGATACCCTAGAGGAATATACATTAGTGCCCATACCTCATAACCCAAGCAGGAGTGTGAAGTTGGTGGTATGGGATGAGCAATGGAGAAGGGTGGAAAGTGGGAAGAATAAGTAACAAAATTTAAAGAATTGTTTAAATAAATGTTTCTCTTGCCAAGAAATACTACTACTTAACTGCTTCAAAAAAGTAAACCAATCTAAAAGGAGGCAATGAATATACGTGGTAGGAAATTGGAGAGCTTTCTTTCAGCCATGGTTCTCAGTCTCAAGAGCACAAAGAGCGGAATTTTAGCCAATTTTCTGACTGATTTTTTTGTTGTTGATGAGCTTGCTTTTTCTTCTGCAATTGTTTCTAATGTCTTCCAAAAAGAAGGAAAAACATTAACTCTTTTATTTGAAATTGTGTACCACATGATCAGTAATTACAGATACAAAGCCTTTTCATATTTAAAAATATCACCAGTCCTTCAAGACACTATATTCATCTGTGGTGTTTACTCATATTTATCATTCTCTCCCTCAAAGCAAAGTGAGACAGAATAAGAGGAACCAAAGTATTACAAATGACACTTTTAAAAATAGCAAATAGATGTTATAAGTAGAATGTCATTTCCAGTACAGATTTCTTACAAATGTCTTAATCCAAGTTTAGAAAGCATTCTTCAGTGTGGCTCAAAAAAACCTTAAAATTTTAATTGTAGCTTCCACAGCAGTCAATTAGAGAATGTCATGGTTCTATGGTGCCAGGATATGTTTATGAGTGTTTAGTGGATACAGGATTGAGTTTGTGTGTGTGTGTGAGTGAAATGTGATAAGGGAGGTAGTAAGCATCTACTACAAGGTATGATTTCAATGGTGGCCAAAAAAAAAAAAAAAAAGCTACCATATTTTATCAAATCTATAACATCATTGATTTTAAGACATATGATTATTTTATGCATCACTAAGAATGAAATAAAAAATGCCTCCAATCTATGATGCAGTGTTTTTCAATCACACCAATTTTAAGAATGCATTATTGTTCTCAGAGATGTTAAAATGTGAAAAAAATAAAATCTAACATGGTATTTCTCCCAAATGATTTGTCGACAGGTTTTGGATACTCACAGAGTCATGTCTTTAAATAAGGTTATGATTCTAAAAAGCCCTTTTAAAATGTAAACATTTTACCCAGGAGGTGCAGCAGATTAAGCCATTAACAATCATTAAGATGCATTAATCTATTAGCAGTCATTAAAACTGTAAAGAATATTAATTTATCAGATTATCACAGCAAAGATGAAAGAGAAAAAAGGATGCATAAAAAAATACTAAGAAAGGGTAGATGTTCAACTTGTATACTTTATTAGGGTGCAACACAAAAGAGGCCTCGGTTATACTACAGCATGGAGGGGGGAAAACATGGGAATCGCAGGCAGCAAAGTGACAGTTTATGGATACAAAGCACAGAGGAAGAGAGGAGCAAAAAACAAACAAAAAAAATAGAAAAGGAAAAAGGCAAACTTTACAGTTTTACCTATATTCTAATTGAAAGACAAATAAGAGATTCATAGGCTAAAGGAGATATCTGTTAAGAAACCACATTTCTATTAAGGCCTCAAGGAATATTTAAAATGGGGATTTCCTAATGACAGTTGTAAGTATACATTTCATTATACAGTATCATTATATTAGTAAATAAGTATTTTGTTCTCTGTACTAAGAAGCAGTTTACTCATTCATGGTTTCTAATTCGTATTTTATGATTGCTGACATCTTTTCTCTCTTTAAAGCTTCAGACAGATACTGATTTAGACGAAAATGAATCACAGTATTTGCTTTTGATACTAAGAGCAGGGTTCAAAAAGTCATCCAGGGCCAAGCATCTTAGGTTTTATAAACAGCTGTGCCACTGATTTCCTGCAAGACCTATTGAAATGATTTAACCTTACCCCACAGGAGTATAAGAACCTGGCATATATCCCTTGAGGGTGGCAGTAAGCACTTTTAGTTTATGAGAGAAGGGACACGTAAAAATACGTAATGTGCCTGGGACCTAGAGCAAGTCCCTTAACCTTTCGGTTGCCTCATATCTAAAGTAGAACTGCCCAAAGATAGCATCCTACCAGATTATTTCTTGGTGATCAAGATCCAAGATTTATTGTTCTGTTCCACTCCTAGACGATGCAAGACAGTTGAGAGCTGTTGAATACATTATTCCCTGAAAGTAGGCAATTTTGTAACTCAACATGAAAATGCTTAATTGTGAGGAACCTAATGTGGCACAATATGAACTGCAATTCAATTCAGTGAATGCATTGAACACCTGCCATCAAAAAAGTACCATGTTATCTGTGTTAGATTGGTCTCTACTGAGGGATGTAGTAATCCTTTGTGAAAACAAAATATCTTCCATTGATAATAATGCCTCACTTCCTTGAAACTGTTGTAGAAAGCACAGATAAATATTTTAAATTTAATTACATATTCAATTGTCAAAAATAATTTCATTGTAGACATTTTCAGTAGAGAGATTTGTATACTACATTCAGGTATAATCCATTAAACAAGACTAATACTTTGCTTGAGGACTGGGGACATTATTCAACACCATCCCTCTTGTCTCTCAGAATGGAAGGGCATACAGGCAACAGTGGCATATGTTTTATGTCAGTACTTCCTCCTTATTACTTTATTATCGGCATTGGCACTTTCTTTAGGTCTCAAAAGAGATGCTTTCCCTAATCACAAGGCAGACTTACTCCTCTGTGCATCATGTACCCATATTGTACATTTGACTTCTTTTTCAAAGATCAATATTGAAAATCAACACTTAAAAATTATTTGTGTAATCATGTTTCTCATGTCTGCCTTTCAAGTACTCAACTAGGGAGGAGGCCATGTTCATTCTTTTACCTCTCACGAGCAATGACAAATTTTATCTCTATGATAGTAGGCTGCCAGAGAAACAAATCAGTCAATAATATGTAGGAGGTCCTCAGAAGGCATCTGGTGAATGAATGCAGGTTGAAATCAAGGTCCAGGGAAATAAAAAGCAGTTTCTCCTCACCAAAGATTGTAGATCCCTAATCTGCACATATTGTGAAGGTGTGAATGTACCTTCTCACACTCCCTTCAGGTCGGTCCTTCACTCAATACTGCTGACTCCCAGATACAATACAACAGCCAATGACACTGATAGGGATACTGTCTTCACATGGGCTAGAAACGGATGGTGATTATCCTCACTCCTACTGCCTAGGTCAAGGTAATCCAAATTCTTGTCAAAACCCTAAGGAATATGGAAGTTTTGGCACAGAGGCAAGGATTGTTGCTTTCTTTTGTATCCAACTATGTGGAAAATCCAGAACTGCAGCAGTCACTGTCATTTCAGGCTGTCAGGTAAAGCACACTATTCCTTTAGGTATGGAAAGTTGCATTTCCTGTTTTCCCCTCTCTGCCCTCATATTACCCCCACTAAATCCACTAAGAACATAATCACCATATTGTCATTCCTTGTTTCAGAGGTCACACTTCTCACCCCAGGAGTCCAGAAACTATACCAAGTGTGTCACACCATCTGCAGGCTGAGCAAACACTTTACCCGGTTAAATGCAGAACAATTGCACCAAGTTTTGACTTTTCTAGCAGTTATTTTGAGTTGTATGTTTAAAATATAGCATGCTCTCATTTTTACTTGATTAATAAAAACTTTCAATAAAATACTGCTACATGTTCAGTCTGTGCACTGTCTCTTCAAAATATCATTTGTCAGAGGTTCTACTGTCAGCTTCTCCATATTACTCCATGCTCCAGTAATATTTTTTAATGGACACCTAGGTACAACTCTCTAAAGAAAAATTTTAAGCAGTCAGTCAGATCTTGAGCCATCCCCACAGATCATTTTGGTATCACTTAGAAACTTACTCTTTGGTACAAATCTTTCTGCCAACTCCCAACAGGGGCTGCTGGTAGATCAAGATGCTATGGGATTGGCCAGTACTGTATTTTGCTTCAAATGAAAGTCTTCTTGTCCCATTTCTTTTGACCTCGGTATTGTGTTGTCTACTCTGTAACATGACAATCAACTAACGTAATAATAAACTAGGCACATACTTGTCACTTTCTAGCCATGGCTAAATGTCTTACAGGTTTCAAGAAACATATTCACAATTTAACAGAATCTCCTCCCCTAGGTGCTATTTCTAGAAAAGTGCTGGATATTTCAAGTACACAGCAGTCACTGGGGAGATATTTCCATTTTGATGTGCTTTATGATGCTTCTCATAATACTGTTTTCTCTTTGTAGACGGGGGCACAAGCAACATATATCTAAAATTTTATAGTATTATTTATTTGTCCACCTTTATCTGCCAACTTACTGTATAGATAAAATCTGAATGAAACTTCTCATATTAACAAATAATTACTCTAAAAAGGAAGTTCATTCAAATATTTGCAAAAATATCCTTCAAATATATTTTCTGCAGTGAAATGAAATTGTCCTTAACACTGCCAGATTGTGACAATAGAATAGAATTTAATTTACAATGATTACTAGTGTTGTCTGTACCACTGCCTTTGAGGGTAAGAAATCTAAACAGGAATAAGCTCAAGTCAGACTATAGTGGGGCAAGTACCTTTTCAGAGTTATTATAACATATTTCATTGCTCATTATTTGTTCCACTATCACATGCATTCCTGCACAAGTGTGTGTGCATGCATGTGTGTGTGCGCTGTGGGAGAGCAGCACTGATAGCCCTTGGTAGGCAAAGTAAATAATATCAAAAGGAATCCACCCAGAGGTAACTTCACTAAGTGGTTATGATTCCAATCTCATCTGCCAACTTCCCCACCCTTCTCCTTTTACAAAATGCAAATAAACCATTATGGACTTTGTACCTAAACCTTTATCAGGTTTCACTGGTAGTAAGAGATTAGTTATTACCCCTGCAAGATGGTTAAAACAGGATACAGGGTTGTGTGTATGTGGGTGTGTGTAATATGTGTGTGTGTGTGTGTGTGTGTTTGGAGGTCATAAGGTGATAGGAATTATATGAATGGGAGGAAAGCTAACAAGGGAATTAAGACAAATTTCATCTACTCTGTAATTTTGCTTATAAAGAATAATGAATATTTTACTCAGCATCATCTTTGGATGGCATCATTTAAATATTTCCTCAAGGTCTACCAATTTTTCAGAAATTTTCTATTTCAGAATGATAATTAGAGAAAAATCATAATTTGTGTTTCTACTTATACCATAATACCAATTGAGAAAATTGAGGAGATAAAACTGAGATAAAAGAGAAAATAAAAATTATTTTTGTGTGTAATTACAAATGGATGTCCTTCATTTCAAAAACAATTTAAAATCTAATATAATTTAATTAAATATAATTTTTATTAAAGCAAACATCAGTAAAAAATAAAGATAATACTCTTTATTAAACCATTTTTTAAACTGTTTTTCCATTCAAGTGTCAGAGATGAATACAATTTTCCTTCTGGATAAAGGTATTAGTTAGGCATACATTTCATCAAAGTGTTAGGTGTATGTATATTTACTTTTTCAAAAGTCAACCTTTCCTCTGAGCTTCTATTGTTTCCTTAAATTTTCCCTTCTAAAATAGACGTGAACAACTTTTACTAAAAATTATTCAATGATACACAATTATCTGAAATTGCCTAAATAAGAAAAGCTTTAATAATTAGTCAATTCTTTTCCTGAAAAATTAGCCTCAGACACTGTGGCTGTTATCATTATCCACATGTAACTCTCTGATAATAAAACAACATATCCTGTAATGCCTCCTTCATCTCTGAATAAAGCAAATTGACTATAATATCCAGAAAGACATCAGTAAAGAATAGCACAAAGACTGTTCCTACTGCTTCTGGGCTAACAACAATGAAAAACAATAATTGCTCTGATTGAACCAATTTTGCTTCCTAAAAAATTCCATTCATCATAATCATACATAACTTAATTTCTATTTTTTAGGTCAAATAAAGTGAGTCAAATCAAAGACAGCTGTATTCCAGTGTTTCAAAACCATAACTCTTATTTTCCAAAGTACAAGAAGTCATATTTCATAATAATTAGACAAAAGCAATTCAATTTCACCCTAAATTTAAGAAAAAATATAAAGTTGAAAATAATTTATTTGTAGTATATAATTAAAGTTATACTTAGGGTTTTTTCCAACATTAGTATAAAAACTTTTTTCTCAAAAACATCTGAGCATCAAATCATCATTCTTCTTTTCCTCTGCACAAATTAACTGCGCCCACAGCCCCTATATACAACTAGCCAGTTATTGCCATATGACCTCTGACTATATCCCAAATCCTATGACCCAAACCACCCTCCATTTTTTCTAAATGCAACCCTTAGGTGTTTACCAAATGACTTCTTTTATGGGCTGTGGTTGTCTCTCACTCTCAGAGGACTGGACAAAACAGAGAAAGACAGATAAAGGCAGCTCAATAGCTGACTCACCAGCTGAGTGTCTGCTCTACCAGCCCAGAATATTTCTTTTGTCAGTAAATCTAGAAGCTACCACTGGGTCTGCCAATTCATATCTTGATCAGGCTGGCAATTACTGGGAAATTTAATTTTTTAATCAAAAAGTTGTTATTTGAAGTTTCAATCAGGGAAAATAAAATTGAGTTTTTTGGAACCATGGAAAACATATTAATGACCCTTGCAACTCCTCCTCTGTCTCACTATTTTGCTTTTTCTTTTTCTTCTTTCTCCTGTTTCTTTCTTAAATATTATTTTTACCCCTTTACTTCTATTGTTCTCTCTTGAGATGGGTTGCAAATGGGAATTAAAACCAAAGAGGAAGTTGAGAAATACTGAGCATTTTTGTCTGGCTTACTTCCATTTGCATGTCTTCAAGTCCTTCCATGTTGCAGCATGTACCAAAAGTTCATTACTTTTGCATTAACTTTTGCATATCATAGGTGAAAATTTTTCCCTTGACAAAAAAACTGACATTTTGTATGAATTACAATTACTATGACCACTAGCTAATTATTATCAAATGCTTACTTTGTACCAGGAAATTCTTTTTTTTTTTCTTCCAACTTCTATTTTAGTTGCAGGGGGTACATGTGCAGGTTTGCTCCATGGGTAAATTGTGTGTGCCACTGGTTTGGTGTACAGCTCATTTTGTAACCCAAGTAATGGCACAGTACCCAAACATGTACCTTTTCTATTGCACCAGGAGGTTTTCTAAATATTTTGAATGTATCAACTCATTTGACCTTCACAACAACACATGAAGTAAAGATTACTGTTAAGCTCATTATATATATAAAGAGATTGAGGCAGAAAGAGGCTAAATAACTTGCACAAGCATATCTATCTAATAAACAGTAGAGCAACTATTCAAACTCATATAGTCTAGTATTCAACCTACAGTCTTAGCAACAACATGCTTTTCACATAATGATGTTCATTTTTAAATGTTATTTGTTGACAAAGTCATGAAATATTTACTGAATATCTGCATACAGGTATTCCCTGTCTCAGTTTCTCAAACCTTAACAGTAGTGATGCTTGTTCATAAGGATGGTGAGAGGGTAGACGACTAAGAGAATACGCTAACTCTTTTATTCAAAATAGGATTTTAAAGAAGGTGGCTCACCCACAATAATGAAGTCACAGAAGTAAGAGTCTTAGACAGGACATAAACAATTTTTTTTTTTTTTTTTTTTTGAGACAGAGTCTTGCTCTGTCACCCAGGCCAGAGTGCAGTGGTGCAATCTCAGCTCACTGCAACCTCTGCTTCCCAGGTTCAAGCAATTCTCCTGCCTCAGCCTCCTGTGTAGCTGGGACTACGGGCGCCTGCCATCGCACCTGGCTAATTTTTGTATTTTTAGTAGAGAAGAGGTTTCACAATGTTGGCCAATCTGGTCTCAAACTCCTGACCTCAAGCAATCCATGTGCCTTGGCATTCCAAAGTGCTGGGATTATGGGTGTGAGCCACCGCACCTGGCCATCAATTCTCTCTTTACTCTTAATTTCAAGAGTTGCTTTATGACACTTCAGAAAGTTTGTTCCAACTCTAAAAAGCTGTATGCAGTTAGAAGTCTTAAAAACACCTAAAAATTATCTTTAGTTATCTTTTCTCCACTAAACATAACAAATGCAAAATATAATTTTACATATATATATAAAACTATATAAGCAATACTATATCAAACTCCAACGACTTCCTTGTTTTACAAAATCGAATATGTTTATAGGAAAAAGGTTTATAGCCATAAGAAAATTTAGTCTTTCTTTAATCTTTGTCTTTTCTTTCCAATCATACATTAGGAGTGCTTTGACTTTCCTAACTTATTGCTTATTCATTGTAGATATGTCCTATATTTTTTAAAAAGGCCATAGGCACAAAACAATGAAAGTTTCAAATCTGCATAGAAACCAAACCATGAAAGGTTCTTAAGTATGTTTGTAATTACATCAGCTAGAAATGGCAGAGTTTAACTGAGTAAAGGGAAATTATGTTAAGCATCAGGAAATACTTTCTAATAAAAACATCAGATTGTGTAACAACAAGTTAAAGTAAGTTACTGGACATCCACAACTAGAGCCACTCGAGGAAATTGTTTAAAAAAAAAAAAGTGTGTATATATATGTGTGTGTGTGTGTGTGTGTGTGTGTGTGTGTATATATATATATATATATTTTTTTTTTTTTAGAGACAGAAGTCTTGCTCTTTTACCCAGGCTGGACTGTAGTGGCGCTATCTCGCTATCTCGGCTCACTGCTAGCTCCGCCTCCCAGGTTCACACCATTCTCCTGCCTCACCCTCCCAAGTAGCTAGGACCACAGGCGCCCGCCACTGCGCCCAGCTAATTTTTTATATTTTCAGTACAGACGAGGTTTCACCATGTTAGCCAGGATGGTCTCGATCTCCTGACCTCATGATCTGCCCGCCTCAGCCTCCCAAAGTGCTGGGATTACAGGCGTGAGCCACCGTGTTAAAATATTTTTAGGCTGGGCGCGGTGGCTCAAGCCTGTAATCCCAGCACTTTGGGAGGCCGAGACGGGCGGATCACAAGGTCAGGAGATCGAGACCATCCTGGCTAACACGGTGAAACCCCGTCTCTACTAAAAATGCAAAAAACTAGCCGGGCGAGGTGGCGGGCGCCTGTAGTCCCAGCTACTCCGGAGGCTGAGGCAGGAGAATGGCATGAACCTGGGAGGCGGAGCTTGCAGTGAGCAGAGATCCAGCCACTGCACTCCAGCCCAGGC
>NC_045436.1:69985558-70021735 GCF_002776525.5 Piliocolobus tephrosceles | reverse complement strand
AAAAAAAAAAAAAAAAAAATATATATATATATATATATATATATATACATTTAGTGGTGGCTCATGCCTGTAATCCCAAGGCTTTGAGAGTACAAATAGAGATCTCTTGAGGCCAGAAATTTGAGACTAGCCTGGGCAAAACAGCAAGACCCTCTCCGTACAAAATTTATTTTCAAATTAGCTGGGCATGGTGGTGCACACCTGTAATCCTAGCTACTCTAGAGACTGAGGCAGGAGGATCCCAGGAGTTTGAGGTGAGCTACGATTATACCACAGTGCTCCAGCCTAGGCTACAGAGAGTGAGACCCTGTCTCTAAAAAATAATTTTAAAAAAATTATACTTCAGAAAATATCTTGCACATGTTGGAGACATGAGGACATGTAGTTAGATAACTCTCCATTCCTGTCATATTACCTATTTACTCCATATCCTTTCCTTAGGTTATCTCTGGGCTATCTCCATTTTCTTCTACTTTTACATTTTCCTTCTTAAACACACAATGTCAAGAGCTTTCACTCAATTATTTTCTTTGACCAAAGAAAACTGATTTTACTTGATCTAATTGTTCCTCCAGTGTCCCAGAGTACTATCTTATTTACAATATAAAGCAACAGCTATATAAAACTAACTAGAATCACTTCTTACACCAGCATCACCAGAAGTTTGATGATCTCCAGAAACCAAGAAACAATCTCCCTGAGGATGTATGGTGTGTGTTTTTGTGCATAAGTTTCTCCTTTAGGATAAATGGTGAAAAACATCACCTTGGACATTCAATGTTTATTTAGCCACTTCCAAAGATTAATATTTATCCATCTACCAAAACAATTTCACATTTGGGGATCATATCATATAGAATTTTACTGAAAAATACGAACATGCTTTATATGTCCATAATGTAATCACCACAAACTTCTCTCCTTAGGAGCAAAATGATCAGTTCATGAGCCTTGAAAGAATTACAATTATCTTTCAAGAATGTACTGTTCTTCCCTTACTATTGTTGTCATTTCAAAAGTCCAGCATATTCATGTGGTACGGTTTATCATCTCCCCACCTGCTTTTCTCATTTATCAAATTGTAATGAATTATTCCTTATAGGACAACCAGCACACTTATTAACATTTATTTATATTCAATTTTCCCTAGTAAGGGCACATAATAATATAATAAATGTCACATTTGGAACTTCGAGTTTTCCAGCAAAGCCTTCACAACTTCAAACAAAAGTTAACATCAAATATTTGATCTTCCAAAAATAAGACCAATATAAAAGTACCTGGTTAAAATACTGTCCTAAAAATGGGAGAGAGTAACAGAAATAGAAAAAAAAAATTACATCAGAGACAAATTGTTTCCATTTACTAAAACTGTTTAATTTTTCCCTGTTACTGTAGTTTTACTATAATTTCTATAAGCTTCATTTTAAAGCCAAAAGCAACCACGAAATTCCAACCCTGAAAAATCCTAGGAATACTTGTTTATGCTCTAAATTCATTTGATTATATTAATTTGCTGGAGTTTAGGCTTGATCACACTATAACAATTTTTACTTTCAAAGTAAACTAATGCATTCCAAAAATTTTAATAGCTCCACATTTCCATTTAGGCAATCAATGCAATGCCTCGGCTGTGTATCCCTATCGAAAATGCTTGAGACCAGAAATGTTTTGGATTTCCGATTTTTGAATATTTCCATTATACTTCCTGGTTGAGCAACTGAAAATTCAAAATCGGAAATACTCCTCTGAGTATCATGTGGGCACTCAAAATTTTGGATTTTGGAGCACTTTGGATTTCAGATTAAGGATATTCAACCTGTATTTGCCAGGCTTACTCTGAACATGCAAATAAAGCAGGCCCAGAACAACCAGAACTGTGCATCATGCTTCAAACAGAACATTTTGTCACCTGCTATGAGATAATGCTTAAATGGTTTAGACATTTTGTGTATACAGAAAATATATATGAAAGAGCTAGTCTTATGAAGAAAAGCAGTAATAACTCCCTTGATTCTAAGCTTACAAATGCATTGATGAATTTAGCCTCCAACACCAGCGTAATTTTTTGTGGGGCAGTGGGTGATGACTCGAGGAGGTTCATGCAAAGAGAAACAGAAGAAAAATTTTTAAATGGATGAATTTCAGTGATTATTTTGATAAAACCTACAAGGTATTCAGAAGGTCAGTCTCTACGTGTACACCATCAACAGTATTCCCCACATACTGACTCCTGAAACGGGCAACCCATCCCTAATTAGAGATCCGAAGATGAAGTAGAATGCACAGTCCATTTATCCTATGGTAAAACCACTTTAAGTATCTAAAGAATCTTTCAGATAAAAAGGGAAATCAGTAGTTTTTGTTGCCGTTGCTGCTACAACTGGTATTTTCACATAGATTGAAAAGATCGGCTGTCAGAGATCCACATCTTCATTCCCTTCATAAACTATTTTTTCCTGTCTTGCCCTGCAACTACATGAAAATACCACTTATTCTAAAATGAACTGCTCTTTGATAGTTGTGCATATCATGCCTTTCATATTCAGAGATAATGTTCATGATCTTGTCATCATCCATGTGTCCTGGATGCACAGTTTTTCTGAAAATATCACGGTAAATTTTAAAGAGGGCATTTTTAAATATACTGCCGGTAAAGTCTGTCACTTTAGCTCTGATTCATTGCTTCAAGAACCAATACGACTTTGCAACTCCTCTGCTCATGTTTTGCTCATAGTGTAATTCTAACTCATGTATCAACAGCAGGTTGTTCTAATGTGAAATAGGGGAACGTGACTTACAACAGCCTAACTAATCTGTACCCAGAGAATAACACAGATGTCTAAACTACATTTGATGTATTATGCTCTTCAGAATTGCCTGGTTTCCTCTAAAACACAAAAGGAAAAATACTGGCCTCCTAGAAGGTCCCTCCTGAATTTAAGGTCTCCAAAATGCTCCTTGTTCTGAAATTTTAAAATGTCAAAATTTTGGACCTATCATACTGTCAATAATACTTGGAATGGTTCTGGGAATCTTCAGAATTTCTGGATATCGACAGGTGGTCCAAAGTAAGACAACTCTTTTATGTGAAAAAAAGTATCAGTATCAAGCCAAATTTGCTCTCCAGAACTATCCCTCATAGGAAATCGGCACCCTCAACAGGGGACTCTTTTCTCTGTGCACTTTGTTAGAAGGCCTCTTAATAAGTGGGTATGTTCAATACTGTTTCCAGTAGAGACCTATTCACTACATTTATTTCAGAAACCAATATCTCATTGACAAGCCATGGTCTGTCCTTTCATTCCTCTTCTTCTCCAGGCCTTCTCTGCGGAAGTTGCAAAAACTGTATCCTGTGTCTAAAGCCCTTCTACCAATTGGTCTGTATGATACTATGATGACTAATTGTTTTCAATGTTTATGACCCCTTTTCCTGAATTCACTTGACCCGAGTGCTTCTGAAGACTCAGTTTGGTGCTCTCTGCTCTTCTCGCATCAAGCTCCTTCACACAGAGCTTGCCACTCATCTATTCTGACTATTAAGTATTCTAACTCCACAGACACCACCAAGACTTCTTAACCTGTCGTTTAAAAGTTCCCAACTATCATGCCCTCTTGTCCACCCTTTGCCAAAACTTGTTGAGATCACTCTATCTGAAATCACAGCATTTTCATTTCATGAAAATCCTACAATCTTTCCCCTTGATGACTCTATTGATACCATACCCATCTCCATTCATCTTACATCAACCTATCTCAATGTTTACCGTTAAGCTCTAATACCTTTCCCATTTTGTTTATACATATTTTCTTAACTGAACGTGATTCCTAATTCTCTATTTCTCTCTCACACTCTTTCGAGTAGCTGCTGCACTTACTATGTCTATCCTTCACTTCGCAAGTATCATTCGCTCATATTCATTTTTTTTTTTTTTTTTTTTTTTTTTTTTTTTTTTTTGAGACAGAGTCTCGCTCTGTCGCCCAGGCTGGAGTGCAGTGGCCAGATCTCAGCTCACTGCAAGCTCCGCCTCCCAGGTTTACGCCATTCTCCTGCCTCAGCCTCCCGAGTAGCTGGGACTACAGGCGCCTGCCACTTCGCCCGGCTAGTTTTTTGTATTTTTTTAGTAGAGACGGGGTTTCACCGTGTTAGCCAGGATGGTCTCGATCTCCTGACCTCGTGATCCGCCCGTCTCGGCCTCCCAAAGTGCTGGGATTACAGGCTTGAGCCACCGCACCCGGCTCATATTCATTTTTTAAATTCTTGAGAGATAACTGACCTGCAATAAGCTGTACTTTTTAAAATTGCAAATGGTAATTGATAAGATTTTACATATACAGGTTGAGGATCCATTATCCAAAATACTTGGGATAAAAGGTGTTTTGGATTTTGGAATAGTTCAGATTTTTTTAATATTTGCATTATACTTCCTGGTATAATCCCAAAATCCAAAATTCAAAATGTGCCAATGACCGTTTTTTGTGTGTCAGGTTGGTGCTCAAAAAGTTTTGGATTTTGGAGTATTTCTGATTCTGGATTATTGGATTAGGGATACTCAACCTGTATATGCACCTGTGAAACCATCACCACAACCAAGAAAGTGAACATACCTACCAACTCTAAAGATTTCTTAATTCTTTATTTAATTTCTCCTTCCCATTTTTTTTCTGGCCAGCATACATCTCACCCCTTCTTCATGGAACCACTGATTTGCTTTCTATCATCACAAATTAGTTTTATTTTCTGGAATTATATACAAATTGAATATATTATGAAATAATTTCATCTAGCCCCTTTCACTCAACATAACTATTTCGACATTCACCCATGTTGTAGCATGTATCAGTGGCTCATTTCCTTATATCGTTTAGTAATATTCCATTGTGGACATACCACAGTTTATCTACCCATCCACCTGTTGATGGACACTCAGTTTGTTCCCAGTTTCTGGTTCTTACAAATGAAACTGCTATGAATATGAATGTCTTAGTCTTTGGATAAATGCATACTTTCATTTATCTTGGGTAAATACCTATGTTTGGAATAGCCAGGTCATAGGTAGAAGGGACATGTCTGGCTTTTTGAGAACCAGAAAAGTTGCATTCCAAAGTGCTTGCACCATTTTACATTCCCACCAGCAGTGTATGAGGGTTCCAGTTGCTCCACATTCTCGACACTTGATACAATCAATCTTTTTAATTGTAACTTCTCTAATAGGTTTGCTACTTGTGGAAGGTACTATTTCTAGCCCTGTGTGAGTCACTTGTCACCTCTACTCATTTTAGATATTTCTTTTTCAGGCCTCAGGTAGTTTCCTCACATACATGTGCTACTTAGTATTCAGCAGAATACCTACAGGGGATCCTCTGCACATCTCAGCATTCTTTGAGTGCAACTCTTTCCTCTTTGGTATTCTGTATTGCAATTTCTTGCTGCTGTAGTCTTCCCAAACTCTCAGCTCTGTCTCCTCATTACAGATAATTCACCAGGGTCCACCTGAGTTTCCCTCTGTGCTTTGAGACATAGAAACTCTCAAGGCACTAACCTAAGAAAATCATAAGGCTTACTTCATTTATTCTCCAGTTTTTATGATTCATTGTTCTTTGTTGGCTGATTCCAGTGTTCCAGTGTCTTAAAAATTAGAGCTTTATATATTTTGTTCACTTTTTGCTGTTTACAGTGGAAGGCCAAATCTGATCCCCATTACTCCATCAAATAAATGGCATTTGCTTATATTTTTAATTATAAACTTTTTGTATGCTTTATACTTTAAACTAGTTGTAAACTCCTGGTACATATAGATTTTTCTTGTTTTCTTTATATTCCTTGTACTTTAGAGTTTCTGACTTTTTAGGCATGTCACATCATAATCCTTCTAATAATAATTCTTTATTAGAAGGCATTCTCTGTACCCACCTCTTCTTGCCTTCTTAGTCAAGATTAACGTGATTTTACATATTTAACAAACCTATCAGTTTCTCTGACCAAAGGACATAGTTTAATCATGTAGGTAGATTGTTTCTGACTTGGATAAGAAGAAAATAAATCCTACAAAATAGCCTGAGAATTCTCAGGAAGTACTGAAATGGTACAGGTAGAATTTTAAAAATATAAACTAAGTCATCTCCATGGTAAAGTTGAGTTAATCAGATGTGATGTCTGCCAGGCTATAACTATACAAGTCCAATCAATGCTCGTAAAGAATCCATAACTGACCACAGCTAGCCACTCTTAAGTGACCTATGAAGATGACCTGAACTGCTTTCTCAAGCCTGGAGAAAATGACTGTTTTCTTTCTTATTCTCCACTTTTAACCCTTAAACTTGTGCCTAGCATTTCTGGATTAATGTCAGTGAGATGGTTTGTCTGGACTGACTTTGATTTCATTACAGGATTCTGCCTCTTGGATTGCTCACCTTAATCACACATTACAGGAAAGTAATGCTCTGTCCTAGTACTTGTCTGAGACTCTAGGACAAGATCATTGACCCAGGCTCCTACTTATCTGGGAGGGGGTGCTGAAGGAGACAAAAGTGAATAAAGTCAATTCAATTAAGCTTAATCCTGAAATGCTGGAAAATGCCTCAGTTTGTCTGGGTGACCTTGATACTGTCTGGTCATTACAGCAAAGGAATGTAACCATTTAGAACAATGATTCTTGAAATATTTATCCTGAAGAACCAAGTGATTTTAAAAAAAAACAAGAAACCAAAAAAAAAACCCCACAATTTCAGGTCAATACTTTCATAAAACAAACATGAATTACTCTTAAATCTGACCAGAAACAATTCGTGGACCATAATGGCCCATGAAACTCACTTTTGGTAGCACTTCTTCAGCAATATTTTACACTCAAATAATTATTAAATTTACTATACTGTATTACTTTTAAATTGATATCTTAATTTCTGTGATCCTCGCAGATTGTCTGCCCTGTATTCTAAGATATGTCTTCTGGGTATCAAAATCTTCATATATCACAGTTGGCTCAAGTTCAGCATGAAAAAACTGAAATCGCCACTTTCCCTGCCAAATAGGGTCTTATCTATCTGTAATTGACACTAGCACTATCCCAATCACCAGAATCTAAAACTCCATACAATTTTTAACATGTACCTCACCTTAATGTTTATAATCAATCACAAATTATTGCAGGTTTTACAATCCTACTCTCTAGTCCTATTGCACACCACTCACTACCTAACTCCAGCACTACCACCAGGCACACATATTGTTTCAATCCTAGGTTACTATTTCATTTTACTATTTCAAATGTAGCTAGTACGAATGACCTTCAAGGTTGCATGCAATATTATCTCATTTTCCCAGAGGAATGGATAGTATAGTAGTTAAGAGTACAGAATCTAGAGCTAGAACACCTGAATTTGAATTCAGTTCTCTACTTACTAGTTGTAAAATCTTGGGAAAAGCTGTTTACTCTCTCTGCACAATCCATTTCTGCATTAATAAAATGAAGTTAATTATACTATACTTCTGATATGGTTGTTCTTCAGATTAAATGAATTAGTATATTTAAAGTACTTACTAATACCAATAACTAGTACATGATCTATGTAGCTTATACAATTATGCCTTATCTAATCTTATTTCCAAGCTATTACTAAAAAAATCTTTCTACTGTAAGCTGACAAAATTTATTTATCTTCTTCCACATTTGAACTATACATATAGACTATTTCTATTTGCATGCCTTTGCACTAACTCCTGCTCTTTTATTTCAACTTTCTCTGGGTATATCTTTACCCGATATAGATATACCGATACAGATATAGAATAGGAATTCTGATTCAAAACACAACTCAATTCTTATCTCCTCCATGAAGCATTTATAAGTTACTTTAACCATCTCTGAGTTTTTCTAGAGTAACTATAGACAATACTCACAATGGAAGTCATCATCACGTAAGTGTTCAGTGTTACTGCATGTGTGATTATCTTTTCCATCCAGTGGATTTGACATGAGCAAAGAGCATGGCCTTTACACCCAGACAGAAAAATTTGAATTCCAACTCTTTCACTTCCCACCTGCAGAACCTGGGCAATTATCTGATTTCTCTGATTCTCAACTTCTCTCCCTGTGTTATAAAAATAGTGCTATGAATAAGATTAATTATTGTATGAAATGCTTACCACAGAAACACAGCCCTTCCTCGTAAACAACTGCAGAATTATTAAGCCTGGAAATCATGTCTTACAGTTCTTTACTTTCTAGCCCTTATAGCATATAATATATACAGACTAGTACTCAACAGAAATTTATTGGTTTGAGGCTGATTTCTTTTTAAGCGGGCGCTGGAACATAACATGTTTATGCAGAACTCTTTTAATTGAACGACTCCAATATTCACTGCTCTGTGTGCTCAGGGTGCACCCTTGCTCATTGTGCTGCTAAGTAAAGAAGTCCAGTAATCTCCTTACAATATACTAATCCCCACAGACTGTAATAATTATAACTGACTTCAAGGGACTTACACAGTGGAATTTGTTTCTAAGTGAAGAAAAACTTCTAACGTGTTTTAACTTAAAACATCTTTATTATTTGGAAGTTACACTGTCAGATTACAAAAACCAATCCAAATTAATAAGGGTGTGATTAAAAGGCTTTTAAGTAAATGATATATAACAGGCAAAAACAAAGCTGAGAGAGTATTTAATAGTAGTAAATGATTACATCACGAACATTTATTCTGTTTTCATGTGGGCAGTTTGGCACAATAAATATTTAGGTTAGATTTAAGTAGGAACATCTTAATAACATTTTTGCATTTTTGAGATTTTAGTTTGACAAACCCTCAAAGGAAACTGAAAATTTTCTTAATATAAATTTTTTACACTTGTATTCTTTAAAATTATGCAAATAAGAAAATTTTTAAAATAAATTCCTGTACTTTTTTTTTACATTTCTGCCCACAATATTCTGTTTAGTTTTTAATTTGGGGGGATACATATTAAGTGTATATATTTATGGGGTACAAGAGATCATTTGAAACAGGCATAAATGCATAAAAATCACAATAGAGTCAATTAGGTATCCATCACTTCAAACATTTATCCTTTCTTTGAGTTACAATCTAATTATATTCTTTTAGTTATTTTTAAATGTATAATAAATTATTATTGACTATAATCACACTGTTGTGCTATCAAATACTAGAAATTGAGCTACCATATGATCTAGCAATCCCACTGCTAGCTATAAACTCAGAAGAAAGGAAATCAGTATGTCAAAGAGGTATCTGCACTCCCATGTTTACTGCAGTACTATTCACAAGACAAGATTTGTAAGCAAACCAAATGTTCATCAAAAGACGAATAAAGAAAATGTAGTACATATATACAATGGAATACTATTCAGCCATAAAAAACAATGAGATCCTGTCATTTGCAACAACATGGATGGAACTAAAGGTCATTACATTAAATGAAATAAGCCAGGCACAGAAAGACAAATTTCATTATGTTCTCATCTATTTGTGGGTGCTTAAAAAAAAAAAAAAAATGAACTCATGAAGATAGTAGCAGAATGGTTACCAGAGACTGGGAAGGGTAGTGGAGGGTGGCTAGGGGGCGATGGTTTACTGGTGCAAAAATATAATTAGAATAAATCAGAAATACTTTTAAATTGTTGAGTTTATTGCTATGCAAGGGTAAAAGACAGTAAAAAAAAGTTAGCTGTTAGGTCGGGTAGGTAAAGGGTTCGAGAATTAAAAGATATTTCAAGGTTCTTTTCACAAAAACAGTAAAAACAATATAAATATTATCTGTGATATAACAGAAGGTGTTGAATCTATTTGGATGTCCAAGTACCATTTCTATAGAAATCTAATTTCTAAGATAGAAACAATAGCATGAAGCAAACTCTGGCCACCTTTGACCGGAAATAGATACATCTCAGTTTTGCATATATAATGGGTAGATGATTACACAGGAGTAAGAGGCTGGGACTTTAAGAACATTTGCAAACTTTTAGAGAAACCAGTAAATGAATATGGAAATCAGAAGATCTGAACCAGAGTGAAGGCCAGAGGAATTATTTATCTAGGGGACATAAGAACATCCTAAGGACAGATAGATAGAAAAGGGAGGATGGGGAAAAGAAGAAAGGGAAGGAGGTCCAGGGTAAGTGTATTATCAAAGAATCCTAAGCCTGGAAAATGACATGAAAAGGTTTACGCCTAGAACTAAGAATAAAACATGAAAGGGACACTAGATAAGTACATGTAGTAACCCAGTGATTCATACCCATAGAAATCCACAATTAAAGAATGTAGGCAAGGGTTAACTAATAAGGAAGAAGAAATGTTAAGCATGTACTGAGAATGGAAGAAGCTGTTCACATGCTCCATATTAAAACAGTTTTTGTGGTACAGAGAGACTTTAAAATTAATGCATTTAAGTAACATGATGGTTTATAGCAGCTCCACACATTTTCAAATATTCTATTTCTTTCTGAGAGTAAATTGGTTTTCTCATACCTCATTTAAAACGGTCCCAAACCATCTTTCCTATCTGTTTGTATTAATGACTACGTATTATTGTGTGGATAATCTTTCTTTAGCCATGGATAGAATGAAAATGTACAACTTTATTGACAATATTCTTAAAAATTTCTTAAATTCAATCTGTATTTTTACCCTGGTAGTAGTATCCTTAAAATTAACTCATTTCTAACAGTTGTAAATGAAAAATACATTTAGGATGTAACTATGTGCTTAAAATGAGACATAGATATTTTTAAATTGTTAATTTCTTGATACTTTAATATTTAACACCTTTGTAACTTCTTGAGTTTGGGTTTTTATGTACTTTAACACAGAAATGTGGAAATCAAAAATTACATTGCTGAATTTTATCTGGCTAATGTAAGGTGAAGTCACTTATGTGACAATCAATTATAATAAACAATACACATAAGAAGATGATATAACATAAACTTATCCTTGATTAAGGTTAAAGAATTTCACTAAATTGATACTTCCAACAAGCAATTATCTCAAGAATTTAAAATATGGTATTAAAAAAAACTAAAAAAAGACATAGCCTCCATTCAAGAATATCATCATCCTAAATTGTTTAAACACTGGTAAATTAATTACACAACCTATGTAGGTTACTTATACATTATTTAAATCACATTAGTATACAATGAGCTTTTACATAACTTTTAAAAGCTGATATTTGGAATTCTTTTAACATTTGCAATAAAAATATCTGCAATTTGACTACACAAACACAATTAGGTATTTTTGCCTTAGATTTGTTTTTGCTGCAGCTGATTATCATTGTAAAAATTATTTTCAAAATCACAGAAAGAAGGCTTAATTGAATTATACTCCTTAAACTTATATAGGCATTTTACTTATACAAATTATTAGCTAAAGAGTAAAAATCTGATAATTATTATCCCCTTAATTTTTAAATGCTATAAGCTTGTAATAATATAATGCCTCCATGAGGGTGCCATTTCCAAAAAAATACTGTGTCAAGTATATGGTATACTGTCTTATCTAGGACCATGTACTTACTTTTTTACTCTATGTCACTATTTCAGCGTTGCTATTACAGATGCTCCTTCTGATGGGGTTGTGTCCTGATAAACTCACCATTAAGTTGAAAATCTAAGTTGAAAATGCATTTGATATACACAACCTACCTAACATCCATAGAGCTTAGCCTAGCACACCTAAACATGCTCATTAGCCTACAGTTAGGCAAAATCACCTAACACAAAGCCTCTTTTATAGTAATGTTTGAATAGCTCATATAATTTATTAAATACTGCACTGAAAGTGGAAAACAGAATGGTTGTGTGGGTGTTCAAAGTATGGTTTCTACTCAGTTCGTATCACTTTCACGCCATCATAAAGTTGAAATACTGTTAAGCGAAACCATGTTAAGTTAGGGATCTATAGTTGGAATACGAGCTATACATGTGAACTCATACACAAACTTCTATTCTTAAATTCCAGAAGTCAACATTCCCAGTTTTAACCTAGTTTTCCCTAGAGATTTTATTACTGAAGTAATGATCCTCTGGTTTCACTCAGTCCTAGTTTATCATCTCACCTTTCATATTACATTTCTGCTTTTTAAACACAGCTTGCCTCATACTTCACTGCAAAATTTTCAACCCAATCAACTCTGACCATGCAGATTTCCTCCCTGTGACAATTAGTCTTTTAGGTTAAAACAACTCTCAGATTATTGTCTTATGATTCCTTCTTAGTATGTATGACATATGTATACCATTATCATAGAAACATGTAAATATAATCTATTTATACATCTGTCTTTTTCAATAGATAATACAATCCATGAAGTCAAAGAGAGTTCTTATTTATTGTTGTATCTCTGAAAACTAACACATTGCTCAATAACAGTAACAATTTAATGTTTGTTGAACAAATAAATGAAAGAGGATGTAATGTCTTCTCCTTTCCAAGATGGTTTAATTCTAAGCCACCCTCAAAAGAATGACTCCATAATAGGATAATACTAATGTATTCAAGAATTCCAATTGACACCACATTCCCCAAACTAAACATTTTGTGTACGCTCATCACCAAACCAGCAGTTAAATTAAAATCCTTTTAAGAACATGAATCAATTTTGTTCTATTCTTTAGAGGATTTAGAACAGTTTTAGCAATATTTAAAGCACACAGTCCTTCATTTACTTCCAAGGACAGGCATAACACCAGCTAGTGTGTGTAGTGAAACTTAATATTTGGCACAGCTGGTATTAGAGAAGCTTCTATCAACTACAAAGCATAAGCATTACACTAAGGTTAAAATTCTAGATCTTCAAAAACAATACCAAGTAGATCATAGTTCAGCCTTAAGAGTTTAGGATTAGAATCCAGAAAAAGAAATGTCATCAGTGATTTTTAACAAGTTCAAGTCATAAAATATCTATGTCTTTTTGGTTTGGTAAAAACCACCATCAATACTCCTTTGTCCCTCATTATCCTGCCTCTGGCCCATTTCTGTATGCTATCATATTCACAGAACACCAATGCAAGTCTAAAAGATTAAAAAACAAATTCAAAAACATTCAAGTTCTGTCAAAAGGTAGCAAACTGTATTTGGGGAGAGTAGTCTATGGGTATGGGTGGGTGCTCACTATATTTGGATTTCTATATAACAATGATCAAAATATTCAAAACACACTCTTTAGACAAAGTCTCATTCAACAACAGCTGCTTCACAATTTATCTTTTCTCTCCCTCCCTTTCTGTAGGAAGTCTAGACAACTCTAATTTTCCTCTTCTCTTTATTTCTGGATCTGCTACTTTAGTTTCTGTTTATGGATCTATTCTTTTAAATCCATCTTTAACAATATCCAGTTAGCTGTGTGTCCTTTCTTAGGTAACTCAATCTACTATTCTGTGCTACTTCAGCATACCTATATATTATCCTGACTATCAAAAAAGATCTCAAAAGCCCAGCAACAAAAGTAAAGATTCTTTTTTGGTCAACAGCCGTTAAAGAAAAAATTACTATTCCTTAAACTTTAAAATGTCTGTGATTATTCTCATATCTTAAACAACTAAAAATAAATTTTGTTCTAAAATATACAGGTAACCTCTAAAATCGATTCTGCAATAGACAAGTAACAATAGAAGCCAAAATTTGAAGGAAAACAAAAATGAAAACCTTAAGAATGTAGGAAATTGTAGCTATTATTTTCCTTAATGATTTGAAAAAAACTTATTAAATGTGTGACATGGAATGCTTTTATGTAGGTTCTGAAAGGCAACAAAGCCACGGAATTTTGAGAACTATGAGGTTAAAAGAAGCAGTCATGAGTTCCAGGGAGCCTGCTGTTGCCTGAAGCTGCACAACATCCTGAAGTGCTTGTCAACCCCTGACAAACATGACCCACGACAGTAGCAAACACCCAGCTATAAAAACTGAGGCAGAGTGCATCCGAATTCAACACTTGCCAAAGGAGATATCTAGCAGAAATGGCTAGAAAATTTATCTCAAAAGAAATGTTTCCCTTTTCAGTATGCCAAAGCCAACAAAGAAAGCATTTTTTGTAAATATACTCCTCCCAAGCACACTTTGATTCCCACTTTATTACTGACAAATCTAGAAAGACAGCTGGTACAATGTCATTAATGTAGTACTTCCAACCTTCTTTGAAGAGCACATCTGGAAAAAGTTAGAGCATTGATAATAATCTACACCTCATTTCCTTGATCTCTTAGTGACCTCTGTAATCTCCTATCTCAGATCTCTTATTTTTAAATGAGAATAATAATAGAAAATACCTCATCATTGTTGTGAATTAAATTAGATAGTACATGTAAAAAATCTAAAAATGTATTAAGCACAAAGCAAATAGTGAATCAGTGTGAATTAATAATAATAGGTAAAAATGTGGGTTTATAACTCAAAGTAAAGTCTTCTTTCTCTCTACACTAACAGAATAAACTAACAAATTTCTTAATCAAAAATAAAAATGTAAAAATTCCCATACTTTCCTCAGTTTGTAAAGTGCTTTTATAGCAGACAGATGCACAAAGTAAACCAAATTCAAGGCCTAAAGAGCTAATTCTGACCTATTTAAGAATGGTATTCTATTCCTGCATAAGCTATCTGCTCCACTGCCAATGTAAGTATTATGAAATATTTATTATCCCCATTTATTGCATTAAAAGTACTCTGTCATATTTACCTGCCTTTAACAATACAATGCTTAAATTTTGCATCATAAACTAACAATGTCAGAAAAATATAAACATATATGTATAAGAAAGCATAAATTTAAAGATTATTTTATTTGAATGTAAAGTAATACTGATAAAAAAGTTGAAAAATAATAAGCATATGCATCTCTTCTTTCAAAATATATAAAAACATGATAAACTAAAACAAACACGAATAAAAATAATCTTGCAGTTGTGACATATTTGAATAATTTCTATGGTTTCTTACTTCCTGTACAAAAACACAAATTGTTTTATACTATTCAATTAAGCAGTTCTCTAGTGACCTAAATATTAACACACTTATCTAAGCCACTGTTTCTAACAGACTCTAATCCACCATTTTTATGTTCAAGCACTGAATATTGTAACTTCAGTTGATAAGAATCCCACAAGGCTATCTCCATATATCATGGAAGAAAAAAAGGAATTTTTTTTGGTCACAGATCAAAAGGTACCAAACACATCTCTGCAGCACCCTGCAGCTTCTGAATTAATTTAGCTTATTTATGACTCACTGGACTCTTCTTGTCACTGCTCAAGTCACTTTCCACAACTGTTAGGGTTTTGATGTCTTAACTTTTTTTTAAGACTTTTAGAATACTGTTTAGGATACTGGCACCCTCATTTAAATAAAGGATAAGTTTTAAAAATTATTTTCTAATTGAAAAACACTTAATCCATTATGTTACACTAATTTTTACGTTGAGTGGGATAAATACAAGTGTTAAGATTAATTTTTTATATACTTATTTGCTGAAAATGTCATTATGTTATTATCAGATACAGAAATGATACAGGACAAGTGCATGGGTGTACATTACATGAGTTCTGCTATTATAATTATTAAATATTAATAAAACATTAACATTTATTGTCATGAGAGCAGGTAAAACACATAAATGTCAATATTTCAGTTAGGAACAGCCTACAGGGAAGCTAGTTAATAAAGGGAAAGCCTTCTGCTTCACATTCAGAAGGAAATGGGTAAGGTAGTTTGTGAGAGGATATGTCAAAATGAGCTTCCTGAGGCAAAAAGAACATAAGCCTGAGAGAAGCTGGTTCATACTTTGTACACCTAAACCTTTCACCAACTTATCCCTTTGCTACCTTACTACACTCCACCTCCCAAAATACCATAGCTTTTTGGTTGTTTTTACTTTCTGAGCCAGGAGAATAGACTTGATGTAGACACAGATAGAGCCTTACTTTCCAATGCAACATTTGTCTACTTGCTTGAAAAACTGTGTTTTACAAAAGGTAGCCCTTTATTTTCACAGTGAAGCAGATAGCTTATGGAGAAAAGGAATACCTTTTAGCTCTCTAGGTCTTGAATTTGGTTTACCTTGTGCATCTATCTGCTATAATTGCACTTTCTAAACTGAAGAAACTATGGGAAATTTTACATTTTTACTTTTGATCAAGGAATTTGTTAGTTCATTTTTTAACCTATTATTATGAATTCACATTGATTCAATATTTGCTTGTGTTTAAAACATTTTTAGATTTTTTATATGTACTATCAATTTAATTCACAACAAGAGATATTTTCTATAATTATTCTCATTTAAAAATTCTCATAAAAAACAGATCTGAGATAGGAGATTAACTTTACAAAGGTCAAGTTAATGGTTAATTGTTTTAAAGTGATTATCATAATTTTGTTTAAATTAATTATAACAAAATGCCAACAGCTAATACATCAACAATATGTAAATTATATATTTCAGTTTCCTCATCTGCAACATGTGCATAAAAATAATATCCAAATCATATGGCAGGTGAGATGAATAAGTGATTATGTGTAAGACATTAGAACAGTACCTGAAACAGAATTAGTGCTAAATAAGTGTTAACTATTTTGTTAAACTGACTACACAATCTGTTCTTATTTTGCATGAAGGATAAAAATAGAAGGTGAATACTGCATACTTGGAAAAATCCAACCAAAGATCATCAAGAAAAATAAGCACATAGGATGAGCAAACATATAAGAGAAAATTTAGATTTCACAGGTTTACATACAGTAAGTCCACCTCTCCTTACACTCACTTAGGATAGAACATTACAAGTTACATTTCTATCAAGCATCTATATGGGTGGGTAGTTTTATTTTGCCTTGTTTCTCTTTTAGGTAGCTTATCTTTTTGGCAGCTGGATTTAAATTTTAATAATCTTATTTTCTAGGAAATTGATTCTTAGGATACGTGTGGTATTTGGCAAAAATATCACACGAAAGCATGCTGATGACTTAGATATACACTTGACTGAGAGTACTGAGAGTATCCATGAGATTTCCCAATTTCACTTTACTCCTGTTTTTTTGCTAATCTTCATTAATTTCCACTTTTCTCTTTAGTCTTCCTATGTACAGTTAACTTTTCCTCTAGAGTTTTACATTCTATTGTTTCCCACAGCTTCCAATATCAGGCTTCATTACGTATTTTATCTACCTCATGATTTTTCAAGATTTCCCTCTCCAGTGGAATCTCTCTCCAAATATAAATAGCATCTATTCATGAACTCGATTTCCTGTGCCTTCTACAACTGCCATTTGATTAAAAATTAGGCTCCTAAGAGGCCTCCAATGACCTGCTAGTTACCAAGCCTAATGGGCTTTTCTTGTAACACTGGAGAATTTAGCCATCTTCTTTGTTTTGAAAACTCTCATCTCTACTGCATTCTTTGTCACTGAACTCTCCTGATAGCCCTCCTACTTTCGTGGTTGTTTAATCTTATTTGGCACCCAGATTCTCACTGTAGTCCTCTTCTCTTCTTCTCTAATCTCTCTCATAAACAGAACCCAAACATGTGATTTCAATTCCCAACTTAATGTACATAAGTGTGACATTTATGTCATTATCCAGTTTAGTCCTGACCTCCAGGTAGACTGTCAGTGTCACATTTCTAATTTCCAAGCATAACTGTCTCCAGTCTACTCCCTCTCCTACACCAACCTAACACACCCTTTTAAGGACTGTTTTGAAGACAGCAGTATGCACTGATTGAATGCAACAACTATTATGGAGTCAAATCCTGCTCTGCCCCATCAAACTGTGTAATCTCTTCAAACTGTGTAACCTCTTCAAGTATAAATTTTCCAATCTGTAAAATGAGAATAACACCACTACCTAATAGGATGATTATTAAAAGCACAGTATATAATATATGCAAATTGCTTGACACAGTGAAAAGTCATGTTGTAAGTATTTGGTAACATTAGGTACTATGATTTTAATTATATTTACCAACCAAATATTATTAATAAGAGTAAAAATGGCTTGGCACAATGCCTGAAATAAAACAATCCTCAATAAATGTTAGGCATTATTTACCACTATGGCAAAATATGTCAATCTGTATGTCAAGTAGGGAGGTAACCATATTAAAATGGACAGAATACTGACCACCTGAGTCAAAAAAACTAGATAAGAAAACTAGCTCTGAAATGTAAAACAATATAAATTGAGTAGGTCACTACATTCTGTGAATATTAAATCATTTACCTGCAAGATAAAAGGCTTTGAAAAATCGAATTCCAAAGGACTTATCATTCAATAGATCCATGAAGAACTAATTTGGTATATCCAAATATTGACTCCTCATCTCTCTTTACCCCTAATTTTTCCCTTTTGTGTTCTCTCTCTAGTAAGGAAACAGCTGTCTTCCTAGACACCAAAGTTAGACATTCACAGACTGCTTCTCTTCCTCTTCCCCATGTCAGAATATGACCTCACCATTCATCTAGGTACTGAAGCCAAAAATCATTATTCACTTGCAATATCTTTTTTTTTTTAATAAAACCTGGCACTAGGCCAGGCATGGTGGTTCATGCCTTTAATCCCAGTGCTTTAGGAGGCTGAGGAGGGAAGATTGCTTGAGGCTGGGAGTTTGAGAGCAGCCTGAGTAACACAGTGAGGCACCATTTCTCAAGTAATAATAATAATAATAAACTTAGCCACTCATGGTGGCACAGGCCTACAGTCCTAGCTACTAAGGAGGCTGAGGTAGCGGATCACTTGAGCTCAGGAATTTGAGGTTGCAGTGAGCTATGATTGTACCACTACACTCCAACCTCGGTGACACAGTGAGACCACATCTCTTAAAACCTAGCACTGACAAATACAAATCTTAAAAGCAACTCTGAACATGCTGGTCTATTGCTTAAAAGCTTAAGCACCTCCCATCATCTACAGAATATCCCAAATTTCACTGCCTAGCTTTCAAAGTATTCTACCATCTGATCCCAATTTACTCTTTTGATGTTATTTCCAATAACTTCCCTTTGGGCAGTCTCTATCTCAGCCAAACTGCAATAATCAGTGCTCTCTACACACACGTTATATTTTCCTTCCTTCACATGTTCACACAATCCACTATGCTTGAATAACCTTCCTCAAATGTGAATGTCTAAATTACACGCCACTGGACACCGTAGGCTGCCTACTCAGGATCCATTCTCCCTTTCCTATCCATAATGGTACACATAAGCTCACTGTAATATCCCAAAATTCCCCATCACGCAGCTGAATACTCAGGAAAATCAAGCCCCATTTTCAGCTCCAGGGATGAACCTTGGTTCACCTAGGCCAGTATGTCCATTCCTTCATCCTGGCCTCAGGTTAAGGGCAAACTTGTAACCTATGTATACCAATCAAGGTAGCTCTCAGAACACTTTCTTGAAACGTTGGGGCGGTGTCTCTTCTGGAGATTGTGGTGCCCAGTTGTGAGTTTCAGAATTCACTCCTGCCACCTTCCTACTAGTCAAGGAAAAGAGTTGAGATGATAGAGCAGAGAGAGAGAAAGCAGAGGTTCTAATGAACTGTGTCTGTGCTCTCCACGTGAACCCTTTTAGTGACACAAGCTAAGAAATCCAGTGTTGTTTAAGATACTTTGATTTGGGTTACTTGCAGTCGAAAACATTTTAAAATGATATGTATACACAGACTTAAGGACCAAATTCTAATATAACTTATTCAGTGGTGATTCCTTTACTTAATATAGCTGGAGATAATCTCTTCTTTTTTTATATTCACTTTATAGTGTTTATATTCTACCTATTTAATTCATTAGGGTCCACAGAATATTTATCATAGCTACTTCCTTAGACTGCAAGCCCTTTAATGCCAGATCCATGTCTAATTCATCTTGTTATCTTTCATAGTGTAAATGTAAATACAAATCTACATTGTAAAGATTGAAAAAATAATTGTTTAATACTGAATGATTAAATAACTGAACAAATGGAAAAGAATCTATTGATGTAATGATCTCCTCGAGGAATTTTGTTTTAATAAAAGTATAAAATGATTATGAGTTTGCTCTCCAGGTGTACTCTTTGTACCATTAGTTTTCTTAATCACACAAAGTATTCTGACAGTCTATCAATTTATTCTAGAACTTTAAGATTAAAAATCATTAAGAGAATGGGTATATATTAAAAATTAAATGCCTGTTAATCTCTTTTGTGGCTTGAATATCCATATTTTAAATGACTGATCTGAAAGTTAAATTACAAAGAAAGACTCCCAAATGGTAGATTTTATAGAAATCATCTTAAAGCTAAACATTTTAAAACAATTGAATATTAAACCTAATAATCTAAATAAATAATACCTAAATTAAAATTGATACATATATCTTTATGAAGAAACCATATATCATTATGTTCGTTAATAAATCTAAAATGTAGTAGCAAGAATATATTAAAATGCTACCTGTACAATTTTACCTCTGGAGGCTTTAATTATTCCATTTCTTTTATTCACTATCATTTCATTTTGCATAAGTACGATTTTCTTAGGTACATTTGAAAGTGTTTCAGGCATGGATTTTCATTATTCAGTGATAGGAGGACTTTAGTTCTAATTGCTTTGACAGTTTTTCTTTAAATCTTTCATATTCTCATTCATGCTAATCAACCAAGCAAGTCTGTGTCAAGCCAGAGCAGGGTTGTGGAACCTTTTATTAAATCAAATGCTTCGCTTTTGTGAGGAGGAAAAAAAATAACAATCTATTCAAAAAGATTTCAATAATATTTTAAATAAACTCCAACTGCAAAACAATAAAATAATTCAGAATGAATAGATACGTTGGATACATTTATTCATTGACCTAATAATAACTATTTGAATCCTTAAATAGACAAACTGATTATTAAAGACATCTATATATAAATATTAAACCCAGTGCACAGCTTCAAATGTGTTTTCTCTATGGATATTTAGATAGAATAGAGTTGGCTTGCTTAGTAAAGCACTGGTCTTTCTTCTTAATAATTACATTGTCCCATACATAAAAAGATCACTGTGGTTAATACTGGTTTTAACAACCTACTGCTTATCACATTTAGGACACTGAAAAGAGTGATGAAGATGAATGAGGTACAATTACAAGTAAATGTTTATATGTTCAAAATGCTTCATGAGCTGGTAATAATCTTTTCAAAAAAACAAAAGGTGAGTTTTCTACACATACACAGTGGTTACAAGTCATGCATCTCTTATGCTTAAAGCAGCAAGGTGCAGTATTACTGACATCCTTTCCCCACTAATAACTACATAGGAATTCACCAAATGTGTGAAACCCCATGTTTTTGGCCCACATTTGCAACAGTGACTGATGTTACTATGAGAGTCACTATTTAAAAAGAACAGAAAAATAAATATGAAACTCAGACTAACTAATAATGATATTTTACTCATTTGGAAAACTGAATACACTCGTCCCTCGGTACCCACAGGGTTTGGTTCCAGGACCCAGCGCAGATACCAGAATCTGTACATATTCAGGTTCCCTCAGTTGGTCCTATAGAATTAGCAGAGAGGAAAAATCAGCCCTTGGTATTATGTGAGTTTTTCATCGCATGAATATATTCAATGCATGTTTGGTTGAGGATGTGGTTATCCCCTATATGGAGGGCCAACCCTATTTATTGCAAAAATCCACATTTAAATGGAACCATGCAGTTTTAGCCCATTTTATTCAAGGGTCAACTTTATAGCTCATGAAGTCAGCATAAACACTGGTGATTTACAACTTCCTTATGGCGTTGACCTGTCTATAAAAGTTTCCTATTATTTTACTCCGAAAAACATTAAATGATTGCTTTTACATACACTGCAGACTTAACGTGAATATGAAAAATATGTTGGTCTTTTTTTCTTTATTGGATGTTTCTATTTTTCCTGCATCACTAAATATCTTAAGTGAAGTTCAAGAGCACTAAGTTTATAATAATAAAATTTTCAGCTAAGAACAAGTCTGTTTCTGATTTTCAAACACTACCTAAAGAAGTATCATGGTTTAGATTATTATAAACAGTTTTTCCAAAATGGTCATATAGAGGCCAAAGATATTCATAAATTTTTAATTTTAATTACTTGCTTTCCTTTTCTCAAAGATTAACACATTTTTTAAGTATAACTGAATGTTGAGATGGTCTGAGAAAAATCTCAGACTAGTCCACCTGATTGGAGTAATTTCCCAGTTGATGCTCAGTCAATGGCACTACCTCCAATATAAAAATCAAGCATAGAAATGGACAATTTCATCAGTATTAGACTCCCATTGTTCTTGAGTCTAATGGCTTTGCCTGAAAACAGCAACAATAAAATAGCAAATGTTCATGAACAGAACTTTGGTTAGGTTCCGTGTCTATAGGGTGAAGTGGTTGAGAGCCCTACTGCATGGATTGGCTCCTTCTGCTCTACTACTTTCTAAATCTTTAAACTTGGGCTACTTACTTTACATATCTATCCTTCTATATCCTCATCTTCAAAAAAAGAAAAGCATCACCTACTTCATGAGGTTATTGTGATGATTAAATGCCTTACTATGTATAAAAATCTTAGAACAGTAGCTGGTAAATACTAACAGCTGTATCAGTATTGGGTGTTGCCTGCAATTACAAATGTCATGGGATTTCAGAATTAGATGCCACAAGAAACATTGATAAAATTCTAACAAAGCCAAAGTATCTTTCATATTCTAAAATAGATGTCATTACTCATGTCTTTCAGTTAGGGTGTGATCTACTTGTAAAAATAAGCGTAAGATTGACTCAAGAGGTTAAAAGACAGTATTCCTACACCTACGCCTTCTAGGAGGAAAGTACATGTATAGGTATGCTTATGTTACAAGTTCAGCTTGATAGCTCCACAGAATGAGATAGAGAAAAAAAAAAAATAAGTTAGCTAAAGCCAGAAGTACTAATTACACAGTGACATCATAGGTAAAACATCTGATTTCCAATCCTCAGGTTTATCTATTACAAAACTGAAATCAAAGTAATTGTCCAGTGATGTTCAAATGAGATAGAGTTTGGGAAAAAAGATGACAGACTCTAAAACTTCTGAGGAATGCTTTGTTCCTGGTTGTTATGGCAGGTACGTAAATTCCTATCTCTCTGATCCTTCTCTCTAACCAAGAAGCCCTTTATTCTACAACCAGGATTACATCTGTATCAACCCTGTACTACCATATCCTAGACAATGTGCATTTCTTTGTGCATTTTTTTGTTTTATAATGTGTCAATCCAAGTATACTAACAATGCAAAAAAACTGTACAATTTTTTTCCTGACTGAATATTTTCAAGAGACTTTTCTAAATAAATTCATGGATTTTTCTAAATAAATTCATGGATACTCTAGTGGATCCACAAACTATCAGAACTTACAAGCACTATTATTTTTCTTATGCACATGTGTTTATTTGGGTGAAAAAAATATAAACCATTAATTTCTTTAACTCCTAAAAGTTGCCTATAACTATAAAAATTAAACGATAATTACATACAATTATTATTATTATTATTTTGAGACATAATATTGCCAAGTAGCCCAGGTTGGAGTGCAGTGGCTCAATCTTGGCTCACTGCAACCTCCGCCTCCCAGGATCAAGCAATTCTTATGCCTCAACATCTCAAGTAGCTGGGATTACAGGCATACGTTACCATGCCCAGCTAATGTTTGTATTTTTAGTAGAGACAGGGTTTTCCCATGTTGGCCAGGCTGGTCTCAAACTCCTGACCTCAAGTGATCTATCCATCTCGGCCTCCCAAAGTGCTAGGATTACAGGAGTCAGCCACCATACCCAGCCTTTTATAAATTATTAAAATTAAGTTATAATTATAATCTTCAAATGAATTATCTTGCTCACAATCACATTCTAACCTACATAGTATATGTTCACAATCTCACTTTTTTTAAAAAATGAGGGCACATTAGTATAGCCAATATAATGGCATTTCTGTTTTAGAATAAAAATGTGAAAATGTTTTCAAATCTTTGTATTTACGGATGTATTCATATCATTTTCTTTCTTTTTTTTTTTTTTTTTTTTTTGAGATGGAGTCTGGCTCTGTCGCCCAGGCTGGAGTGCAATGGCCGGATATCAGCTCACTGCAAACTCCGCCTCCCGGGTTTAGGCCATTCTCCTGCCTCAGCCTCCCGAGTAGCTGGAACTACAGGCGCCCGCCACTTCGCCTGGCTAGTTTTTTGTATTTTTTTAGTAGAGACGGGGTTTCACCGTGTTGGCCAGGATGGTCTCGATCTCCTGACCTCGTGATCCGCCCGTCTCGGCCTCCCAAAGTGCTGGGATTACAGGCTTGAGCCACATCATTTTCAAACCTGAAATAATTTTGTCATGAAGATTATCAGGATTACAAGCCTCTTGCTTTTAGTACACCTGAATTGTTCAAATGCTACTCACTTTGATGCATACTTAGCATTTGTGCATTTCTTAAAATTATCTTTCCAGATTAATCTAGAGTAGCCTGTAAGGTACTTGAACATTGCCAATACTACTTTTATATCTATAATTACTAGATGCATATTTTAATAAACCAGAAATAATTCATGGTTTGTCAAGTCTCATTGATAATGGAATACTTTTGACCTAATAAGCAGTTATATAAATCAAATCCAAATAACAACTAATTCACCACATACAAACTGTGTAATTATTGACAAGTTAATGAGTTTTCTGTGTCTCTATTTTCACAAACAATAATGGGGATTAAAAACCTATATCATAGGGTTGTTGTGAGAATAAAATTAGATAATTAAATTTGAGAAATTTAAAGTGTCTTACACATAGAAAAATAGACTGTCTTACACATGGAAAGCATTAAATGACTGTTAAATTATTACAAAGTATTAAAAATAAATAAATGTAGTAACAAAGAAATAAATCACTGAATAAATGAATTAAACAACTAAGGAAATAAATAAATAAAATCAAAATATAAGTCATAGCCTGAAGACAATTAGAAGAAACATTGTGGTCTGACTTTATAAATTCTTGAGATCATAAAAATAAATATTTAATCTTATATGCTAATTACTTTTAAAAGAATATCATAGTGTCTTAAAAGGAAAATAATTTATGTGTTTACAGAAACTATTAGCAGCATTGATGCTGATTTGACAAAATTCAAACACAAAACAGCCTGGTCAAAGCAATGCCACATCTTCAAGTTAAGGAAAATTGATCATCTTCTAGTGGAAAATTTTCAAAAGTGCTGTTCTAAGAGATATATAATCCTCTGTATAAATAATGATCAACTATTAAGGCATTTTATGAACATAATCCAATTGTATCAAAATTAGCTAATATAAAATTACACTAAGCAATTTCGATAACAGTTAAGAATTAATAAAATTATTAATACCAAACTAAATTTTCCAAGTTCACAGCCCTATTTTATTATTTAATGTGTATCTTTAGTGTGATCTGCTCTTTGAACCAAGTACAAGCTGCTGGACCAAACCTGCTAGTAATTAGAATGATGGTAGCTGTTTTTCTAGGCTAATTCAGACATTAATATGCACCATAGAACAGACGATTTTAAGAGGAAGAAGATGATCTAAAGATCACGCCCTTTACGTTTGTTAAATTTAAACATCAGAACAAGCATAATGTGGGTAAAGTATTATTTTATACTCCATAAAAATTTAAAGAGACTTTACATATTAAAATATTCCTCTGATCTCCTATTCTTGCACAGTAGATGTACATTAAAATTCTGTATCTGTGCTATATAAATTGGGGCTCACTTCTCAAAAGACTAGAAATACAAGAATGTTAAAAATGAGAAGGTTACAGAATCATACATCAAAAGAACAGTACTTATCTCACTTGTTCTTTTTCACTACTTGAGCTGAATATTTTACTTTGAAACATTTTTCCCATTTAAAGTTTATTTTTTTAAGTCTTGGGAAGGTAAGAGTGTTAATTCATAGATAATAACAGTTAGCTTCCTGAAAATGCCAATTATTAAGCCATATAATAGTGGTTCAGAGATTATGTCAAGAAATCTATCAGCTGTTTAGTTGTCAATGTCACAGGGAAAAAAGGTATCCTAAGATAATGCCTATAAGTGCACAGATCAGCATTATATGAAAATTCTGGCCTTTAAAAAATTTTTTATTATCTGTAGAATTGTTTTGTTTTTATTGCACATATTAGGCAAGGATGTTTAATTTTTGCTCCAGATTTTAAAAACTCCAAAGAATGAAGACATGCTAAAAGAAAAAGTAGAGTTTTGATTACAAAACACTTCACAGATAGAAAACGTTAATACAGTCAAAACAACAATGAAAATTCCATAACCTATCTTAAGACAATGACTGCACAAAGATCATATTCCCTCACAGTTTAGACATCTATAGCCAGTTCCTATAAACACAGATGTGAATTAAAAAACAAAATCACGACTGACACAATAGATATTGAAATGTGAAATACAGTGAGTCAGCCCAAGCCTACGGACAGTGTAAATCCAACTATGGATGCAGAGCATGAAACTGAAAAGCACACTGATACAGCAATGAAATTTTATTTTAAAGGCAGTAACATATGACACAAAAAGCAGACAGGAGGACAGGTATTGTTTCTTTTACACTTCCTAATTTTATAATGTGACTCTTTAATTATTTATGTGTTATTTTGATTATGTGGCATTCCACAATCACTTACATGGAGTTACCCGATGCATAAAAAATGATGTATTTTGTTTGTTAAATTGAAAGGGTACCCTACTTCTCTGAGATTTTTATTTAAAATCTAATTGGGGCCTATGAGATTAGAATATTTTAAAGGTAGAAAGTAACATAAGAATAGAATTAGCATTTCAAATGCCATCTATAAAGCAAAGAGAAATAAATTCTTTGACTTTTTATCATAATATTTGATGCCTGGAAGTTTACGGGCCATCATGCTTTTATAATCAAAATTAAACTACAGGTAGCCAGAAAATAGACTGCTTATAATGACAATTATAATGGTGGTAAAAATTTTGTAGAAATAATACTCAGCAGTAATTAATTTAGAGGAGCTCATCTCTTTGGTTGGTTTATAGAATATTACATAATAACAGTTTATAGTGGATAATACAAAAAGTAAATGAATAAATGGGGCATTTGAACGCACAAAGGGGAACCTAAGCATTAGAATAAAATAATTTAAATAAAATTGTTCCCATAATGCAATAAAACTACAGTCTGAATATCTGAAATTGGCTGCATGTAATTGTGATATATAGAAAGCAAAAAGTCCTATTTGATTATTATACTGTATTATTGAAACACTTTAAATTGTCCAGGTAATCTAGAATCCATTGGTATTTATGCCTGAAATGATGACTAGATATGTTCTAACTATATTCCACTACTTTATCACGTTTTTCCCTCACTGCTTAAACGACAATTTACTCAGCTTTTCACTGTGTGCACTGAGTAAATTTGAGTTCACATTCATAAACACCTCAAGTAATTTATATCCAAGGCAGTGGCAGTGAAGCAATTATTCATAATGCATAGTGGGATGAATGTTACAAGAGGTATATGATGATCATCCACAGGTACTTGACTTAATGATATTTTACTTTAAATAATCTAGACACCTATATGTCATATATAATAGGAAACAGCAAAGATGTCATACACAATTAATCCAATGAATAGTAAACTTTTCCTTCCCCAATAAAGTTTCCCTAGCAAGAATATAAACATTACCTAGTTATAATTTGAAAAGACAAGGTATGGGAGCACGTTCAGGAAAGCTGTGACTTACAATAAAATGAAATTTCAAGAAACAAATCCAAGTTTTGAGAGAAAAATGCAGTAGATAGAACAGCCTGAAAAGTAATAAGTGATTTATATCTTTCTCTTTTAAAGAGATATCTTACAGTTTGGATACTGAAGTGGTCTTACAAGTAATGGGAATACAGACCAGGAAACATAATGATAACAAAGGAGATGTGGATGAAGACTGGTGGCTCGTGCCTATAATCCCAACACTTTGGGAGGCTGAGGTGGGAGGACTGCTTGAGCCCAGGCGTTCAAGACAAACCTAAGTAACATAAGGAGACCCCATCCCTACAAGTAACAACAACAAAACATGACTTGGGTGTGGTGGCGCATGCCTGTGGTCCCAGTTACTTGGGAGGTTGAGGTAGGAGGATTGTTTGAGTCAGGGAGTTTGAGGCTACAGTGAGCTATGATCACATCACTGCACTCCAGTTTGGGTGACAGAGCAAGACTCTATCTCAGAAAAAAAAAAAAAAAGTGGGAATGGAGAAGTAAAATAATTGATTCTAGGAAGCATATTCAAGATTTAGTTGTTAAAAAATAAAGAAAAAAGAAAAGTTATTCAATAATCCATTCATTCAACAAAAATTTACTGAATACTTGATATATTCTATAATGAATGGTAAATTAACACCTGGTGTGTGTGTGTGTGTGCGTGCACACACACACTTGCTAGGAAATAGAATTACAATGGTGGAAAAAACCAGACATGAATTGTGTTCTCATGAAGCTTACAGTCTAAGAAAACACATATTATTTAAATAATCTCACAAATGATTATAAAATTGCAGCTACCTTAAAGACTATGAAAGAAAGGTATATAGTACATGGTGCTGAGAGTTTAAAATAGCATGAAGACATGATGCTTGACTTGGGAGATGAAGCTTGAGAAGAAATTGGCTTAATAAGGCAGGAATGGGAGACCATTCCAGGCAGAGAGAAGAACATGCAGTTGAAGGCATCAAGAACAAAAACATGTTTGCTGGAACTGATGTTTGCAGTAGCAGAATTACTTCTTATTGTCTGTCTTCCTCCGCGTCAAATGAGCCAAGTATTATAACCACCATCATACCACATATTTGCTTAGAAAGCCCAGTGTACAAAAAAGTAAGCCTTCCTCACTTTTCATACATCCAACATTAACACTAGGAAGTGATACATAGTGTATATTAAATAAAAATTAAGTGATTTCATGTAAATTTGCTTAATTCCTGCTATTGCAATATATGTGTTATTTTATTCTGAAAAACTGGACAATAAATATAACAGGGATAATCAAAAATACAGCTGTAGCAGAAACATTTAAAATTTATGCAATTTATAACACAAAGTTCTAACCAAAACCGTAAGAATTTTTATAAAAATCCTATATACCTAAAAGAACATGTAAAATTCTTAATAAAGAAAGGAAATAATAAAGAGAATACATAAATTTTCTCTTTAAAAAAAAAAAGTGAATGTAGCCAGAGGCTGTAGGGATCAGGAAAAAAAGCAAAAACAGCCATTTTAAAAGCAAAAATTTGGGTTTTACAAACAAAAAAAAAAAAAAAAAAAACGCGGTAAATAAATAAAACGATATCCCTCTGTTGTATTGTGCATTTGCCTGTATTAGTATACTTTGCATTCAGCTGTAGTTATTTGGCAAAGCTAAATATGATTATGCTGGGGGAAAAACACACATGAAAGAACTTCCACATTTTACTAACACAATTCCCCTATTTACCCATCATGTTGGAGCTAATTCCCACTACAGAAAAATGCATTGTAGCAGAACAGACTGTACTTAATTGTCTGGTGCCAACTAGGTATTGCTCACAACTCAGAGTGCTGCAAAAGAAACTCCCCAGGAGGGTTAAAGTCGTCATGGAAGGTTTCATGGACTTAGGCCTGTAATGACAGCTGAGATTTGCATAAACAGAAAGGATTAAATGCATATGCTTTGTGTGTGAGGGTGCTCTAAGTTACATGACCTTAACAAAGTAGAAGATCTGTGTTTGGATTAACAAAGTGTGGTGAGCTCACAAAGGGCCTCCAAAGCCAGGCAGTCAAATCCATATTCATTGAACAAAAACATAGAAACACAATGTAGTTTTGGGATAGGAAAGCATTAAAAATACCTATTTAGAGCCAGTAAAGCAAATGTTTATTACTCTATGCTATATGAAGAGCAAGACTATCAATAAAACATGACAGTCCACTTGTCACGCCTCTCTGAACATATACTGAATCACCTTTGCACAGGCTGAATACAGGTACAAACCCATTAATGTGCTAAAATAAATGTATGCATAGTCAACATTGTCCAAATTAAGTTGACCTGCAGTGGGCAAGCATACCTTTCAGGATCCTATTTTACATACAACGTATCCTTAAACTAACAAGTGTAATAACTTGGCATATTAACCTTGACATAAGGGTTTTATCTGCGGGGGGAGGGGATTGCTCATGGGTAAAACGACATTTCATTGGCAAAGTTGGAAATGTGCATTTCCATTCCACAAATTTATTTATCAGTCAATCATCTAACACTTCTGTGGCTCTTCCACTAGAGTTGTTAACACACTTAAAAGATATAGTCTCCTCATTCATTTTTTAAAAAATTATTCAATTGCATAGCATTGTCTCTTGCACATATTGCATGTTAAATAAATGATATAGAACACACGATGACCTGTGTCTTTATATACCAACAACTAACCAATGCCAAAATATCTCTGACCAAAGAAAAAGTATGTATACACTAACATATTATGTAAAACAGAAAGAGCTTAACATATTATCTTTCATCCCTTGTTTTGGTTAATTTTATGTATCAACTTGGCTGGGTTATAATGCCCAGTTGTTTGATAAAACATTGCTCCAGATGTTAATGTAAAGGTATCTTGTAGATGTTATTAACATGGACAATCATTTGACTTTAAGTAAAGCAGATTACCCTTGATAATGTGGGGTGGGCCTCATCTAATGAGTTGAAGGCATCAAGAACAAAACTAATGTTAGCTGGAAAAGAAAGAATTCTGTCTCAAAACTGTAATATAAAAATCCTGCCTGAGTTTCCAACCTCCCAGTCAGTTTTACAGATTTCAGTCATGTAAGCCATTTACTTAAAATAAGTCTTTCAATAGATAGATAGATAGATAGATAGATAGATAGATAGATAGATAGATAGATAGAGATAGATAGATAGATAGATAGATAGATAGATAGATAGATAGATAGATAGATAGATAGTCTTGTTGGTTCTGTTTCTCTGGAGAACACTAAAACCTTCATTCTAAAAAAGTAGACCAAAAATATCTGATTAGAAGTAAGTTATAAAAGACAGTCTTCATAAGAAATTAATTACTACATACCTTTGTACATGTATTCATACACACATATAACGAAGATTGATACAAGTTTGTCTTAATGTCAAAAAGTACTCCAGTCAAAAATTTTTAATTCAATAAAATTTGTTTTTGATGTGAGTGTGAACTGCACTACTTTCCTTTGTCAAAAAAGAATGTAATCTCAGCAGGACCCCATTTTTCTATAACCACACTCTTCAAAGGCAATCATCACTTTTGGTCCCTAAGGAGTCCTAAACTTGACTGAGTACTGAGGATTCCTAGGGCTATATTTACACAACACAAATGATTCATATGATTGCTGAAATTCATCCCTTTCTCATCCACTACAAAACACCTAAATTTTGCACAAACATATATACTAATTCTTGAAAGGGTTTTAAGGCAACTTTTCTTTAGATAGATTAAACATAGCTTTTATTATGCATATTTCAGCTCTAGTATTAATTAGAAAATAGCACTAGTTGCCTTTAATCGATACAATTAATGATGACTATATTATATGACATAATTGCAAATATTTAGCAAAGAAATTTTAGGTTTTTAAATAATCAATTTATTCAGTATGATTACTGAGAACTTTTGCTTTATTCGGTTTTCATTTTCATACTTTTATTTACTTACTCACTTTTGAGATGGAGTCTCACTCTGTCGCCCAGGTTGGAGTGCAAGTGGCATGATCTTGGCTCACTGTAAGCTCCTCCTTCAGGTTCAAGCAATTCTCCTGCCTCAGCTTCCCAAGTAGCTGAGATTACAGGTACCCGCCACCACACCTGCCTAATTTTCATTTGTTTGTTTGTTTAGTAGAGACAGGGTTCATCATGTTGTCCAGGCTGTTCTCAAACTCCTGACCTCAGGTGATTGGCCCGCATCAGCCTCCCAAAGTGTTGGGATTACAGGCATGAGCCACTGTACCCAGTCTCATTTTCATACTTTTACACCTGTTATTCTGAATCTACATTATTTCTCTGAGTTACACAACTGTGTTCTCAAGGAAAAAAATTACCTAGAAATACAGCTTTTCTTTTTCTACTTCATAATTGGAACATTACTGTTGGCAATATGTGAAAAAAAAAAAAAAAAAGGAAAGAGGAACATATGACCCGATGACCCGTAGGACAGATAGCATATATACTTCAAAAACATGAAAGTTAGAACTATAAAGTGAAAATACACTCCATCTAAAGGTCACACAGCTATTTTCCATGGCTTATGCACTTGGAATACAGGGAATTTCTGACCAAAATAGAAACCATGGAACCTAAACTGTTCAGAAAATATCCCTATAAGGCAAGATATATATGTATGTATATATATGTGTGTGTGTGTGTGTGTGTGTATATATATACACAGAGAGAGAGAGAGAGAGTTTACCAACATCATGCAAAACTGACCAGGAGATCAATACCACACTAGTGACAGGTTATCTTTCATATAAATAAGAGTTTTTCTATGATGACTTAGTCCCTTTTTGCCACATTGGAAACTTAGGGCAATGATGTGAGAAGGCAGGGTGGAGATCTGGAAACAAGCACACTCACTCTGTGTAGCAAGCTGGGATGTCACTAATGTGGCTACTAGAAGAAAAAGACAAACAAAACCAAAAGTCTCCCAACTTCTGCTCTCAACAAGGACCATCGATTATATGGGGACAGGAAACATACTGGGTTTCATTAACTGATACATGCACAGGGCCTAGTAACATTTGTTTACTGAATGAAAGAATTCTGGCAGCCTCACATGATCTCAGGTTTGTCAACATTTCAAAATGTGAATCTGGGCTGTATAAAGTGGAAGAAAATACCATATTCCAAAGGCCTTAAAAAGTGAACACGGAGTAGGTGTTCAGGATTTTGATTTGAGGAAGTGACAAAACCGACTCTCCTTTGACCTCCATTCTCCAAATTAGTCTGTGCCACTGCTTCTTGCTTCCCCAGACCTCACTAACCCCTAATGCATGTAGTTTAGGTGCCACTGTTCCTCCAGTCCTTTCATTTACTTTAAGACTTTTAGCCAGTGTCAGCTATTCAGCTCCAAATTTTCAGTCTATGAAACAGCCAGGGAGGGCTGTGTTCAAAGTGAGCCTAGGTAGGATTCAGAATAGTGGTTAGCACTGGAAGTAATTCACATAATGCAGAAAAAATTCATGTCACTCTCAATTGGGCATAGTGGGGCGCACCTGTAGTCCCAGCTACTCAGGAGGTATAAGTGAGAGGATCACTTGAGCCCAGGAGTTTGAGGCTGTATTGAGATATGACTGTGCCACTGTACTCTGGCCTACGTGACAGAGCAAGACTTTGTCTCCAAAAAAAATTTAAAAAAGAAATCCACATCACTCTTAAGCAGTAGTGCATTTATTCATCCATTTCTCACTTGCATATTGAGTATCTTCACATCTCTAGTTTAGACCAGCTGGTGGGGAAAGAGAAAAAAATTTTTTAAAAAACCCCTGCCCTCATAGAGCTCACTGTCTACTGAGTATGAAGCACAAACAAGCAATGAATTATGATACTTTAAATGGAGATTTGATACTAATATACACAGGATATTACTGGAACTCAGAATATGCTTCTTATGTGGAATTGAGATGGGCTTCCATGAATTTACTTTTGAAAGGAACTTTGAAGGGCCCACTAGAATAAGCCAAATGATGGAAGTTTAGTAATTGCAGTTAAATAATGTAGCATCTGCAACAGCAGACTCTACGATTAACATAAACAAAAACAGCATATTTTGCATTTTTGCAAGAGAGGTCAGCAAGATCTAGTACCCTGGATAGCTCCTCTGCGTCAAAGGTGACTGCAGATTGATGTCTAGCAGATTGGAATTGAGATGAGACAATCTCCAGAACTTCAAATTTACTAATCTGTTTTATATTCAAATTATAATTCCTTAGCTTTTAAAATATCTCATCCATTTATTTCCTGAATCAGGCCTCTGAGGCTGGGTGCTTTCTATATCACCATCCAATGAACCTGACTCTCCTCAGAAATATCCTGAGAGGCAATACCTTCCTTCTCCTCACTGGATAGTTAGCACTCTGGGGTCTCTATCCCCTTTCTGTTTCAAGCCAGGCTAGAATTCATAATATATTGTCCCTAAAATCAATGTAAAACTTCCCATTTCAGTACCCTTCCTCCTATCAGAAACTGAATTGTTGTTGATAATGAAGCTATCTCCCCAATTCCCCTATATTTACACTTTGAAGTACCCTGTAAAGGAACACCCCTCAAAGCCAATTTTAGTCATAATGTTTCTAAAAGTTTATATACCTGTATACAAATTTGTAATGTTTCATTTAATGGCCCAGTTTAGTAATCTGTACTTTAATTTTCAAGATTTACATTATAGGTGTCACATTCTGACTTTTATGGAGCTCATTTATGAATGAATTCTTTTAATATTCCTTGGTCGATTATACATGAATAAAATATTAATAGCTTAAAAAGCCAATAATTATTCTTGACCTATCTGTGCACTAGGTAACATTCCTTTGAAAATTTAAGAATTTTATTGTACAAACTCAGTGGGGTTTTGTTATCTCTAAAATATATTGAAACTTTGTCTGAAATAAGTTATTCTTAATTTATATTTATAACAATGAATTTGGGTCTTGTTTAGAGCTAGTATTTTCCTCCTTTTCCTAACTTCTCACCTGATGTTTCTGGGATATATGCATGGTTTTCTCACCTCAAGCTTTTCCTAAATGTCTTGAAGAATATTGCCTATTATAAAGAAGCACTCACAACATATTTTATATATTCAGATTTAATGTTTTGGTCCTTTCTATATCTATAAAATAAACAAAACTAAACAAACATAAAAACAGTTCTCTAAAGGGAAAGTTGCCTAGAAAGTTAACCATTTATTTTTGCCATGCCTCTAATTCATGTTTGGTTTGCTTTTATTTGTAAACATGATGTAGATTTGTGATACATTATTTGCTGCTATTGCAAAACACACACACACACACACACAATAAACATTCATTAACTGATTTATAAGATTTAACAATTTCCAAGAAAAGCTAATTTCAGTAAACAGGTACATAAATACAGCCTAGTCTGAATTTGTTTAATAAGAATGGTATATCACTGATACCCCCATGAAGGCTGAATTAGAGTAGTACACTTAGCTGAGCAAACACTTCTTTTTTTACCTTTTTCTTTTTTTAGAGACAGGGTCTTGCTGTTGCCCAAGCTGGAATGCATGGTGTGATCACAGCTCACTGCAGCCTCGAACTCCTAGGCTCAAGCAATCCTCCCACCTCAGCCTCCCAAGTAGCTAGGACCTACAAGAGTGCTCCACCACACCCAGCTAACAAACACTCCTTGAATACAGGTACAGTACTAAATTCACTAATGAACTGGAGAAATTAAAGAAGAAACCTTATTGTGTGGAATAAATTTCATCAATTGTTCTACATTCTAAATACATAAGATACAAACAAAGTTATGAAGGAGAATGCAGAAGAGTCATATCATGAACTTAAGTGACTAGAAAAAGATAAACAGGCAAATCCTAAAGAATTTATATGTACACTGTGCATATATTTGTACACATATATCACATTTGGACACCAAATAAGATATGGAATTACAAGTACTTCATTTATTGTGGATTAAGCTGTTCAGTAAACACCATAAGTTATTGGTAATTTACACTTTAAGATTATACCAATAAGAGGTGCATGATATTTGAAACCGATGGACTTCAACTATGTAATAAACATTTATAAAATATTTGTTGTCAAAGATGATACATGACTGTCTTTCTAGTGGGGCACAGCCAGATAAGGAAAGGTTACATTCCGCAAAATGAGGCAGTCTGGTGATGGTCCTAACCTGGTACTACACCTGCACTGTAGTTTAGAAAGCACTCCAGAGGCGCAGCTAGGCCAGGTGCGGTGGCTCATGCCTATAATCCCACCACTCTGGAAGGCCGAAGCGGGCGGATCATGAGGTCAGGAGATTGAGACCATCCTGGCTAACACAGTGAAACCCCGT
>NC_045436.1:69933765-69985158 GCF_002776525.5 Piliocolobus tephrosceles | reverse complement strand
GTCTGCTGGCAGATAAAATGGCTCAGGAAATGAGGTTGTTTCAGAGGCAGGATCCCAGTCTTTTTTTTAAAAAAAGGTGGGGGGCCTTGCTCAAATGCTAGGAGGAACAGTGAGATTAGGTAATTTATCAAGATACAGGGGAAAATATTAAGCGAGAAATCAGTTTCAGTTATATAAGTAAGCCTAATTACTAGAAATACGCTGTAATGTTAGAGTTGAGTATCAAAGGCTGCTTAATGTTAAGTCACAAAATGTTAGGCTAGAAATCAGTTAATGTTTTCATTATATAGAACGAATGCTTCTGAATCAGGAGCATAGCCAAGGCTCAAGTTAGAGTTAATTCTTCCGGTAACAGAAATAGATTTTGACAAAAGCCACAAAATAAGCCATAAGTGAAAAATTAGTTAAAAAAAATTTTTTTTACTCCTTGATATTATTCATCTAGTTTTAGTCATGGTTTTGACTGATTTAAACACATTATAAAATATATATAACTTTGTATAGTCTTGAAGAGAGCTTCAAAATAACCAAATTTAACTTTCTGTCCATTTAATTCTATGAAATTAGCCGAAATATATCCTTTGCTATGAACATGTGAACACTGATTAAATCCACAGTTAAACAGATGAACCGAAGAATAAAAGTTAAAAGAAACTAAATTAAATCTGATAGTAGCAGTGAACATATTTCCTTTTCATGGGAGGAAAGCTAGATTCATAACTTGCACATAAGCTCAACTTTTCTTAAGCAACATGCTCAAAGCTCTGCATGAATCTATCCAGAAGATAAGCTGCATAACTTCAAATATGAAGTGGAGTATCTACTGTCTGAACTTTCTCTGCATGAAGGCACACATTCACAAAATTATACTTGGTTACATCTTAAATTTTCATTAAAGAGTTGAGTGATTCTGACTAAATAGAGTAAGAGAATTGTGGTTGAATGGCACTGACAGTGCACAATATCCCTATTAAAAATAGCAATAAGAATATGGGACTACCAGCCTTGCAGATCCTCCATCTCCAAGTCCTCCTTCGGTCACTGTTCCAGTGACCCAAGAAGCAATGGCAGAATCATTCAAGATGGTGGCAAAGGATAGGTAATACACAGATATTGCTGCTAGGCCCTTGGTTAAATTAGGAATAAAGAAGAGATATACTCCTTCAGACTTTCTCTGTTTATGAGTTTCATATTTTTTGCATCATTATAATTTTAAAAATCAAAGTTTGGTCTATACAATGTAGCAGATCATAGAACAGAGACTTGGTTTCCTCATCTCTAATATATGCATCAAACTAACTTTACAATGTTAAAATGACATGACATAACATTATAAAGTGTACATCATGTAAGAAGTGTCCAGCACATTACAGTCATTGCTATTGTTGTTAATAATATTTCATAATTTACAAAATAGGAAATACCTATGTTTGCAAAAATTCTAAGATTCCCCTTGTTTTTAATATTTCTTAAGGTTTATTTCTTTGGAAAAAATAAAACATCCTTAGAATGAGGGCACAGAAGCTTAGTTATTTATTCATATATTCTTTTAACCACTATTTATTGGGCATCTACTATGTGCTAGACATTGCTAACACTGATGAAGAAATACTGAACCAATCACACAAAACAAGTAAAATTTAAACTGCCAAAAGTACCACAAGGAAGAGGAACATAAATGCAAAACTATATATGACAGGGCAACTGATGTAGAAAACAAGGCCAAGAAAGGTATCCTTAGGGAAGTGATGATTGAAATAGAGAAGCAAGGGTTCGGTGGAAAGAGAGAGAAATAGTGGTATAAAAGAGATACAGGATGTGAACACATTTTCCTTAACCCTGAAAGCTGTAGAGCTATAGTCTAAAATCTATTTCAGCAGTGAGACTTAGAATATTTCACATGTGTGACATTATTATTGTACAGCTAAAATAGCTGTAATCTTATCCAGAGAAAGGTGCTTACTATATGCCAAAACCAAAAATACCACGAGAGTCAACAAAACTAAACAGAAATTGGTCAATTTGTGTTGTGCATACCATTTACGTTATAACTAACTACCAGTAAGGTCCAGCCTAGGGTCGTTACTATCCAGTTAAATTTTCATGTATTCCCTCCCCCATCAACAGCAAATTCTTGCACAAGCAATGGGAACTCATTAAAAATTTGGTCAGAAAACATAGTTAAGGTGCAAATCTTTTGATGGACAATGTAATATTTTTCAAAACTGAATATCTGAACCTTAGTTTACTACCAGCTGACGGAAGTACTTATTTATAAAACAGAAGAAAGACACAGCCTTCAGTTTTTACTCTAAAATATTGTAGGTGAGTGGCTTTCAAATTCTAGAGTGCATAAGAATCACATAGAGAACCCCACCCCAGAACTTCTGAATCAGTCTGTGGTGGGGCTACAGATACAGCATTTTAACAAATTTATAGTTGCTGCTATTGCTGCTTAGGGGATCACATTTTGAAAACCACTACCCTAGGTTAAGAATTGTTACTAGATAATAAAGTGTTGCTTTATAAAAGTCCTTTGGACTGTATTTAGTATAAAAGCACAGTTTAAAAATTCAAAAATTGTAATCAAGTTTAATTAATATTTTAGAAGACTTAATGCAGTGTAAATGATGCAAAACCAAAAGCTGTGCTTTAAGTTATTCTAGGTATAGGGCCAGGAATTTGGCAAATAAATTCATTAGTTAATGATCTAAGCAGAAATCTTTTAACAATTTGTAATATATCAAACACCTCAGTAAACATTTCCAACAAACACCTTTTAAAAAAACGTAGCCTGCATGGAAACAACTTAAAATACAATATGGTTGTTTTTTTTTTTTTTTTTTTTTTTTTTTTGAGACGGAGTCTCGCTCTATCGCCCAGGCTGGAGTGCAGTGGCAGGATCTCAGCTCACTACAAGCTCTGCCTCCCGGGTTCCCGCCATTCTCCTGCCTCCGCCTCCCAAGTAGCTGGGACTACAGGCGCCCGCCACCTCGCCCGGCTAGTTTTTTGTATTTTTAGTAGAGACGGGGTTTCACGGTGTTAGCCAGGATGGTCTCGATCTCCTGACCTCGTGATCCACCCGTCTCGGCCTCCCAAAGTGCTGGGATTACAGGCTTGAGCCACCGCGCCCGGCCAATATGGTTGTTTTAAAGTAGACTGATAACAATATCTTGACAATGTATTGCAGTTTAGAATAGCCAGCTTCACATTTTAATATGCAGTTTAAGCTTCATAGTAAAACATGTTTCTTTTGTTATAGTGTTTTCTTCTCAATCTCCCCATCTTTTTTCACTGCTTCTCCCACCCCAGACTTCATGTTTTATTGTTAACTGACACTCTTGCACAGAGAAGATAATATTGCTGATAGAAGCGTATGTACTCACTATAAAGCAAACAGATTTTGTCACTGTCCAATAGGGAAATCATGCAGAAGCTGTCAGTCATACAGTGGATGAAATCACATTATTGAAATGATACACCTGTGACATACAGTCCAAAACCAAACTCAAAAGGTACCAATTAACAGATAGGCTAGTTTGTACCCTAACTACACGGGGAATCATTTCATTCTTGCATGAATATAAAATTGGTGATTAAACAGGCTTTCAGTTTTGTAGTAACTCTTTATCTATTCACTGTCAACAAAATACATATATGAAAATATTTTAATTCAACTAATCTGAAAGTAATTCCATTTGGTTATTTATTGAAAGTCATGTCTAATATTTGCGCAATTTCCTTACTGTCACCACAACATACTTCTGGGGTGTCATATTGAATAGACAGACTCAAAATCAATTCAGATGTTTCCCTTTTATTCGTGAAATGAAGAAATGCATTTTAAACAGTTTGTCTAAAATCAACCTATATATACAAAGAAAAAAACAACTACATTTAGAATAGAGAAAGGTCATGGTGATATTGTTAATACAATTTATTTATCAGAAGATAGTTAAATTAGCCATAAAATTGTTGCTAAAATACTAAAACGTTCACCACAAGCTCTGTATCATACCTATATATTTATGGCAAATAATATAGGGATAGATTAACTATTATGTGGCTGCATACAATAATGTTAAATAAAATCTAATCTAATAGATTCGATAAATCTAAGAAGTTTAAAATAAAATATTATATAAAATATTTAATAGATTACACATTTTATATGAAGAATAAAATGTTAAGTATTCAAAAGATGCTATTAATATTGTTATTCTTTTACACATCATCACACCTCTTTACAACAAACCTTAAAAGATTTGCTTAAGGAAATACTGAAAACACCTCACCATAAAGAGGTTACACGTACGCCACTTTTACTCAACACATTAGTGAGGTGGATATATTTAAATATTTAAAGTACATATTCTCTACAAGAATTCTATTGTACTATTATAGTAATACAAGTACATATTGTCTATTAAAAGGCAATATAAGCCAGGCACAGTAGCTCATGCCTGTTATCCCAGCACTTTGGGAGGCCGAGGAGGGTGGATCACCTGAGGTCAGGAGCTCGAGACCAGCCTGGCCAACATGGTGAAACCCCATCTCTACTAAAGTAAATACAAAAATTATCCTGGTGTGGTGGCATGCACCTGTAATCCCAGCTACTCAGGGAGCTGAGGGAAGAGAATCTCCTGAACCCGGGAGGCGGAGGTTGCAGTGAGCCAAGATTGCACCATTGCACTCCAGCCTGGGCGACAAGAGCGAAACTCCATCTCAAAAAACAAACAAAATATAAAGTTAAAGATTTGTCTTCTTAAATGTGTAAATATTAACAATGAATTTCAAGAATAGAATGTGGGCAGGGCGCAGTGGCTCACAACTGTAATCCCAGCACTTTGGGAGGCCGAGGCAGGTGGATCACGAGGTCAGGAGTTTGAGACCAGCCTGGCCAACATGGTGAAACCCCATCTCTACTGAAAATTCAAAATTTAGCTGGGCAGGGTGGCATGCGCCTGTAGTCCCAACTACTCAGGAGGCTGAGGCAGGAGAATCGCTTGAACCCAAGAAGCTGAGGTTGCAGTGAGCCGAGATAGCACCACTGAACTCCAGCCTAGGTGACAGAGCAAAAATCCATCTCAGAAAAAAAAAAAAAAGGATAGAATGTGTAGAAGGATGTACATCCAAAACAGACTCAACCTGCACTCTGCAAAATATCCAGCAATATCTTAATTTATGTCAAAACAAACTTATCTTCCCTTATGTGTTCTTTTCTATTATTCCAGGAGACTTGCATCTTGTACCTTATATTTTTCTTATCCACAATGTACTAATCCTACTTATCCTTTAAGATCAAGACCAAGCAAGTCTTACCTACCCCCAAAGCATTCTCAAACAAAATCCAGTATGCAATGTTATTGTCATGCTCTGAACTCCTGCGATACTCATTAGACATGTAATCTCTTATTGTTATGGGTTGTTAACTCTACACTCAAGCATGAGCATCAGATTCCTCCCACATGGCAAGTAAGTTCCTGAAGGACAAGGAACAAGGAATCTCTCACTCCTTCCCAGTGCCTAGACATTAGTGCCTTGCACACGTTAGGCCCTTTATTATGAGCATTATGATGAGTAATAAAATGCAATAAAGGTTTGAATAACTATTATTGTAAAAATATAACAAATTTTTCATTTTCTACTTTGTTTTATCTAAATTAACATTCTGTGGTATAAATAATGTATCTTTAAAATCATAAGCAGTTGCTGATTCTCTTGACTGTCAAAAAACAAAATACTCATAAATCAGACTTTTAATGATTGCAGTAATACAGTTCATCAATTACATTTTTTAATTTCCTATTATATCTATGTTCCCATAGTTTGGGATAGTTGAGATAATAACCCTCAGAGTGGGGTTCTCCATCTGAGTTCTAACCTAATATTTAAAGTTGCACATGCTTCCGTGTTGAAAATGTATTTCAAAGTAATATAAATCTAACAAAATCAAAATATCAAATCCTTAACTCTACTTTTTTTTTTCTTCAAAGAACAGGACTGTTAAGGAAATCAATAAAACAATACAAACAACAGTTGGTTTGTTTTGATCAAAATAATTAATTAATTTAAATGAAGACAAATCACTCTGACAATAGGTCAACCAACTTCTCTTTTTTCTCTGTGAAACTATTGAAAGGGTGGTTACAACATGAAACTTTAATATTTGGAAAACATTGTGTTGACAGGCTTTTAGAGACATCTCAGTTTGCAATATTAAGGACACTGTCCTATTACTAAACCCACTCACAGTTCTATGAAAGTACAGGTGGCTACTTTTAAGAGAAAACATTCATTTTATAAGCATCGTGACAGGCACTGTCCCAAGTCATCTCTAAGTTTCAAGTTACGTATCTGGAACATGTACCTGTTATAATGTTATAAAGCAAACAGAAAGAGAAACCAAAACAAATTATGTTATAGCCTAGATTAACAGTATTTTAGGTCTCCCCTTAATAACCAGTTTTGAAGGAACCAGTGATAACTGACCCCCACCTAGGTGTCGTCTTCTCCGTTCTCCCTAAGGCTTTTAATAAAACCAGCTTTACATTAAACGTGTACACATTATTTTTAATAGTCCTTGAGGGGCAGAGAAGGGAGGATGTGTGTTACATTTCAATAGGAAGGTATTCAACTGTAGAGATTTCAGAAATAAAAACTGTTGAAACCAAGTAGGTATTTCCTGACTTGTAAGTCCTACTGACTGCCTGAAAAGGTAAGAGGGGTGGAGAAGAGGACATAAAAACATTAAAGGGCAAGTAATCTGTAACTTCTAAGAAGTATTTTTTTCTACCTGTAAAAATATGAGTGATTTTTTTTTTTTTTTACTTCATTTCATATTCCAGGTCCCACGAGAGGAAAGGAAGGCATAATTGCTTCTAATTCTGAGGCAGAGAGAGGAAAGAGAGAGAAAGAAAGCAGTTCAGGATACACTAAAGGAAACCCCAAGAAATTTCACAACTCTTTGCCATAAATAGCCTTTCTTCTCACCCTGGATACCTCCTCCTTTACATCAGCAAGGCTCAGCCTCCACGCACGCAGAAGCACCATTCACAAATCCCTCCGTCACCCTTACCCCTTGCTGGCACCGTGTGTACGAGTCCCTGGGACACAAGCCAAAAGTCGAAGGGGCCAGGGGGCCACATGAGGTTTCAGCTTACGGCTTTCTGCTCAGGTGAACCAACCCATTGGTTAGTCCGGAGCGCAAACACACACACACACACACACGCACGCACACACACAACCTGGGGCCCTTGACGCGCCACCACAAAGCAATTGGTTCAATCTAAGTCGATGCTGTTACTGCTGCCTCTGAGCAGGGTCTTGCTTTCAATCCAGGAAACCCGCGCCAGAGGACAAGCAGGCGGAGGCAAGAGGCGGTCCCGGCCCGGCACTGCGGTTCCTCCGGGAGCCCTGGGCTCCCCGCCCCCTCCTCCCTTCCCCCTCTTCGCCGCCGTCCCCACCTCAGCACCCGCAACCCAGGGCGCCAGCACTGACCGGTCGCCTCTACCTGCGGGACGCGAGTGGCGAGGGAGGGGAGCGACCCGAAGCCTGCGCCAACTCTTGCCTCCTTGGCCAGCGCTCCGCATCGTCCTGGAGCGGCCGCCGCGGCCGCAGGCAGCAAACCACGCAGGAGCGCGGAAGAAATGGCCACGCAGCGCACTGGGAGCCGCGGGCCGGTGGGGAGCGAGCCCGCCCGCCTCCTTCCCACCCCGCCCGCAAGGCCAGGTCTCTGCGCCGAGCACGCCGGGCCCGCGGCCGGCGCTCCGGGCCTGGGCGCGCGCTGCTCCCGGACGGCCCCTACACGGCGCGGTCACCTGCCGAGCGGTCATCCCCGCGTCCGCCTGCGGCCGGCCCCACACAGCGGCGACGCGACGCGCGCGACCCGCTGAGCGCTGAGGCACCAGGGGCGTTACTACCTTGAGGGCTCCGTGCGCTTGTTAAGGCTCCTTCCGGGCACTCAGGGATTTATGTCTTCGGGGCACAGGGGTGTCCTTCCTGGTCCCCCTCCTCTGCCCTCCCTCCCCTTCTCGGCTGTTGGGCTCCTTCTCTCCACTCCCAGTTGCACAGAGTCGAGCTGCGTTATTTAATAATCCTCCTGCTCCTCCTGCCTGCGCCAGCAGAGCTGCTCTGCCCGAGCCACCGCTTCCCAGTCAGTCATGTTGAGAGAGAGAGAGAGAGAGAAAGAGAGAGGGGAGAGAGAGAGAGAGAAAGAGAGAGAGAGAGGCGGATTGGCAGTAGGTCGGCGACTATTTGTGGTGAGGAAGAGAGGAGCAGAGCAAGAGGAGGGCAGGGGAGGGACGTGGGGAGGCGCTTCCAAGTGTGTGAGTGCGCGGAGTGTGACTGTGTGGGGTGCGAGAGAGCCACCTCCCCGGCAGGCCGCGCTCCCGGGCTGTGAGGAGGGCGGGCCCCAGCGCGGCCTTTATACAAGCGGGAGTGGGGTGGGCTGGGCGGGGCGGCTTGGAGGGCGGCGCCCGGCCCACTGCGTCCGCCGGCTTCCACGCACGCATCCTCTGGCATCGACGCGCGCACACCCACTGCTGGCCCGCTGCTGAGTTTTCATTTTGGGGGCAGCAATATCCCACCGCGCTGACCTGGCCTTTTCCCCCAGCCCATCCTCGTGCTTACGTGGAGTTCAAGTGCATGGGCAGGTCAAGACTAGAGAATAGGGAGAGTCTGAAGAGATGTGAAGTGACTGCGGGGATGCTGGAAATAAATGCACTGTATTTCTCCTCTCCAAGGTTCCGATGCTATCTTCTTTCTCTTCCTACTCTAAGGGAAGGAAATACCAGATTCTTTCTCTGCTTTTCCTTCTCACCCACACAATTCACATCCTGACAAGTGTCTTCCTTCCTCAGTAACAAGAAAAGAAACCTGGCTTCTTTCCCTTAAGCAGGTCACACCTCCCAGAAACCATTTGCAGTAATCAGTTCTGTAAGATAATGGAAGCACTGCGACTGTGTCCGAGAGTGGAACTTGTGTTCCTACAAGGAAGGTCCTACACAATACAGGCATTACAAGAGAACCAGCTACCAATTTGACATCATGTGACTGATGGTCCCCTGGAGAACATTTGCCAGTTTAGAGATCGAAAAGACTTTTGATGCATGGTTCTGTTGCCTACATAATTTATTTTCCCTTGATCCTCTCTCCCCTTGCACTGCCTCATTTCCTTTCATGTTTACACTGAGTCCTGAACTCTTTCCCATCCATCCCCTTCTTTTCTCCACTCCAGTATATTTATGCCTTTAGCAGGCAATACAGCAAATGTAGTGCATTTGATTCCGTGTGTGTGTGTGTGTATGTGTGTGTGTGTGTTTGCGCGTGCGCGCGCTATTTTTTTTAACCCATTCTGGTAGAATGTAGGACCATTTCTAGGTAGAAAATACATCCCCAATATTAAGTTTCTACACCGACATCACCTCCCTTACCTGCTTCCCAGATTACAAGATGTTGTGATCAGGTGCACTGAGGTATTGAGAAACAACTTCCAGAAATCAAGTGATCTACACTTTTTTCAAGGGTGTGTGTGTGTGTGTGCGTGCACACACACACACTGTGTAATCTAACTGGCTGTGATATAACTTCTGAAATGTGGTTATATTGGGAATAAAAGCAAGATGTACTTTTTAAATGAATCTGAGTGGTCAATGTATATTACAGCATGGGGACAACTCTGCTTTTGGGAGACAATTGTAGGAAACATTTTTCGTAAATTAGACAAAAGGAAGATAAGATTTAGGAGACTTCGGAGGAGGCGGCAAGGTTGACAATTCAGTTGTCATATCTTCTTCCATGGCTTGTGACCATTGTACATCTTCAGGGTTTTGTCATATGCTGGCACCTTATATATTCTCTATATATTTTACCCTTTCACATTGATGTTCCTCTCTCCTAATTCTTCAATCTCTCATACAGAGTTTAACAAACATTCAAAATGATTTAAGCATGTGATCAAGACCTAACAAAGAAGAGATATTAAGGAGTGTGATAAAAACAAAGTGATATTGGAAAGAACACCAAAGTTGGGACAAGTGCGTGAATATATTAATAATATAAATATATAGGCCATTAAAGCTTCTTTGATTAAGTACTGGAAAAATGAATGGACTAAGAAAGTATATTGGGATTAATAGTGTGCTATACGGGACAGCTATTATTATTTCCTCAATTTTACAGACCAGGAAAGTTAAATTTTGAAAGTGTGTGTGGATAACCTAAGATGATACAAAGAGTAAGTAATATCGCTGGAACTCAACCTGTCTTATTCTACTGTCCATATCACCTCCCATTCAGAAGGCCTGGCTTAGTTATAAATCTCAGGAGTTTCCTTAGAAATTTTGTTTGTGAAATAAGCTGACCTACAATCCTTTGGCATTTTTCTTCTACCTCCCTCCTTCTTATTACAATGCAAGAGCAATTTATGAAATGTTAGTATTGTTTAGGGTTGGTCAATGATTTAAACAGTCTTAACATACTTGAACTCATAAATGGAAAAAGAAAACTTTCCTACACAGTCTTTTCTGAAAGAAACCTGGTGTCATTGTAAAAGGTAATTTTGTAGAGGAGATATTACTGAACATTTGTATCTAGTGAATAAATACGTGGTTTGAGACCTGTAAACAGACATTTTAAAAGGTTATGTCCTCCTAAAAGGGTGATACTCTATCATATTCAGCAAGTTTGTGGTGTGTTCAGTGTCCTGGTTCTCTATTTAATTGTCATTAGTAACAATAATTTGATTATGACTCTATATTGACTACTTCAAGATTATATATCACACCAGATATTTCAAGGGCATTTTTGGTAACCACAACAGATTGTAATTTTTACACTCTCAGTTCCATTCATAATTACTGAGAACCATGAAAATCTGTCAATTGCCTTTATTCATTAAGGCATTACATGAAGCCGACATTTCTTGCTTAATTTTCTGACACGTTTTCTTTCCAAATAAAGACTATAATTTATATGCAATAGACCAGAAACACATGTGAAACATATAACATAAAACATACTCCTGAAAAGTTTATTCATTTTAATGATTTTGTATTTGTGTTGAAAAAAAATCTGCACTAGAAACCCCATTTATAAATTATAATGAACCACATTTTAGAAGTTAAGTAAATGAATTATTCTCTTTTAAGATTGTTTAATGTTTCAAGTAGAATTCCCCACTTTGCAACACTTTCAATGATACAATTTTTGTTGTGATAGGAAAACAGAAAGTTAATGACTCTTTCCAATTTGTTCATTTTCATCTCATGTATGCTTGCTGCTGTTTGGTTCCCAAGTGCATTTAACTGGCAAGTTCAATGAAGATTTGGCATTGCACCATTTGATGAAAGCAGAAAAATTAGGTTGCCAATTACATATGTGCCCCTTATGTGCACTGAATTCCCACTGAAGTGATGAGCCAAATTAGAAATTCCTCAGTAGTAGTACCTAAAAAGTAAAATTAGAGCCCAGGGAAGGAAAGGGAAATTTTTTTCCCGAACGCTATTACTAGTCTAAGACATTTTAGAAAGAGAATTAACTTTAATACATTTGTAAAACAATGTTTGTAAATAGAGTGTCATTAAACATTTTTAAATTGCATCTCTTTTGTTCTTTCTGAGTTATGTTATGTTTCTTTGATTTACTTTATACTCTATCTTGATTAGCCAATCATTATGAAAAAATATATGAAGACCATTTCCCCCAGTTGTTTTAGCCTAATGGAATAAAAAAATTCCAGAAAATATTACACATATTGTATTAGCATTGTGGACTTTTGTAATATGAAAGTGGCATTATTAGTATCTTAGAGCAACAGGACTAGTTAATTGACATCAAGGCTAAAACTGGCAAGACAAGGACTGATGAGAAAGTGTGAGATAGGAGATGTGCAGATTGACTCAGCTGCAGTTCTAGGTCCAGAGAGCACAGAAAAACTCAATCTTAATGTAGAAAACTCTTAACTGGGCAATCTTCCAGGTAGATAAGGCACAGTAAACAAGACTTTAAATAGAATTATTCTTCAGATATCAGATAGTGGTGACTATACGTGGTAAATTGTCTTTTGCTGTGAAAATTCTGCCCAGTGGCAGGACAGCAAGATCTATTCATGTGGAAATCAAGGCAGAAGCTACACTCAGGTGACTGGGTCAAAACAGTGACTGCATGAGCTGTCTTTGATCAGGAAACTCCACAAGACGCCTCGGATTCATGCTGTAGGACAAACTTGGGAGCAAGACTATAAAGGTGAATGTAAGCCACTGTCCTTGCATCTTGGCTATCATGTCCCACATTTACCAAATGATGTAATTCTAAGCCCATTTTGTGGGCTAAGAGGATGGATAATAGAGGACATGGAGAGACATCTCTTACCCAGCAACTGAAGTAATCCTGAATTTCCAGGAAGACTACCCAGTTTAGGGAGCTGAAAAAATTTCGAATAGTGTATAGATTTGTCAAAATAAAAATGATTTCCATTTTACATAACATCATTAGCCCAGAATTTCACAATATAAGAGAGGCTTTATATAAATGACAAAAACTAGAAAATGCATTTTTCACATTTAAATAGTGAAACGTAGTGAAAGGAGGCAAGAGCTAACAACATTAATGTTCTCTGAATTTCAGCCTCTCTGTTTATTAAGGGAGGAAAACTGGGTTAAAATAATGTTTATTGACATAAAACAGGAAATTTTATAAACAAATTCATCATTAGAAACTTTTATATAATTTTCACATCTTTGTTTCTCTTTATTTTTTTAATTAATCAATTAGCTTTTTGAAACTGGGATCAAGGAATCCTCCACCCTCAGCCTCCCAAAGTGCTGGGATTACAGGCATGACCCACTTTTCTATTTCCAAATGTGACTAATGACGTCTTTGGGAAAATAATATCAGGATTTCATACTTTCACATGGAATACTTTTTTGATGTTTAAATACAGTAGTTCTCTCTTATCCTTGGGGGATATATTCAAAGACCCCCAGTGAATGCCTGAAACCGTAGATAATATCATGCACATACACACACACGCACACATATAAGGAATAAAAACATTTATATATACACATACATACACACACACATATATATTTGTGTGTGTGTGTGTATGTGTGTGTTTCTGCTCTGATAACCAAGAGGGCTACTAAATGACTAACAAGTAGTATGTACAGCTGGATATGCTGGACAAAGGGATGACTCACGTCCCAGCATATTGAGTGGGAAGGAGTGAGATTTTATCGCATTACTCAAAATGGCACACAATTTAAAACTTATGAATTGTTTATTTTTGGAATTTTCCATTTAGTATTTTTGGACTGCAACATTCCTCAGGTAGCTGAAGCAGCAGAAAGTAAAACCATGAATAAGCAGGGACTGTTGCACTATTTTTTCTGATTGTAATAGTTTAAAAAGTTAACCTAATTAATTGATTAATTTCTTGATGGCTATGGGTTATATAATCAAAGTGAATTTTTTTAATTGGGCTTTTGAGTTTTTCTATTATGATTGTCCCTAGGTATCTATGTGGTTGTAGGCATTTCATTAAAACGAATAGGACTTGACACATTTTAAAATAAAATATCATTTAAATCATACCTAAAAATAGCATATTGATAAAATCTGAAACTAAAACTAAATCTGGATATACAAATGTAAATAGATATAGTTATAACCATAGAAGACATGAAACAAACTGTAATTGTATTTTGGTACTACATATATATATAATAAAAGTAAACAATGCTAATAAAATAATCTAAACCATATTAAACCAGTACTACAGCAGGTTGGAAACTGGTCTTACCATCTGTCACTTTCTATACTGGCAGTTTCACAAATGAGATCTCTCTTTAACAAAACATCACAGCAGGAGATACAGACATGTGAATTGTAATTAAAATGTGAAAAATGCATTTCCTAGTTTTTGTCATTTATATAAAGCTTCTCTTATAATTGTGAAATTCTGGGCTTAAGACATTATATAAAATGGAAGTCATTTACACTATTTGACCAAATACACTATTTGACCATATACACTATTTGACCAAAATTTTAACTTTAGAAATGAATGCATATGCTTTCATGAATTGAAGTGTGGTTTCCTTATGTCTGGTTCACTTAGTAGTGAGATTCAATTATTTTTTAATCATCCAAGTATAGAAGATGAAGAGGAATAATTTGTATATATTTATGCAGTCTAGATCATCTAAGAACTAATGTTATTGCTTTTTATATTTATTTATCATGATATTCTGTAAATAAAAACAATATTGAATTTTATTCATTTTCTGGAAAAAAAAAAATAAGCCAAAATCATACACTTAAATCTGTGATAGAAAAACTGCCTACATTTTATATCTGAGTGAATAATAGTTTTACAGTTTCTTAGCATGTACATATCAAGCAAACCAAAATACACAGTGTATGAAATGTGACTGCTATTAATGTTATAAACATTAAGTGTTCAAGAAAACAATAGTGATGTATTTCAATTTTTTTCACGTTAACTAAGGTTAAAAATAGCACATTTATATTCAAATAGCTCCCAATTTTTATTCTCACTGCCTATTTTTAACATCTTGGTTTTTTCTCAAAATTTAAGTTAACATTAAAGTTAGCAGGTGTTCTTGAAATTTGTTATTCGGGGATTTATTATTCAAACACATTCATATCCCTAACCTACACTGGGATGTAACAATCCTGTTTTTTTTTTTTTTTTTTTTTTTGCACTGTTGTCATTTTCAACTTTCCCTCAAATGTTAACACTTTAAAAACAATGAATATTGAGATGGGAGTCAGTCATTACATCACCACGTAATCTTATGTTTCAAATATGGCTATCACAAGTATCGCATCTCATGCACTTCTTACAATGTAATGTTGAAGATGCTCTGACTGAGTGGTCAGCTATGCTTCTCCCTCTTAAGCCTTAAAAGACCTTTGTGATGGCCTTAACCAATAGAATATGATGAAAATTATGTTATGTAATTTCCTAGGCTAGGTCATAAAGCTGCCATTTATTTTCTCGTTGTTCTCTTGAGACTCTTGCTCTTGGAACTTAGCCACTTGCTGTAGGGAAGCCAAGCAGCCTGTGTAAAGGCCCATATGAAGAGAAAGTAAAGCCTCCAGCCATTATCATCCCACATACAATGAGCACCAATTTACCAAACATGTAGGTGAGCCATCTTGGAAATAGATCCTTCAGCTCTCAATTCATGTACTCCAGCCAACCATGTGGAACAGAGGCAGGCTGCATTAGCTTTCTACTGCTGCATAACAGATTACCACAAACAAAGTGGCTGAAAATAAATCCCAGCGTGTTAGATCACAGTTTTGTAATTCAAGTCTGGCAAGGTATGGCTAGTTCTTTGCTCAGTATCATAGGCCTGAAATCAAAGTGTTATTTAGGCTGAGTTCTCATCTGGAGGCTCTGGGGCATAGATCCACTTCCAGGCTCATTCTTCAAAATTTAGTTCCTTTCAGTTGTAGGATTAGGTCTCTGTTTCTTGACACACGGCTCCCACCATTGTCAGCCAACAACAGCAGCTTCAAATCTTCATGTTCTAAATCTGTTAGTTCTTCTTCCACCAACCAGAGAAAACTCTCTGCCTGTAAAAGAGTCATATGATTAATTTATTAATAGGCTCACCCTGATAATTTCCCTATCTTGAGGTCAACTGTGCCATATAACAGAACTATTCACTTAAGTAAAATGTATTATGCATTATGGTAACAGGTTCTAACTACACTGAAAAGCAGGGGATTATACAAGGGTGAGGGTTATTTGAATTCTGCCTATTACACAAGCTTTTCCCTAAGTCTTTAAATCCCACTAGGCTATAAGCCAGTGGTAGGCCTATGACTTATTTGCTTGCTATTATATACCCAGTGACTTGTAGAAGTAAAATAATGGGTGCTCAGGTGAAACAAGGAGTGGAGTATGTGACTGTGGATTTATTCTTTATATGATTTCCTGCAAATCATATGCAATAGAGACACATTATTGCCATTCCTTTGAGAGCCTTCATTTTCCTTCGAACTACTGACAATCTTTCATCTCTGATTATCTTTTATAAGTTATCTTTTTTCTGAACTAACTTTAAATATGAATGTTGCAGCCTAAGCATAATGGAGAAGCACATTCGCTCACCTGATACATGAGAATTATTTCAAGATCTATTTTCATTGTTAATTTATCACCAATATTGTATTGTTTAGTAGTAGAAAACATCTTTATTTGGAATCATAGAAAAGTAAAATTTGAAGGAACCTTGGTTATTCAACAAATTTGTACTGAAGATGCTAAACCACACAAATATTAGGGATACCAAGATGGGAAAAATCTTTTCCTATTGAGATGGTCATTGCCGAATACAATATGAAGCACAATACAAAAGGTACACTAGCAGTTACTCCTTGGTTTCAGGGAACTCACAACCTGATCATAGACATACTGCAACAAACAATCACAGTAGCTGACTCTCAGTCTATTTTACTTTGGTGGATTCTGGATTGGAGCTGTTTTATACTGTGTCATCTTGTGAAACTTGTGTTTCCTGGATATCTCTTCTTAGCATCGTTCTGAATTAGGATTGGCCAGAAGAGAAGTCTTCATGAGATTTGGAAGAAAAAAAAAATAAAAGGACAGCTTTATTACACATTGAAAGTCGTGTATGGAAGCAGGTTCTGTTTTTGCTCCTGCTCCTTGCTGATCTGCTAGCTCACCTCACTGATTTGTGGCAGCAGCTGCATCTGAAGTTCCCTCCACTCCTGGGAGATCTTAATCCTCTTAAAATGTGCATGTACAAATGTGAAGAGTACCAGGAACTACTGCATTATCACTTGTGTTGTTGATATTGGAGGTGGTTAGAGACAGATGTAGAGAGAGATTGTCTTTTGGGGTCCAAAATATCCGGTTTGTCCCAGCCAATCCTGAGTCCACAGATAGATTTTCTTCACAACTTTCCATTCTGCTGATACTAGTGGCTTTAAGCTAGCCTTAGTTGCGTGCAACAAATTTGCATAGACATCTTTTAAGATCCCACAGTTGCATATGGTCCAATCCCTGTAATAAACATCTTATTCAATATCATTTATATTAGCTATGCTTCTCTAATGGAACATTCACTTACATGGATATATTTTGCAGAAAGAACCAAAACAGCTGTGATGATTGGAGGTAGATGATGCAGAAAGACAAGAGACAAAGGTGAGTATTTTGTAAATCAACCTCATAATTTTGATCATCTATTTGAAATATGTATTTAATTTTAAGCTTCTAAGACACCAAAGTTCCTTGGTTTTTCTCCTAACTTTCTCTCTCTGTACTTTCTACTCTTCTTTTCTATATTCTACTCACATCCATGACCTCTATATTTGGAGTGTTCCAAGACTCAGGATTTCAATTTCTGTTTTCTATCCATTACTCATTTCTTTGGTGAGCCCATTTAAGCTCTGAGTTTTGATGTCATCTGAATGCTGATGACATCCAAATTTGTATCTCCAGTCCTGAACTCCTAACTCATGTCTAACTGCCCACTTGACATCTCTGCATGTAGAAGCATCTCAAACTTAACATATTCAAAGCCTCCTGGAATTCCTTTCAAAAACCTGTTCTGTATGTAGTCTTCATTATCTCAGCCAATGGAAGCTCTATTCTTCCAGTCACTTGTGTTGAAGACCTTTAGATTATTTTCAGCTTTTCTTTTTCTCTTATAATGTACATCTAATGTGTTCCCGAATCCTGTTAGCTTTATCTTCACATGACATGCAGTATCCAACCACTTCTCCAAACTTCTACTGCTGTGAACTGGTCTAAGCCACCATCATCTTTTATCTAGGTATTTCAAAGGCCTTATAACTGATATAAGATGATTTCTGCATCTACCTTTGCCCTTCACAGTATATTCTCAACTCTGCAGACAGGGTTATCATCTTAAAATCTGTCAGATCATACGACTATCTGGCAAATCCTCCAATGACATCCCATCTCACTGAGAGTAAACGTCATTACATGACCCATCCCTCACCACTATATATTGTTGCAGTTCTCTCTGTGGAATCTCCTGCTGGGTCATGCAGGGAACTTCCTTCCTTCCTTTCTGACTTTGCTCAGATGTCACTTCATTGATGCCTTCCCTGGCCATTACATGTAAAATAGTAACTTTACCCCATGCTTACATTCACATCCCCTTCCAAGCCCCCTCACCTGCTTTATTTTTCCTTGACATTTATCACTATCTAAAACACTGCTTATTCTATGTATTTATTATTGTTTAATGTATTTATCCTCCAGTAATATAAAAGATACTGAAGACAGAGATATTTCCAATTTTCCCTGTGACTAGTGCAGTGACTTACACACAGAAACTTCAACAAATATTTGTTCAATAGGAGAATAAATCACTGATAAAACCACAAAACCATATATTAAATGCAAGAAGTACATACAAGAAGTACAAAGAGGGCAGAGAAGGTTTCAAATGCTCTTCGTTGACTTTTCTGAAAAGCAAGAACAAATTCTTACCATTTTGAACACATTTTTAAGAGACTTTTGTATGAGATTTTTTTTTCTGCTAAATCTTGGTGTTTATGAGTCATGTGGTAACTGAGAAATTTATCTTTACAGTGATTCTAAAAGCAGATGGCATTCATTCATTTATTCATTCAGTCCATGTATTCAGAGAAACAGAACCAATAGGGTATAAAAATATATACACACATATAAACCTGAGAAGATTTATTATGGTAATTGGCTCACAGAAGTATGAAGGCCAAGAAGTCCCATCATCTGCCATCTGCAAACTTGAAGAACCAGGAAAGCTGATGGTTTAATTCTGCCCAAATATGAAGGCCTGAAAACCAGAAGCATTTGAGCACAGAAAATATGATGTTCCAGCTCGAAGAGAGCAGTTTAACCCTTCCCCCCACCTTGTGCTTGTGTTCTATTTGGGCCCCAAACGGATTGGATGATGTCTGCCCACATTGTTGAGGTTGATCTTCTTTATTCAGTATACTGATTTAAATGCTAATCTCTTCCAGAAACTCCCTCACAGACAAAAAGTAATGTTTTGAAGCATGAGTAGTACTGCCTAGTTGGGTTGTTGTAATTTTCACTGACTTTAATAACAGGGCTTGATAATATTAAGAGACACCTTAAGGGATCTCCTGTATTTCACGCATGCTCCTACTTACTACCATTGTGGAGTGGTAGTCCATTTCCCTTGATAGTCTGTATCAATAACCTCAGCCAACACCACAACTGTCTTCTAGGCCTGTTGACTCAGAAGCATTAGAAGTTGAAAGTGGCCTCGTGTTGGTCTTAATTTCCAGTTCAATGAAATTATTGTTGTGTCCCCTGGTGGAAGCATTCTTCCCTCAGGAACTAAGACCTCTAGACCAGCAGAGCATAAATTCTTGAGAACAGGGAACAAAACTTTTTTTTGGTGAGCCTCTAGAGGTGATGGTGAATGATGCCACTCCCATTTCCCCACTGATTCTGGACCTAGCTATTAGAGAAAGAGCACTTTATATTGAATGATGATTCAGAGCACATACAGCCTCCTGAAGAATCTTGCTCTAGCTCTGCAATATATTGCATCTAGCTGGCACTGTAATTGAGTCTTCAATAGGCCATTTCACTGTTCTATCAACCCACCTACTTCAGGATGATGGGGAACATGGTAAGACCAATGAATTTTATGAACATGGGCTCACTACCACACTTCTTTTGCTGTAGCGTGTTCATTGATCAGAAATGATGCTATGTGAAGAACCATGATAATACATAAGGCATTCTGTAAGTAAATAGATGGTAGTTGTGTCAGAAACATTGCAAAGAAAGCAAACCTGTAAACCCGTATCCAGAGTGTCTAGTCAGTAAGGCTGTCCCTTCCATGATGGAAGTGATCCCATGTAACCAATCTGCCACCTGGTAGCCGGCTGATCTCCCCAAGAAACTGTGACATTACCAGGGGTTCTGTGTTGGTCTCTGCTGCTGGTAGATTGGTCACTCGGCAGTGGCCATATTCAGTCAGCTTTGGTGGGCAGAAGTCCATGTTGCTGAGTCCATGCATAACCTACATCTCTCCCACCATGGCCACGTTTTTCATGAGTCCATTGGGCGGTGACAGGGCTGACCAGGGAAAATCTCACTGATATTCTTAGAATGGGTCATCCTATCCACTTGATTATTAAAATCTTCATCTGCTGAGTCTACCTATTGTTGAGCATTTGTATAGGACACATGTATCTTCATGGGTTTTAGGGGGGGGGGGGTTGGTCTGTTAAGAGGTCTCTCCACATACTTCTTCCCCAGATTTCTTTACCACTTATTTTTCAATCATATTACTTCCCTAGGCCCTGACCATCCAACCAAACCATTGACTATAGCCCATTAATTGGAATTTAGTCTCACATCTGACTGTTTCTCTTTCCAAGCAACATGCACAACTAGGTGCATAACAAGATGTTTTGCCAGCTGGGAAAATTTTGGTCCAACAGTGTCCTTCAGGGATGTCCTGGAGAGGAGACGCAGTGCTAGAGCTGTCCACTTTCAGGTGGTCCTTGCATATCATATAGAACCATCTGTAAACCAGGCTCAAGTCTTGTAAACTACATACTAAAAGGAGTAATGCACTTTTTTGCTATGTTGTGGTCAACAATGAGCTGCATTTACAATAGTGGTCCCATAAGATTATAACAGGGCTGAAAAATTCCTATCACCTAATAACTTTGTATCTGTTGTAATGTGGTAGCACATTATTCAAATTTGTGATGTTAGTGTAAACAAATGTACTGTGCTGCCAGTCATAGTCATATAAAATTGTAACACATATAATTATGCAACATAAACAATTATGTAACATATATAATACTTGATAATAGTAATGAACAACTATGCTACTGGTTTACGTATTTATTTTTAATCGTACTTTAGAGTGTACACCTTCTACTTATAAAATAGAGGTTAATTGTAAAATAGCCTCAGGCAGGTCCTTCAAAAAATATCCAGAAGAAGGCATCGTTATCATAGGAGATGACAGCTCCATGCATGTTATTGTCCCTGAAGACCTTCCAGTGGGAGAAGATGTCAAGGTGGGACACAGGGGTATTGATGATCCTGAGTCTGTGTAAGCCTAGGCTAATGTGTGTGTTTGTGCTTTAGTTTTTCACAAAAAAAGTTTACAAAGAAAAAAAAATAAAGTTTAAAATAGAAAAAAGTTTATAGAATAAGAATACAAAGAAAGAAAATATTTTTGTACAGCTGTATGTGTTTGTGTTTTAAGCTGTGTTATTACAGAAGAGTCAACAAGTTAAAAACATTTAAAAGTTTATAAAGTAAAAACATTACAGTGAGCTAAGGTTAATATATTATTGAAGAAAAAAATTCCTAAAATAAATGTAGTGTAGTCTAGCTATACAGTATTTACAATGTCTACAGTAGTAGATAGCAATGTACTAGGCCTTCATACTCAGTCGCCACTTACTCACTGACTCACCCAGAGAACTTCCAGTCCTGTAAGCTCCATTCATGGTAAGTGCCTTATATGGGTGTACTACTATTTTTTATCTTGTATAACATATTTTTATTGTACCTTTTCTAGGTTTAGATGCACAAGCACTTACCATTGTGTTACAATTGCCTACAGTATTCAGTACAGTAACATGCTGTATAGGTTTGTAGCCTTATATAGCCCAGGTGTATAGTAAGCTGTACCATCTAGGTTTGTGTAAATATACTTTATGATGTTTACCCAATGATGAAAACTCCTCATGATGCATTTTTCAGGACATATCCCCATTGTTAAGTGGCACATGACTGTATATATATATATATACACACACACACGTATATTTACAGGAGATATATACACACACACACACGAATATACATAATATTTATTAACATATAGAATTTATATGAACAGGATGTATATGAATATATACATATATGATATATGTGCACATTATATATATATGGACACACACTCACACACACACACAGAGAGAGACAGATTATTGAAATTGACTCAGCTATTATGGAAGCCAAGAAATTCTGTGATCTGCCATCTGCAAGCTGATATCCAAGGGGTGGGGAAGATGTATGTCCCAGCTAAAACAGAGAGGAATTTTACCCTTTCTCAGCCTTTTTGTTCTCTTCCGGTCCTGAATTAATTGGATGATGCCTGCCGATATTGTTGAGGGTGATTTTTATTTAGTGTACTGATTTAAATGCTAACCTCTTTCAGAGACACCCTCACTGAGGTATCCAGGGTAATGTTTTACCAATTATCTATGTATCCCTTAGTCCAGTTAAGTTGAGGCAGAAAATTAACTATCATAGTCCACAAATTGAGTGGCTACTATGTACCAGGAGCTAGATACAATGGTGAATATTGCTATATTCAAATTTTTAATATATTATTGTTATTATTAGTTTGTTATTTTAGAAAGTTTCTTGCTCTATCATCTAGTCAGGAGTGAGTGGTGCTATCATAGTTCACTGTAACCTCAAACTCCTGAGCACATGTGATCCTCATGCCTCAGCCTCCTAAGTAGCTAGGATTAAGGTGTATACCACCATCCTGTCTTATTTTTAATATTTGTGTAGAGACAGGGTCACACTATGTTGCCAAGACTGGTCTGAAACTCCTGACCTCAAGCAATTCTCCTGCCTTTGTCTCCCAATGCTCTGTGATTTACACCACACAGCCACAAACTTTAATTAAACACTGGCAATACAGTAGGCAGAATGCTAAGCTATGGAGATTCAAAAAAATTAAAATACAGTTAAGAGGGGAAATTCTAATAGGAAAGTTGAATAAATAGGCAATTCCTAAACTGTATTAATACTACGATAAATGCAAAATTGAATATTTTATATTATATAACAGGTATAAATAATGCAGACTTAAGGGGTGGATTGTCAGGAAAAGATTCCTAAAAGTTATTTTATCTGGCCTAAAGTCAAAAAAGTATGTCTTGCTTGGTTATATAAACTTTATTAGACAAGTGGCAGCATAATATTTATTCCATTTTTTTAGTTAGTAAGCATTCATTAATGTTTTAATATTCCAATAACTTAAAAATATCTGCATTTGGCACTGTTATTTTAATAAACATTAAATTTATGAAGCCATCTTTAATCTATGAATTTTATTTTTTATTTTAATTACTAATCTAAAATAAGAGGAGACTGATCATTTGGACATCTTGAATGTTTTCCAGATTAATGTCGACATAATGAAAAATATTTATGCACCTATATATATATGAGAATCTCTGCTCATGAAAAATAACACCGCAGATACATATTCCTAAGAACATAGAGATGAAAAGGAATGACAGTTCTGCAATTTCTCTTTTTTTCTTGAGATTCAATATATAGGAAAAATGTCACATCATTTTTAGTCATCTTCTGATTTATTTAATTGTATGTGTAGTTGTTGACATCAAAAGTATTAATTTTTTAGTTTTTAAATCCTATGTTCAAGTAAAATGTCTAAGCAAAGAAGATAATGTGCTATTTTGCAGAAACACTGTATGCTGGAAAAGTTGTTTAAGTGATATGTTTAGTGCAAATCCTAAGGCTACTACTCAGGAAAGACACCAATTAGAAATAGACTTGAAGAACATCCAGGAGGCTTAAATATAATTTCTTCCTGAATATTCTCCCTGAATTCAAATTGTTACGCTAACATGCATAGTTCACTCAATTATTTCATATGTCATACATTTTTTGAAGCAGTATTATTTTTGTCCATATCCTGCATAAAACACAGCCTCAAAATATAGGTCAGGGTGTTACTAACTGCTTAGAGCAAGTACACACTTGGGAAATTCATTTTCCTAAAGACATATCTAAAGACCTATAGGTGTTCGGACTTTTTGTTATTGAGATGTTGTTACAAAATCTCTAAAGGTCTCTATCTTTTATATGTAAACATAAATGAACATTTAATATAAACAGTAAGGATCTTTTTAAAGGAGATTCATATCTAAAATTTTAAGGCTTATACATTAACTTGAATCTTTTAGAAATGCCATATCTTGATAAAATCAGATTATACAGCTGAAGCATTAGCTATGAAAGGAAACTTCTTTCCTTGTAATGTCCAGATTAATGCTGTATTTATAATGACATGACTCACGTGCTCTTCCTACTCAGGGCATGAGACTGTGCTTCTAATGTTATCCATTTAATTTGGTATTTTTCTTGTAACGAAGGCACATCTGCGTTCTTTTTGTGTAAATTTTCAATGTTCTCCTAGGAAAAGTATGCCTGGAGTCTGGATGATTAACTACTTCTTGGGAAGCATTTTCTTTTGAAAGGGTGACATAAGTGCTAAAGCATGTAGAATGTGCTACCATATTAAATACGTGTTCATTAACAAAAATAAATTTAAAATGAAGGTAGTTTTATGTCTCTAGGGCAATAGCAAGTTATGCCTCACCAATTTGCATGAACTTGCATCCCTAAATTTTCTTTTCTTTCACTTGGACTCTACAAAATGTATAGAATCACACACGTTTTGGGAGACACTTCTAAGAGGTTCTTTTCCCCTTAACTGTTAAAATGTTTAAGGTTTTTGTAGGCATTTAATTCCAGTAACTGCTGTTATTTAAATTTTTTGCAGAATATGTAGCAGTATACAAATACCTCCATATAATACTTTGTCAAGAAAAATATCCTTTGATTAGAAAAAAAATCTAGCCCGTGTTTCTTAAGGAAACGATTTCTTCTTTGTTTTCTGTATCTTCAATAGCTTTCACTCTCTTTTCTTCTCTTCCTCCTGCTATTCCTCTTTCTTTTCTTCCCCTATCATCATCTCTCCCACTTCTATTTCTTTCTCATAATCATAATGACTGCCTTCAATTGGGGCCTTATTCACATGATAGATACTGTACCATTTCTTCAAATGTCTTAATTAAAATGAATACATTTTTAAATAAAACTAAACATAGGATGGACTTTACTCTTGTATCTCCTTGATTAAGTTAAACACGTAACTCCATTTGTGTGGGTTAAGCTGCCAGTTGATGAATAGATTATTTCCAGTGTTTGTGAGCTTGCCTCCAAATTCTTGGAGTAGATTTTTATAGCATAGTATTATTGACTTGAGAGTCTGTCAGAGAATGTATGATGGTTACATATGTGCCACTGTCATCAAAAAGGCAGGGTCGTCATTTGAATTATTGCCCTTCACAGTCTTCTGTATTCACAAACTTCCTAGCTTCACTGTAATCAACTTGCAAAGAAAGCCGTGCCATTGGTTAAAAAAGAAAAAGTGTGATTAACAGTGCACGTCTCTACTTCAATAAAAGAAAATAACAACAAAATAAAAACTGGAGTAGGGGAGAAGGCATACACCTGACTGTTGCTTAAACAGAAAGCATATTTTTTGAAAAATATAGCTCAACTGCATAAATTAGGAAAAGGTATATAAACCTAATAGCTGCTGCAATAAAAGGTCGTAAAATGAAGTGATGAAGAGTGCCGGCTTTGCAGGTCCCACAGAGCTAGCATCAAATAGTTGCACCAGATTAATTAGCAGACCAACTTTGGGTAAGTCACTTAACCTCTATAATCCTCAGTTTCTGCATATGCAAAATGACAATAATAATAGTATTTGCCATCACTAGGTATCTGAGAGAATTAAATGAGAAAGTATGGGAATATTTAATATAGTACCTGACAAGTATTTAGTAGATGGTTATTTATTCTTATTAATATGCACCAAAGTCAACTTGGTAACTCAGTGAAAATATGAATTTCTCCAAACTACTGGGCAACTAAGTGTATGTAAAAAGAACTCCAAATTACTCTCTGTAATAGAAATAAGTGGTAAAAAACATGAATTCGATTTTTTATGTAATTTGCCATTACATAGCTAGATTTATTTTCTAGTCACAACATTCTTAAGAAGTAATGTTTTTTCTAGTATTTAAAAATTTTTTCTTGAACACCTAGAACACCTAGAATTTGTTAGCTATTCTAAGGCCAGAGTGAAGATAAAGCAGTGGACAAGGCAGGTAGAGTTCTTGCTTTCCTGAAATTTACATTCTTGTCAGTAGAAGAATGAGGTGAAGACAGACAGACAACAAATGTATTAATAATACATAAATAAGGTAATTTCATTAAATGATACATGTGATAAGAATAAGAACTCAACATGCTACTCAGTGCATGACTGAGTGACTTCTTTGATTTGCATGTTGTGTTAGGCCATTCTTGCATTGCTGTAAATACCTGAGACTGAGTAATTTATAAGCAAAGAGGTTTAATTGGCTCACAGTTCTGCAGGCTGGACAGATATGGTGCTGGCATCCGCTCAGCTTGCGAGAAGGTCTCAGGGAGTTTTTACTCATGGCAGGAGATGAAGCAAGAGCTGGCAAGTCACATGATGAAAGCAGGAGCAAGAGAGAGAAAATTGGAGGTGAGGCACCACACACTTAAATAACCATATCTCTCAGGAGAACTCCCTCACTATGGCCAGGACAGCACCAAACCATGAGGGATCTGCCCCCCTGACCCAAACACCTCCCACTAGGCCCCATCTCCAACATTGAGGATTACATTTCAACATGACATTTGGTTGGGAACAAGTATGCAAACTATATCAGGAGTGTCAGGAGTGGACTTTCTTTGAAATTATATTTAAACTGATTTCTAAATAATAAGAAGGCCAGCTACAGCCAGGGCAAGACCCTAAACTGGGAACAAGTCTACTGTATTTCTGTGTAGGATGAACAGAAACCAGGACAATGTGTCTGGAGCTCATTGGTCTAGGGGAAGAAAAATGCTCAGATAATTTATTTAGTTCTTTAATTTATTTTCCCTTTTATGGCTCACTGACTACTTTCTATTTAGTTAACATGTTTATTCTTCATGTTAGAACAAAACATTTCTTTTATTTATTTATTTATTTTTATTTTGTTTTTTTGTTTTTTTTTAGATAGAGTCTTGCTCTGTCACCCAGGGTGGAATGCAGTGGCACAGTCTTGACTCACTGCAACCTCTGCCTCCTGAGTTCAAACAATTCTCCTGCCTCAGCCTCCCAAGTAGCTGGGATTACAGGTGCTTGCCACCATGCCTGGCTAATTCTTTTATTTTTAGTAGAGACAGAGTCACATCATGTTGGCCAGGCTGGTCTTGAACTCCTGACCTCAAGCAATCCTCCTGCCTCAGACCCCCAAAGAGCTGAGATTATAGGCATGAGCCACCACACCCAGCCAAAAACATTTCTTTTAAATCTAGGATAGCTACAATATCATGGAACAAGCTCACTGCACCATTCTGATATCACTGACAATATTAAAAATTATACAAAATTTATGTCACTAGTAAGTTTCAGTGAATCTATTTCCATCTGCAGGAATGGAAGTAGGAGGTGGGGGAAAATAGAGAACGCAGAATTGTGATATCCTTGTCCCACCAGCATGCAAATCATTTATCAGTGCACCACTCTACAGAAGCTTTCACTGCCAGGGGTCTCTGAGCAAATCATTTCCATTACTAGTGTGTTCTAATAACCCCTTTGCTGACTCAGCTACCTGAATGTAAATATCATAGAAATGACTGGGAAATAAAAGCCACTTTGAAACCGCAAAAAGGGATCTAAAAGAAAATGTTCCCTACATATGCCTTCATATTCGTAACTCTTTGTTTAAAAATATGCTTATCATAAAGTCTTTTGACTCTATTTGAAGCCAATAAAAGAAAAATAATTCCTTTCCACATATCACTATATGCTGTTAAAGCTTCCTATCTTGAATGGCAGCTGTTTTACCCCATACTAACACAATGGATATAGAAAATCTTCTAATATTACACACACACACACACACACACCCCAAATGAAATTGCCATAAATATCAAAATTGCCACAATGAATTCCTTAGTATTAAAGTCTTCATTGTTTATTCAATATCAGTCTTAGTGGGTTGTCTTGAGGTACAAATGGGATCATGCGCTATTTATTTGTGATACACTGGAGGCATTTTTTAGTCTCCGCTGGAGTTTCTGTTTCCTCCTGTATTTGCTGTACATATTCAGCCTTCCCCCCCAACCCCCAACAGCCTTTAAATACTACTAGCTGTTGAATTTAAAGGTTGGTCTCTGGGGGGAAAAAAATCCTTTGTGAAATCTATATGGTGATAATATTAAAGTAAAAAAGTAGACTAGTAATACTTTTTGGAAATTCGTTTCAAATAGTATTAGTGATGTAGTTTCTCATTACATTCATATCTAAAATATGAGCTAGAAATATGATTATTACATGTGATTTTTAAACCTTCATGGTTATATATCTTAAAGCCAGTCTATGTAAGTTTAAAAGGCTACAAATTGCAGAGAAGTGAGCAGCTACCTTTAGAAAGATTTTGGAATTAATACAGTGTTGAGTTAAAATCCTATCACAATTAAAAGTAAAATACAAAAGTACATTTTAGAGTATAAAGGCTTAAAGAAGAGACATTCTTGGTGAAATCATAGAGTGAATTTGTGGCTTTACAATAAATGAGGAGCACCGAATCATGCCAGAATATATTGTATCCCTGACAGTTCAAGTGAGATTTGTAAATGGTTCTACTATTCTTTTTTGGAATACATATACGATGTCAATTCATTCTTTTCCAGTCTGGTATAAATATGTGCACATTTTTAAAAAGCGTGAAGTTCCCTTGTATGTAGATTCCAAAGCTCTTTTTGCATTAATGCTGGTAGGTCAGGTTGAACCTAAATAAGACCTGTTTAACAATCAACAATGTCTCGCTTGGTTCCTAAAAGGCATGTGTATTGACCTCCTTGCCTTGGAGGTCACCCTATGGAGACAGCTCAGTATGTGTGTGTATGTATATGGAGTGGTGTGGGGAAAGAATTGATTATTTGCATTTGACTCCAGTTTTGCTCTCAACAGAACATAATTACAGCTATTTATAATAATAATATTATTAATATTGTTTCCATATGTATCTATTTCTGCATTTATTTGTTTCTAAATGGTGTAAGTGCTTTTCTCTGTTTTATGTCCCTGAGAGTTTGCTTTACAAAATTTATTATCTAGCATAAAGAAGATTCATCGTTTCTTCTAGATTTTTTTTTGTCACTTTTTCCAAGATAGAAGCTTCTTGAAAATTACACAGCAAAATTTTGAGAAACAATAGTTGGAATATATGTCTTAGTTAAAACAGTATGCTTGATTCTGAAAAGGAGCTAGCATATGTTATTGCTTTAATCTTCTCAGCAGCCAAATGTGAGAGATACCTCTATTTGACAGATGAAAAACTGAGGTTTAAAGAGTAAGAAATCCATAGAAACAAGATTCAAGTTCAGAAGATGCAGCCTCCTGCCAAACTTGAGTGGGGTGCAGGTAAAATTAAGATTAAGTTATTGTAGGAGGAGTGAAAAGTGAAACAACTGGGATGAAACTGCGGTTGGTTCTTAGAGCTGTTAACTGATAATATTTATTTCTTAAATAATGCTCTAGTAAAGTTTAAAAAAACACAGAACCCACAAATTTCACTAGGCTAACTATGTAATTAACAACCAAATATTCATTATGAAGAATTTACTAACCCTAGATCCCAAATACTGTGTTTCTGTATTTTTTCTAGTTTAATGAGTGTTAATGGCAAACAAATAATGAAGCTCTTTTGATTGTTTAGTGATTTAATTTCTGAATGGTGTATGCATAGCGTAAAGATTAAGTAGGGAATTAACCTAAATATACATTTTTTAAGATGAAAAAGACAAAGAAAACCTACTTTTCCATTCAATGATATAGTCTTCCTTTAAATTAGAAAATGATAAATTTAAAGATAGCCCCTTTTTTTCACTGGTTTGAATATCAGCAAACTAGGGCTTTGTTAGGTAAAAATGGTAATTGTAGCGGCTCCGTCAATCCTGGAAACTGCTATTCTATTATCAGCATTCCAGCTAATTTCAGCAGTCAGCATAGAGTATGGGAAAGGTGACCTTGAATACCATATCTGACAATCCTTGTTTGGAATATTTGCCAAACTCAACAAATTTTGCAAAACTGAAAGCCAGTGCACATTGAATGGAAAAATTAGAGAATTCAAAGCAGATGAAAGTGCTTTTCAGATCACAATCAGTTCCCTTATCTCTCTTCTAGTTCCATCTCTAACTGCCAGGCTGATTCACTATCATCATTCTTTGTTTTCAGAGTCTCCTTTGCTCTCTCTTGTTCTCTTTTTTAATCACTTTTTATCATGACATCTAGTGTTATATGTTTATATAATGTATCACAGTTTCTACTATTTTACTACTTTTAACTTCCTTTTTATTTCCCTTTGCTTTTTCCTAAATGGCTTATAAGTATCAACCCTAAAAAAGAGCCACATTTTAAGGAAATAGGAGTTGACAACAAAAACAAAAACAAAATCCACCAACAACCTTGACTACTGATTTATGATCATTTATCTAACCTAAGCACTTCACAAATTAGGCATGTTGGTCAAAGGAGCAGAGAATTCAGAGCTAGTGATTTTGCAGAGGTCTTACAACCTAATAGCACCGGTAACATATAATACTTCTTCCACAATTGTGCACTGATGAGTTTCAGGGTTTGAAAGTCATAGAGTGACCTTACTGCTAATCCCATGCTTTCTGGTACTCTGTTGGTCTCGTATTATATCCTATCGTGAAAATCCAGAAATCATTTCTGGATAAAAATGAGACCTAGATTTGTGCAGAATCATATTTACTCTCTAAAGCTACTCTTGGGTTCCCGGTTTTAATGAATATCAGAGATCAGACAATCTGCAGCGATGCCTTCCTTAAATTCTACTAAGAAGTCAGTCTCTTAGGAAAACTCTGGGAGTTTTGTGAAAATATAATTCCCATACTGACACTACAGGAATTGTAACATCCTGGAAAAATCTTTTAAAAAATCTGCTTTTCTAGACATCAGATAGATAGACTTGTGCTTCAAGGCATTCGAGATGGTCAGAAAGATCTGTTACATGAACCTAGTGGGAACTTGATATATTTGGTGAGTGAATAAATAAAAGCGAAGGAATGAGTGAAATAAATGCATAACTTGAGAAGTTGAGTAAATAACAGTTCATAAGGTGTTTGGGTTTTTCCTTCAGTAAGAAATGATTTCATAACTCTTCCAGTCTGGCTCCTATATGATCTGACATGCTTATGTCCTTTGCGGTGAATGGATAGAAAGCCACCTTGGCATCTATACTCCATCTCTAAATGAAAGCCATGCCACTCTACTCTGCTTGCTCTGAACTTTTTACTTCCCATGTTCCTTCTTTTTTTTTTTTTTTTTTTTGGTCATTTTTTTAAAATTTATTTTTATTATACTTTAAGTTCTAGGGTACCTGTGCACAACACGCAGGTTTGTTACATATGTATACATGTGCCACGTTGGTGTGCCGCACCCATTAACTTGTCAGCACCACAAGAACTCAAACAAATTTACAAGAAAAAAACAACCTCATCAAAAAGTGGGCAAAGGATATGAATAGACATTTCTCAAAAGAAGACATTCTTACACCCATGTTCCTTCTTATTGCACTGCTGTTCTCTGTTAACTTCAGTACTTAAGTCCCTTCCTCCATCCTAGGCACTGCTGTGTAGATTCAAGGTATATTTCTCAATATGTGCCCTCCAGCCACCAGAATTACATCACCAGAGAGGAATGACACCTTCCTCGCATCAGGTTCCATGTTGAAATGAAACAACTGGGTCTGCTCCCCTCCTATGAATTCCATTCTGAGGAGGGTCCAGGCCCTTACTCCTAAACCAAAAGTCTCCCAGGTCTCTCCCTTTGTGAAAATTTTGAGACATGTTATACCAAGCAAGATTAGCCATCAATATTGGGGATTTCCATGCATAATATTCATGACCTAACTTGAAAGTAAAATTTATTTCTATGTTTTTATTATTTTTGTCAACAACTATTACAAAAATATTTATTATTTTCCTCCTTTAAATTTCAGCCCATGAATATAGCTTTCTGAACTACTAAACAGGCGTAATTATATGAATTAAGGTACTTAGCAAACAGATATGGATTCATATTTGTGAAAACCTAAATTTGGAGATGTTAAAATGTAGAATATGGCATATTAAATCATATAAATTATATATCATGCTTTTTTTCCTTCAGTTTAATTGGCTAGTATTTGGAAAGAAAATGACATTGTTAGTATCAGATCTTTCCATTTTTCTACACAAAATATTACATTGATTTATAGTTCATTGATGTTCATAAAGAGAAGTCCATTTCATCAATTGTATGTTCCTCACATCTCTCCCAGGTAAAACTAATTTTACTTCTACTATAGATTGTATTAAATCAATATGACCATTGTTTCATATGTGTATTAAATTTCTGAACTTAGCATAAATTATCTAAATAGTACATATGACTATGAAGCACTGCCTTTACATAAAATAATTTTGTTACCTTGTTTTTCATTTATTTAATAGGTTAGTCAAATATTACATTTAGAAAAACTAAGTAAAATGTATCTTATTTTAATAGGGAAAGATCTAACTAAAGACAGAGACCCTTCTACAACCAAGAGTATGAATAACCCCTGAGAGTTCAATCTGCGGCTAACCCACTTTCTTGTGTCCAAATCCATAGCCTATGTTTCCCAGTCAAAATGTCCCCAACTTAGAAAATGAGGTCAATAAAAACAGCAAAGTGTATACATTCATCACGCATAGTTTCAGGCATCCACTGCACAGTTTTTATTCCTGCTCCATCTATAGACTCCTGTAACCAATTCTTAACGTAATACTAAAAACAGAAAATACTTACTGGTGCTTTCTATTTGACAAGCACTATGGCGAGCAGTTTACATGCATTGTTTCCTTTACTCAGAACATAAATCTTTGAAGTACCTTTGATGATATTTTCCTTTTATAGATGAGGAAACTGTTGAAATAATTTGCTGAAGGCCCACAGCTAGTAAATGGAACTGAATACAAGTCTGTATGATTCTTAAGTTTATTCTCTTAATCACTGCACTGTATTTCCTATTTGTGAACATCATTACATTTCATAGTTTTTTAAATTCATGGATTTAAATTTTAGAATCAACTTGATTCTAAAATCAAGTGAGTCTCTGTGACTTAGAGAGCCTTCCTTTCTCTGCCATTATTCCAGGAATGGTTGTCATTGAGTCAGAAGCAGGAGACAAGGGAGCATGTTTTATAATCTACTGTGCTCACATTTTCTTCCCAAGTCCTTTATCACTGCCATAATTTTGAAGCACCAGTGTTTTTCGAATAATTTACTCAATTTCTAGAGTTTTCTTAAATTAATTTTTATCACTTCTAATAAGAGTATTGTTATCAAGTTATAAGAAAAATCTAAATTGAAGCAGAATCTATGTAGTAATTATAAGTAATGTAAAAAGGAATCATTTTCTATAAAATCCACTTAAAATAATAAATGAAGTTTGAAGCTAAAATGCAAGAGAAAAAATCAGTTTTTGTGTGGTATGTGTCTGTGTTGACTTTGTAATTTTTCCAGATATGTTTTCCATAATTTTTGGTACCCATAAGTATCTTCCTTATATTAAAATAATATGGATGCACTGAGAAAAATGCATTAGCCCTTAATATATCATATATAACATTCCTTTAATGTATCATATACAATATCCAAGTTTGCATTTCCATCCTCAATTTTTTAAATAAAATAATTAATTGTTCTGTGGGTGTCAAATTTTAAGTACCAGCTAAAAATAATTTTATCATTATATATTTCATGTATAAAGAAGCAATTTAATGGTGGACATGATAGTTCATGCCTGTAATCCAGGCACTTTACGAGGCTGAAATGGGTTGATACCTTGTGTCCAGGAGTTCAAGATCAGCCTGGGCAACATGGAGAAACCCTGTCTGCACAAAAAATACAAAATCTTTTGGGAAGTGATTAATTCATAAAGGCTTCACTCTTATAAATGAATTAGTGCCTTATAAAAGGGCTGTAGAGAACTAGCTTAGCTCTTTCCTTGACCTTCTGCCGTCCCATGTGAGGACATAGAAGAAGGCCCTCACCAGACACTAAATGTTGGCACCTGGATCTTGGACTTTCCAACCTCCACAACTTTAAGACATAAATTTCTATTGCTTATAAATTACCTATTCTCAGGAATTTCATTATATCAGCACAAACAGACTAAGACAGTTTCCATTTGCATTGACAGTTTGGTGATGCTAAAAGGAACATTTTAGTTACATTTACTTAATTTCTCAGCAGTATTTGATGCCATTTATAGAGACCTACCATGCGCCAGGCATTATTCTGCATGCTTTACAAGTATTGGCTCATTGACTCATTCATAGTAAATCATGATTTGATTGTAGTATATATTCTCTAAAATCCTTGATTTCTATGTCATTATCTGTTTTATGCCTACCTTTCTGCCTACTCTGACACAGTCTCAAAATAGGTGCCTATTCTGCTACATTCCTCAATGTTTTTCAAGGTGTTACCAGCTTTTTCTCGTATCACATTTCCTGTGCATCCTGAATGAGTTCATCCGTTCCCATAATTTTAATTTTTGCTCCACACCATTTCTTCACCCAAGACACATATATGTAATTTACCAGAGAAGGTCTTTCCTTGAACGTCCTTCGGGCATTTCATACTGAATATATTGGAAATGTAGATTTGCCATTCCTTGCACTCAGTCTCCAGATATACTCCTGATTTGAAAAGTTGATGTAATCTACTCCTTTACCCAAGTCAAAAGCCCTGATATTTTTCAGCGAATCTTTCTTCCTGATATCCTATATTTAATTGATTACCAAGTGCCAATCATTTTTTAGATGTATTTTCCCTGAATATTATAATTTCTATTTAAAATCTCTTTAATATATTTGTTTCCTTGAGCTCCTATAGCACTTACCTTAGTTCAGGCCACAATCACTGCTGGCATAAATTTCTGCCACAACTTCCTAACTAGTCTCTCTCATACTAATCTAATTTACTTTTCTAAAATGTAAGTCTAATAGTTATAATGCCCTGATTAAAACCTTTTAAAATGCTTCCCACTAAAATAAAGTCTAAAGCACAAACTTCTTAGGATTTCATAGAATGCCTTTATACATAGCCTCTGATTATAACTGTAGTTTCATTATTCACTACTCTTGAAATCACCTTTGCAAAAATTGTAACAGTGAGAGAAATCTAACCTAACTGACTCCATCTTGCTTCTAATCTCACAGGTTAACTGTCCTTGCTCATTCCTGGGCATAGGCCAAACTAACTATGGGAGGAATTTAGTTTAGAGCTTAACTGAAGTGAGGATAATAGTCTTTCCCCAGACTGACCCCCTCTGGGGACTGAAACCACCTCTGTAAGACTAATGAAAGGCCACAAGTTTAGGATTATGGGAAGGGCCTGAATTCTGCTAAGATGTGAACATAGGTAAATGATGACCAGCCGTTTTTCCCTAGCTTGCTTACTGCTCAGGAGTCATGTGGCTGGAGGTCACAAGATTTTTGTAACTTCTGCAATTGCTCTTGTAGATATCATCACTGTTGTAAAACCTAAGACTGGTGTTTGAGATATTTTTCACACTTTTGCATTTGGGTAGACAAATGGATGCCACCTGGACCTGTGACTCATACCAAGGAGCTGAATTAATCTGTCTCTGAGACTGACTGGGTGGAGATCACAGCACATGGAGACAGTTTGGACACTCCTATGATTTCATCTTCAACTTATTAGCAGCAACCATTCCCCAGCCCTCTGCCTGCTAAATTATACTTACAAAACCTAGCCCCCATGCGTTAGGGAAGGGAAATTTGAGAAAAATCTCCCATCCTTCTGTTCAACTGCCTCGTGATAATTAAACTCTTTGTGTTACAATCCCACCATCTCAGTGAATTGGGGCTTTATCTGTGCAGCAGGAAGAAGAACCCATTGGGCTGTAACACTCTCCCAGTGGACTCTACTCTCAGTCCACACGAACCTACTGATAATCCCACAAACTACTTATAGTCCTTTCCTTATTTGCAAACTTTTGCACATGCCGTTCACTCAGGCTTAAAACCTCTTCATCTTTCCCCATTCCCTTGTCTGACTATACTACACTATATTACAAACACCACTAAACACGAACACACGCAGCATGACCACAGCATTCTGGCTAGTTCCTAATGTTATTTCAAATCATCACATATCATATCCAAAGCATCTCTCTAATTCTTCTGAGTTGGTTAGATGTCCCCTCTAAGTACTAAGTAGGAACTACGCTTTCTCTCCTTTACCGTATAGTTTGACTTGTTCTTATAACACAGTTAATGTTCAATGAATATGTGTGAAATGAATGTCTGATGCTGATGCCTGAATGTTCCTAACATAGAGGCTTGTCATACAGTGTCTGGAACTCTCTTTCTAGCTGCTTGCTTATTCCTGCTATTGAGTTTCAGGATTCTCGTACAATTTGAATAGAATACCAAGTTCCCAATGATTTTAAACTTTGTTCTGGTGTTCTTCTTGAAGAGTTTCTATGAGAAATTTCGAAGGGAAAATGATCAATTGTTAGCTATTTGTACCATCCATAATGTGATAATATTTTTTATATCCTTGTGCATTACTGAGTGATTGCTATGTGTGGCAGGTACTTTGAAAAGGTCATTTAAATGTTATTGATATAAAAATGAAAAAGCCAAATAAAGTCATGTTCAGAATTGTGTGGTTTGGAATTAAGACTACTGTTTTCCCAGTTGATGTTAGCCAACTAACACAATTGGTTAGAATTATCAAAACGGATTCAGGTGAGGTATCTGTCAAAGACCATGCTAAAATAAAAACTCATTATGCCTATGGTATTTATTATGTCTAATCCTGAAAAAACTATGTTACTACTGTTACTACTTTTAGGTGAGCCCTTTACACTTTCTGCTTGCCATTGCTGTTGCAAATGTTATTCCTTTTCTCCAAATACACTGCTTGATTTTCCAGTCTGTCTTAGATTTTCATGAGTAGTATTGAAAATAAGCTGTGACTATCATATCATTAGGAAGCAGAAAAATGTCAGTCCCCTCTGGAAACATCCTCTCACACACACACACACTCAGAAGTAACACTCTATCCGTTCTCTAGGTATTCCTTAATCCAGTCAAGTTGACACCTAAAATTAATCATCACACTGGATATACAGCTTTTCTATATTTTAAGGGTGTGGGGACAAGTGTTTGAGGAGAATTAAGTTTACTAGAAACAATACCCAGAAATTTGTCCTAATTTTCTAGAATAACGTATAATTCCATACTTTGTATATAGTTTGTGCTTCCAATATACCCTGGGCACATCTCTGGCATTGTGTTTCTAAATTGTACTATGTATATCTTTTTATGTTTCTGTTTTGCTTGTGGAACTTTGAGAATTTTGAAGAGAAAGCTGTTTGTTATTCATCTTTATATCTCTAGTGACAATCTTATGCCTGGAACATATTTGATGCTCAACAAATTTTTATTGGAAAAAGTGGAGGAATATTTTTTACAAAGTTGGAAGCAATTTTTTTACAGTTCACTATACAGTGCAGTATGATAGAAATGTCAGGCTTAGGGAATGAGGGAAAAGTATGAAACAACTTTCGTAGTGTTGAGCCATCCTTTAAGAGGATTAAAAGGAGAATCATGTTACAGCATAATTACTTTTTTCTTTGAATTATTTTCTACTAATTTTTTTGTGTATAAATCTTATCTTCCAAAAATATTATTAATTATTGCAATAATCTCCCAACTAATTTCTTTGCTCTGCCTTTGGCTGTTTATTCACAACCAAACATGCAGACAATCCTGTTAAAAACAGGTCAAAGAATATCACTCCTCCGCTCCAAACCCTCCAATTACTCTCTAACGTTGCACAAGTCTGACATATGTGACCCCTCTTACTTCTATAACCTCTTCTACCTTGACTTTCCTCTTCTCCTCCTAGCTCACTCTGCTCTGAAACTCTGATGTCAGGTGTGGTCCTGCATCAGGGCATTTGTTCCTGGAGTGTCCCTCTTTCTGGAAGAGTCCTCCTCTAGAAATCCTGTGCCTTTCTCCTTCACCTCTTTCAGGTGCTGTTATAATTTGAATGTGTCCCCTCCAAAATTCTGTTGTTGCCAAGGTGATGATGTTGAAAGTTATGGCCTTTGAGGTGTGCAGGCCATAAGGAATTCTCCCTTGGAAAACGATTAAGGCCCTTGTAAGCGGCTTCATTCAGCATTTGATTCACTCGGCCTTCTGCCTTCTGCCGTATGAAGGCATATTGTTCTTCCTCTCTGGATGAGGCAGAGTCAAGGAGCCATCCTGGAAGGAGAGAGCAGCCTTCACCCAACAATGGTACCTGCTGGTCCCTTGATCTTGGACTTCCCAGCCTCCAGAACCTTGAGAAATACATTTCTTTTGTTTATAAATTACCCAATCTCAGATATTCTGTTATAGCAGCCCAAACAGAGTATGATAGCTGCTTACTCAGACATGACCATTTTGGTGAGGACTCCCTTTACACCTTGTCTGAATCATCACAAACTCTAGGAGAGCCTCCCCCATACACATGTGTTTTCCTTACCATGTGCCTCTTTACTTTTTCTGGGCATTACCACTACCTAACAGATTCTGTATTGTACCTATCTTTCTTTTTGTTGTGTCTTCATAAGGGAAAGGATCTCAGGATTTTGTTTGTTTTTTCTTTTGTTTTTCACTACTATAAATTCCAAACCTATAACAGTGTCTGGAACTTGGTAAATGTGTTGGTTATTGTCATGTGTTGACTTAACTTGGCCATTGGAGGCCCAGATAGCTGGTTAAACATCATTTCTGAGTGTGTCTGGGAGGGTGTTTCCAAAATAGATTAGCATTTGAATTGGTGGCCTGAGTAAAGCAGATGGCCCTCCTCCATGTGGATGGGCATCATCCAAACCCTTGAGGGCTGGAATAGGACAAGACATTGGAGGAAGGCTGAATTTGCTCTCTGCCTGACTGCTGACCTAGGGCATCACTCTTCCCCTGCCCTAGGTGCTCTTGGTTCTCAGGCTTTCAGACTCAGACTGAAATCTAAACATTTAGCTCTCTGACTCTCAGGACTTTGAACTACACCACTGTATTTCCTGAGTGTCCAGCTTATAGAGGACAGATAGATTATGGGGTTTCTCAGCTTCCATAATCATGTGTGCAAATACTTTATAATAAATATGTGTATGTATGATATATATATACAAGTAACTATATGTGTGTATATGCATATGTATGTGTGTATATATACACATGCACACATACACATACAGTTAGTTCTAATATGGTAGACATTTAAATATTGTTGAATTAATGAAAAATAAATAAATACTTGATGGTAGATACATTTTATTTTGGCCTTCTGTGTTTTCCAATATCATTGTCATTTCTATATTAAAACATATCTTCAAAAAAGAAAAGAGGTTCCTACATTGACATATGGAGGAAATGTCTTATGAGCATGAACCTTAAATACCAAAACTAAAATTTCTCAAAGGATTTATTTTTTGCAAAGCCAATATGAATAAAATATTCAATATTGAGTAAGTAATGTAACATTTTCTATACCCCAGACTACTGACTGGCCTTTTGAAGGAAATACTTTTCTTTTTAGTAGATTAATCCTAAAGAGGGTTTCTGTCTAATATATGTGAACATTTCCTTTATAAAGAAAATTTCAAGTGTAGAACACCAGAGGAGTAAAACTATTAACAGTGAAATATCTATCTTTAAAACTGTCATAGAGTATAATATACCTCCAAAGAACTTCACAAAAAGAGTGCAAGCATTGTTAAATATTCTTTTTTTAACCAACAATGTACCATGCTAAACACTAAAATGTAAGGCAATGTCAAGACAATGACAAATGCCTTTGAAAATTTCATCTGTTTCCCAAGACACTACATGATTTTCCAGTTTATCATAGATTTCACGTGTGCCATGAGAATCAGCTGTGACCACCCCATCGTTAGATAAAGGGCTGCAAACTGGCAGCTGACAAACACATTTGGATGACTTCCAAAGATTCCAGAAAGAAAGACTTAACTCACACCCTGGCCCAACCACCACTTTGGCTAGCGTGCGCAAAGAGGAAAAGACTGTAATTGAGTACAGCTTGATTCGACTTCCTGAAGTAGTCCAAAGAGTTTTAAAATGAGCAGGAAAACACATAAATAATAAGGGCTAGCTGTCTCTGTTTGCAGGTCTTTATGCCTTTTCAACACTTGTTTGTTATACCTTCTGGATAATGAAATCAAGATGTACATTCCTTCCAAATACCTAATTGCACTCTGTGACCTCAACCTGGTCGACAATCAAACCCTCTACCCTCAACCAAACAAATGTAAAGCCTTTCAGAACAAACATGCTTTTGAGCCGGGAAGACCTTTAACAATACTGTGCAGAGTTATTTGATGCCTGCACAGCTGAATGTTAGTCATCAGTGCAAGAGATTAACCCCTGTCCTGCTTCCTCAGATAAAGGCAATGTTGAAGTAATTTGTTCCACCATTTTGATAAACCCCTTGGTTTAGTTCAGTCCCCCTACATAATCAGCACATTGCTTGAAGCACATGTACAGTTAATATTGGTGCTATTTTCCAGGCCCAGAGATGACACAAATCAGGAAAATGGAACAATATGTGTGTCGGTGTACTTAACTGCACTGAACTCTTTTTAGCGTGTATATGAGAGTGATTTTTTATATTTTTGCATCAAATATAAAGACGTTTCATGGGAAATTTTCATTGTTTTCCTTAAATATTACTGATTTTTATTTAAGCTATCATTTTCTCCTTTTATATTTATTTGGTTTCTGTCATTTTTGTGTATGTGTGTGGGGAGTAAAGGATGGGAATCAAGTTAATACTCTGGAGTCTACCTGAATTTCAGAAGTACTACAGAAACTAGAATTTCATGAGCCACCAGAAAATCATATTTATGTAGAGGAAACAACTTCAAAATACAAAATCACTTTTATTTAGAAAAGTGTCTTTTTTTAGTACTAGAAAAATCATTTCTTTATTCTATTCTGCAAACATAGCAGTTATGAATAATCACCCTCCCCATATATATCATTCATCTCCTACTCTGCCTAGCCACAATTCAGATTATGACAGGGACTAGATGTCATTTTGAATAAAATAAAACCCACAACCATGCAAAGGTGCCTGGAAAAAAATAGTCTCTCAATTAAAGACCTTGTAGGAGAAATATGTCTGGTAGTTGATTCTTTCAGGAAAAACCTACTTATTACTTTAGTGAATTCCCAGATGTGTCTGGAGAAAGCAGCATTAAGCTGAAATAGATTGACATCTAGGGTTCTGTCAATTGATGGAAGATGAGGAAAATATTTTTAAAGAAACAATGTGTTAAACGAAGTAGTTTGCTACTTATCTAAGTGGCATCCCTCAGTAAGGTGGCAGAAATAATAAAGGGGATTCCCCTATATCTGGCGTTCATCTAATTTTCTTTACTAAATCACATACACTCAAGGATCCAAAGAGGGAACAACATAAAACATTTTCCTTCATGCTGTCAAGTTATGCATGTAGACTGAATTGATGCTTCATAAATATATATATATACATATATATACATATATATATATATGTGTGTGTATATATATATATAGTGCATCAGCTTTCCCTGCCATCCAAATCCCATCCTTTCTGTATCACTGCCTGTGTCTATTGTTTGTTCAGGTATTTACCTTTATTATGGTGACTAATAACAACAGCCACATTTTTCTGTCTTATTGAAGCATTAATCTTTGTTATGTGCTCTAATTTTTTGCTAAGAATGTGTGAATCTACCTTCCTTCCTGCTGTCTCCCATTTGAACTGATTTGCTTTGTTCATTGGTGGCTTCTAGCCCTCTTAATACAAATTCTGGCAAACAAGGACATTGTAACACTATCCAGATGGCTTTAGAAGCAGGTAATTTTGGGTATGTAAATACAGAGGTCATTCATCTATAACAGATGGGTGACTTCTGCATTCTGTTTAGGAGGGTGAGTCCAGCTTATTTCAGGTTCTTGCTTCAAGAATTTAAAGTACTTTTATAGCACGAAAGGAGGTTTTAGTATCCTTGGAAGACAGATTTGGTTAGATCATCTTGCTTATAGCAATGATATTGGATAATCTTAGTGATTCATCTCTATTATTCACTAAGAGCAAGATATATTGGTTTTATGTCAATATTTTGCTTCCGCGAAATAATTATATTGTAGCCTAGTTCCTTCAGAATTTCATCCTTAGTATTCATAAAGGCTACCAGATAGTGATGTCCACTTCCTGACACTCTATGAAATCTGTAAATCATTTCTGACACCTCTTTGCCCTCAAATTAATGCCTTTTTTCTTCATGTGTATTTAGATCAATAGCAATATAGAGAAAGCAACTCTCCACTCTAAATACTTTGTGTTTGTGATGCACAATTAACCTGTAAATTACACTAAGCTATGAGAAGAAAGACAAGATATTTGCCAATTTTCCCCATCAATAATAAAATAAAATTAGTCCTTTTCATGTACCACTACAAAAAAAAACAGGCATTACAGCATTTTATGAATGTTATAAAAAATTTATTTCAAGTTCGCAGTGGAGAGAGACAGTTTCTCTTTTTAATTTGGAATAGCACAGTGGCAATATTAGGGATATTTAAGTAGCACTTTATGTATTACAATAACAATTCTGTATGCAGTAAGAAAAACAAACATAGCTAAATCTCAGTAAGTTTTTGCCATTCAATTTTCTCTTATTTTACTTAGTAAAGTGAAAAAAAATAATAAATAATGTTGTAAAACCTAATTGGACATAGTTCCAGCTTCTATTTTTAAAATTCTTGCTTTAAAAAAAGGCCTTTCTGGCAATGATTTCTTGAATATAACACCAAGCACATGGGCAACAAAAGAAAATATAGATAAATTGCACTTCATTAAAATTAAAACATTTCTTTATTAAAGGAAAACATCAAGAGGTAAAAAGACAACCCATAGAATGAGAGAAAATATTTGTAAATAATGTATCTGATAAGGGATTATTATCCAGAATCTATAAAAATCTCCTACAACTCAACAACTATCCACTTTTTTCAAAGAGATATACAATAGCCAATAAGCACATGAAAACACGCTCAACATCATTAGGGGAATGCAAATCAAAACCACATACTATTTCACACCTATTAGGATGACTATAATTAAAAACAAAACTAAACTAAAACCAGAAAGTAACAAGTATTTATGAATATGGGGAAAACTGAAACCCTAATGCATTCCTGGTGGGAATGTAAAATGGTGTAGCTGCTTTAGGAAACAGCATGAGAGTTTCTCAGAAAATAAAGCATAGAGTTGCCATGAAACCCAGCAATCACACTTCTGGGAGTATACCCAAAAAATTGAAAACAGGAGCTCAGTAGATATTTATACATGAATGTTCATAGCAGCATTGTTCACAATCGTCAAAAGGTGGAAACAACCCAAATGTCAATCAATAGATGAATGTGGTTAAAAAAAAATGTAGGACATACAATGAAATATTATTCCACCTTAAAAAGAAATGAAATTCTGATACAAAATTTGCTACAATATGGATATACTTCAATATGGATAAACCTTGAAAACATTAAGTGAAATAAACCAGACGCAAGAGAACATTGTATGATTCCACTCATATTAGGTACCAAGATGACATAGTTTGGATCTGTGTCCCCACCCAACTCTCACGTTGAATTGTAATCCCCATTATTAGAGGTGGGGCCTGGTGGGAGGTAATTGAATTAAGGAAGTGGATTTCTCATGAAGGTTTAGCCCCATTCCCTTGGTGCTGTCTTCATAATAGTGAGTGACTACTCACAAGATCTGGCTGTTTAAAAGTGTATGGCCCCTTTCTCTCTCTCTCTCTCTCTCTCTCTCTCTCTCTCTCTCTCTCTCTCTCTCTCCCTCCTGCTTTCGCTATGTGCTGTGCCTACTTTCCCTTCACCTTCTACAATGATCATAAGCTTCTGAGGCCTCCTCAGAAGCCCAGCAGATGTCAGCGCCATGCTTCCTGTAAAGCCTGCAGAACCATGAGCCAATTAAAACTCTTTTCTTTATAAATTACCCAATCTCAGGTATTTCTTTATAGCAATGCAAGAACTACCTAATATGCTAGCATAGGCATATGCAAAGACAGAAAGTAAAACAGAGGTAATTAAGGGATGTGAATAGGGAGGAGTGGAAGTAATTGTTTAGTTGCTATAAAGTTTCCATTTGGGATGATGAAAAAGTTCTTGAAATACAGATGATGATTATATAACATTGGGAAAGTGCTTAATGTCAATGTGATTTGTACCCTTGAATAGTTAAATAGTACATTTTGTGTATATTTTGTTACAATTTAAATTAATAGAATTTTGAAAAAAATTGAGAAAAAAAGACGGTTCAACAGTATTTTCAGCTGCCTGCATAAGACAGATCTCCTTTTAGGAAGTGGGATGGATTGGATTATCACAGTTCAAGGAATTAACTCTCATCTGTGAAAGTCTATATTCCTATTTGTTTTTCTCATTTTTAGACCGTATTTGATTTTGACCCTGGACTACTGTGCTTTTGCATTTTTGCAGCTCCTATTATACTGGGAACAATCTCTTGGCTTTGGCTTTCATCCTAGCTGTCAATCCTATTCTATAAGCTTGCTGATCCCATGACGGGCTCCCTAGTTTTTCACAATATACAGCCTGATGTTGATAAATCCAATGTTACCACCACATGACATGACCTAGATAGCACATTGTTTGGTTTTACAGAATTTATATTCATATAAATGTAGGTTACACAGGGAAAGTAAGTAGAGGAAGAGAGCCATGGACAAAAAACTGAGTGCTATTTATTCCATACATTCATGTGATCTATGTTAAAATTAGAAGTAACTTAACAATTCCTTTGAACTTTCAAGGAATGAGATTTCAGTGCACTCATAAGCACTCAGGCTATTTCTCATTATCCTCTTTCCCTTAAACGATCTGTTTGTATTTTCATTTCTTACACGAGACTGAAGGTCAGAGACTTTGTCTTACTCTTCTTCATATCTCCAGTGCTTAGTACAGTGCTTGATAACCCTTGGTTGACCTATACCATTTAATAACATAATATTAATATTTAACACAGCTTTGTTCATGTTCTCATATATTATTTAATTTAATCCTTAAAACAACTCTCAAAGCTGGGTACTTTTATTATTATTATTAATTTACAAATGGGAAAACTGGAACTTGGATAGTTTTGACACCTTGAAGGTAAAACATCTGAATGGTAGAACCAAACTTTCATGAGGTCTCTTGATTCAAGAATCCAACATATGTTCAATGACTTCACAGTTGCTTCTCTGAATATCATCCAAATAACATTGTTAGGGGAGAACACTTTATCCATATCTTTCACTTGTATTTCCACATTAAGGAAATGGAATTCATTCTGCCCCAAGGGCAAAGGTGTGATTCAAGTGATTGGTTAAACTGAGAAAAACATATTGAACATTGATCATGCTCTGCTCAAATCAGCTCATCCCTCTTTTCCTCTGGGATCCAGAAGCCCACAGATAGCACAAACTCTCCTTGGTAAGTAAGGAGTAATTCTATTTAAATTTGGGGTTCAATTAGGTGCTCACTTAGCTTTTGTGTTAGATACATTTTCTGACTGTAAAGCAGTAAATATAGTAATTAAGTGGACACCTTTTTCTCCATCTTCCTTCCAATTTCTTACTAATTTTTCAGATTCCATGCAAGGTGTTATTTATTAGACCTCCACAAAGGTCCCAACAACCTTGAATAACTCAGGTTATTTTAAGAGTGGTGTGGAGAGAGGATAAGTTGTGTAAAGATATTGGTCAGAAGAATCTTTAACTCTGAACTTCAGTGATAGCACCTGGAAGTTGTGACTGTCTAAAAGGCATCTAATAGCCACACAAAAATAATTCTGATTTTCATCTTATTATTAATTACACAAGAGAAGTCAAGCATGTGTAGGGCTCCATCACTGGCATAGACATTAAAAGGATTCTCAAGATACTGTTAGGTAACTAGGTAATCTTTATTCGTCCTAAAAGTACCAAGAGGTGCAAGGCACCTTCCTAATGAAGTTTAGTACTCGGGCAATAAGGTAAAGAAGGTATTGTACTTTCTTGCCATTCAATCAGTGGATTCCAGGTACCTAAAAAATTATATCTGATGTTAAATGCTCATTATATTTAATGAAATTATGCCTTTTTAAATTTTAAAAAGCTTTATTTTAAAAATGCAACTATGTCTTACTTCTTCTGACATACATATTTATTATGTAAAAATCACATAGGAAAAAAATCTATATGATGTTTGGTGCACCTTCTCTTTTTTGTAGAAAGTTATACTGTTGGTGGGAATGTAAATTCATTCAACCATTGTGGAAGATGAATGACAATTCCTCAAAGATCTAGAACCAGAAATACCATTTGACTTAGCAACCCCATTACTGGGTATATACCCAAAGGAATGTAAATCATTCTATTACAAAGATTCGTGTATGCATGTGTTCATTGCAGCATTATTCACAACAGTAAAGACATGGAATCAACCCAAATGCCCATCAATGGTAGACTGGATAAAGAAAATGCGGTACATATACACCATGGATACTATGCAGCCATAAAAAAAGAATGAGATCATGTCCTTTTCAGGGACATGGATGGAGCTTGAAGCCATTGTCCTTAGCAAACTAACACAGGGATGGAAAACCAAACACCACATGTTCTTACTTATAAATGGGAGCTGAACAATGAAAACTCATGGACACAGGGAGGGGCAAAACACACACTGGGGCCTGTCAGGGGATGGGGTTGAGGAGGGAGAGCATTAGGAAAAATAGTTAATCCATGGTGCGCTTAATACCTAGGTGAAGGGTTGATAGGTACAGCAAACCACCGTGGCACACGTTTACCTATGTAACAAACCTGCACACCCTGCACATGTACCCTACAACTTAAAATAAAAATAAAATTTTTTTAAAAAAGAAAGTTTTAACACATAGCTTGAACAACTTTATGATAAAATTTTTCCTTCATCTAACCGTGATATTATTTCATATAATCCCTTCTTTTCTGTAAAGCTTCTTCCATTATATTAGGCAATGTAGGAATAAACCAAGTTCACTTAAAAAATAAATATTAGACTAAATCAGTTATCTAAGTTCATAAAATATTCCTGATTTGAATTTTGTTTTCTAAGATTATAAAAGTTGATACTTCAATTTATAAATGTAGAAAATTTCTTAAATTCCCTTCCTAGTACAAATAGTCTATTGTTTTCTGAATTATACAGTGTATTTAATCCTGAACTCAATAACTTGCAACAAATTTTTCCACACCAGGTCCTTTGTTTGTTTAATATACTTGACATATAAGAATAACTCAAAGGAGTTAATTGAGAAACACTAGAAACTAAAAAAAAAATCTTGCCAGGAACTTTATTTCCCTCAAACTAAAATCTACTTCTGATGACAATATATACAGGCAAAAAAATTTCTATATATTGTTATGAAATCCAAAGACATTTTCTACTTTCTGTTTTACTGCCAACAGCTAGATTGGATTTTGCAGAGGTTAAAAACTTAAAACATATATAATTTCTAAATCAGGGTTTCAAAAAATTTAATAAATACATTAATCTAATTTAGTTACTACAGGACTGATCAGAGTGATCTATAGACTGATATATGTTGCCATTCCTAGATGGAGGTAATTGTGTGGGATTCCCCAAACTTTTTCGACCAAACATCTTGGGAGACAAGTTTGAAAAAACTCAGTTTAAAAAATACTGCTTTAAATAGTCAACCTTGAGTGAGAAGTATTGACATGTATGTAAACCAAGTTTACTTTTCAATTTCATGTAAAGGTATGATTAGAAGCTAAGTGTATCAGTTTGGATTGTATACACTTAACGATGCCATTAAATTATTATGATGTATATAACTGATAGCTTAAAGACGCTGATAAATTTTTAGAGGATCTCAATGATATCGTAACTATTGGTATCCCAGTTTTCATATAGCCAAACCATAGCCAGATAGAAATATGATGGCTTTTAAAAAAAGAATAAATAATGTAACAAGAAAATTTTATAAGGAACTAACTAGTAGCAAAAAGTAGTATCCTGACCAAAGGTTACACCCCAAATTTAATATAGTGTGCAAGCAATTTGACCTAGAAACTTTTTCCCTTGATTTAACTTGATTTATTCAGACAGACGTCTATGTCACTTGAGAGAACATCTCTTATAAAAATATAAAAACTACTAATGAAAGGTAACTATGATTTGAATATTTTGCACATTTTTCTCAATGTAGTTTTTAGCTATTGTGGTATAGAGAATTATTTTTTTAAAAGATTGTCTTGTTAAGTTGACTTTTTGTGTATGGTAATTTGTCTATAAATTGTCATCAAATTACAAAACAACAACAAACCAAACATGTATTTTATTAACTATGTGATATATTTTTTACCCTAAAATAATTATGGACAAATGCCTTAAATAAATAATTGTGCTAAAGCAAAGCTAAGATTTTTAATATTTATTTTAATTTAAAATATAATTTCCAATGTATAAACAGAATTGGTTACCTGACAAATATGCTTTGTGTTTCTGAAAAAAAAAAAAAAAAAAGTATTTTCAAATAACTTTCTACTTGTTCTAAAGAAAATAGTATTTTGGGTAAATGGCCTAAAAACTCTAAAACATTATATTGTCTATTGAGAAAAAAAAATCTGGAGTAGAAGATCGATTTGCTTCCAGTTCACATACATGTAAAAATGAAAAATTATACATATACTAGGCCAACCCAGTATTTCATGTTTCCTCATGGAATTAGAGGACAAAGAGGAAAAAAAAGCCAGTATTGTGAATTTCAAATGCTTATACTAAATTTATTTATTTGATATTTTTATTAGACATATGAATATGCTGCAAAAACAAACAAGCAAGCAAACAAATAAAAAACCGTAACACCCCCCACCCCCCCCACCCCACACACACATATACACACAAAATCCTTGGGAATTATACACTTTAAAGCAATTTACATTTTAAAAGGTATATATGGGTCTCTAAACATATGGCCAAATATCTAATAGTTCTCTAAGTATAAGACAGAGTAATTTTTCAGAGCACAGTCTTTGAGGCAAACAGTTCTAGTTGCTAAGCCTGACTCTGCAATTGATCTGTGTGACCTTAGGCAAATTACAACTTCTCTAAGCCTCAGTTTTTCCATTTAATATACTTAGTATAAAAATATTTACATCTTTTCTTCAGGGATTACTATAGGTATTCGATGAGGCAATCATAGTAAATATCAATTACTACCATTTAATTTGTACTTAGTGTCTCTCAGTAATTATCTAAGACATATTGAATATAAAGTGCTTAGCAGAATGACACATATTCATAAATACAAGCAAATTTATTAAATGAATATAATTTTGTATACAATAAAAATTATACTCCCAATAGTGAACATTGGAATAAAATATTATGTATTGCTATAATTTGAAATACAGTTATTATTCCAGCAATTTTACTTCTCACTCTATGCCCCAAAGAATTGAAAACAGTGACCCAAACATATATTGTACACCAATGTTTATAGAAGCATTATTTATAATATCCAAAGGATAGAAATAACTCAAATGTCAATCAACAGATGAATGTGGTAACAATTGGAAAGTGGTATACAGAAACAATGGAATATTATTCAGCCTTGATTCCGATACATGCTGCAACCTTGAAAACCTTATGCTATGTGAAATAATTGAAATACAAAAGAACAAATACTGTACAATTCCACTTACATGAGATGCCTAGAAGAGACAAACTCACAGAGACAGAAAGTAAAATGATAGTTTCTAGGGACTGAGAGAGATGAGGTAATAGGGAGTCATTGTTTATTGGATACAAAGATTCTGTTTGGGATGATGCAAAAGTTCTGGAAATGGAGAGTGGTGATGGTTACACAACATTGTGAATGTACTTAATGCCATTGAATTATACACTTAAAAATGGTTAAAAGAGTAAGCTTTGTGTTATGTATATTTTAACCACAATTTCAAATGTAAAAGATTATTAGAACAGTCAAAGATAGCAATCTGTTTAAAGACAGTGTTTGAAGGCAGTTTTATATTTATTCCTGTTTTGTGATTTTGAGAGCCTGGTGTATTTCCAGCACCAACATTTCCCCACATTGGATATTGATGGTTCAAGGGTACGGGGCTGTGCCACACAGATTCATCTTTAGAACAGAAACTCATCAGCAGCCGCTGGAATGTTAGGGGCTGACAACCCTCAGTTCTCAGTCGTGTCAGAAAATTGCCTTCAGGTGGAGAGCTATCTTGCCTGTGGTCAGACTCCCTTTCCAGGGAGAATTTCCATCCAATAAGCGGTGCAAGAGGGAATAGAAAAACCTGTCTCCTAGCCATGACATGGGACAACTTGAGAGAGTGACATTTGGAGCTCCACATAGGATCCCCTGAGGTGTTTGTTGAAACCACACTGTAGTCTAGCTTCTCCCTCTGTTCAATCTTGTTTCATTATCTGCCTTTCCAGAGATATTGAGTCTAGCACTCCCTACTAAACTTCTTTAATGCTCACTTCCCTCTCAGAGTAACTATTCATTGAAGAAAAGAGAATACTTAAACATTTTTAGGTCACTGGACACAAGGTCCTTGTTGACATTGAACTCTAGGGGACTAAAGTGCCATCAAGAGCCCTCTGTTGCAGGAGGCCAAATATAGGGTTAAGTATCAAATGAAGCCTTGGCCAAAGTCTGGCTTACAATGGTCCACTCTGTTCATGTACCCTGTTCAGTGCTAATGGTCCCATTTCAACTATATTCTTAGGGAAGTATATTCTTTTTTTTTTTTTTTTTTTTTTTTTTTTTATTATACTTTAAGTTCTAGGGTACATGTGCATAACGTGCAGGTTACATATGTATACATGTGCCATGTTGGTGTGCTGCACCCATCAACTCGTCAGCACCCATCAATTCATCATTTATATCAGGTACAACTCCCCAATGCAATCCCTCCCTCCTCCCCCCTCCCCATGATAGGCCCCAGTGTGTGATGTTCCCCTTCCTGAGTCCAAGTGAGCTCATTGTTCAGTTCCCACCTATGAGTGAGAACATGCGGTGTTTGGTTTTCTCTTCTTGTGATAGTTTGCTAAGAATGATGGTTTCCAGCTGCATCCATGTCCCTACAAAGGACGCAAACTCATCCTTTTTTATGGCTGCATAGTATTCCATGGTGTATATGTGCCACATTTTCTTAATCCAGTCTGTCACTGATGGACATTTGGGTTGATTCCAAGTCTTTGCTATTGTG
>NC_045436.1:69932842-69933665 GCF_002776525.5 Piliocolobus tephrosceles | reverse complement strand
CAACAGTGTAAAAGTGTTCCTATTTCTCCACATCCTCTCCAACACCTATTGTTTCCTGATTTTTTAATGATTGCCATTCTAACTGGTGTGAGATGGTATCTCATTGTGGTTTTGATTTGCATTTCTCTGATGGCCAGTGATGATGAGCATTTTTTCATGTGTCTGTTAGCTGTATGAATGTCTTCTTTTGAGAAATGTCTGTTCATATCCTTTCCCCACTTTTGGATGGGGTTGTTTGTTTTTTTCTTGTATATTTGTTTGAGTTCTTTGTAGATTCTGGAAATTAGCCCTTTGTCAGATGAGTAGATTGCAAAAATTTTCTCCCATTCTGTAGGTTGCCTGTTCACGCTGATGGTAGTTTCTTTTGCTGTGCAGAAGCTCTTTAGTTTAATGAGATCCCATTTGTCAATTTTGGCTTTTGCTGCCGTTGCTTTTGGTGTTTTAGACATGAAGTCCTTGCCCATGCCTATGTACTGAATGGTACTACCTAGATTTTCTTCTAGGGTTTTTATGGTATTAGGTCTAACATTTAAGTCTCTAATCCATCTTGAATTAATCTTCGTATAAGGAGTAAGGAAAGGATCCAGTTTCAGCTTTCTACTTATGGCTAGCCAATTTTCCCAGCACCATTTATTAAATAGGGAATCCTTTCCCCATTTCTTGTTTTTCTCAGGTTTGTCAAATATCAGATGGTTGTAGATGTGTGGCATTATTTCTGAAGGCTCCGTTCTGTTCCATTGGTCTATATCTCTGTTTTGGTACCAGTACCATGCTGTTTTGGTTACTGTAGCCTTGTAGTATAGTTTGAAGTCAGGTAGCGTGA
>NC_045436.1:69728504-69927842 GCF_002776525.5 Piliocolobus tephrosceles | reverse complement strand
CTGGTCGGGCTGCAGCAGCTGACCAGCACCGATTGTCCGGCACTCCCGAGTGAGATGACCCCAGTACCTCAGTTGAAAATGCAGAAATCGCCGGTCTTCTGTGTCCCTCGCGCTGGGAGATGGAGACCGAAGCTGTTCCTATTCGGCCATCTTGCTCCGCCCCCGGGAAGTATATTCTTAGCACTGAACTCTGTTTAAGTTAAGCAGAACCTCTGAACTGTTCTCCCCATCAAGACTGCACATCACAAACAACATTGTATTGCTTCAGGAATGGCAGAAATTATTGTCCTAAAGGAGACAGGGCTGGTAGTCTCTGCCCTATTTCCATGTAAATAACATCTCCTGTCATCATCCAGGAACCCCTACAAAAGCAGGTGGCTCTTGGATGACAAGAGTCAGCTACTGACTCAGTTAAAATTATAGCCCCATTGCCTACTTGCCTTTGCTGTTCTAGATGGGCTATTTTTGCGAGCACAGATGAACACATCCTTGGTTTCATGGTATGAGGCCTTTGATCTGAAAAATGTGTGTGTGCTTTTAACTCTTCAGAAAAGAAGAACAGAAACAATTAACATTTCCTTGGAAGTGATGATAGCATACATTTGCAGGCTTGGCCAGCACTATGTTAATACTTTCCCTATCAAAGAAATCTGGACTGGCCGCACATCCTGAAGAACATCCTGCTGGCACGCTGTACTGCTGACATCATGCTAATCGAACCAAATAAATAAGAAATGACAAGTATATTGGAGGCTCTAGTAAGACAGATGTGCTCCAAAGAGTAGGGAATAAACAAAAAAATTTTCAGGGGCCTGCCACATCCCTAACGTTTTTAAAGGTCATGTGGTTTAAGGAATTTTGGGCCAATGCCAAGGAAAAAGAAAAATTATTGCACCTCACATCTCCCACTACAAAGAAGAAAGCATTTCTCCTGATAAGATCCCTTAGGTTTTACAGGCAGCATACACCAAAACCCAGGAATATTACTCCGGCCTCTGTACTGGGTGGCATGAAAAGTTGTGAACTATGATTAGAGCATGGAGCATGAGAAGAATCCAGCAGCAGATCCAGGCTAGAAAGGGCAAGGACCTTGGTCGCTTAGGACACATGACCCAGTAGACCCTGTGATATTAGAGGTATCTTCAGTGAGAAAAGATGATGTGTAAGGTTCATGACAAGCCCAATAGGTCATCAACATAGTCCTCTATGATTCTGAAGTCATCTGCAGAGGAGAATGCTTCACCTTTTGAAAAACAACTCTGGGTGTGTTTTAGGGTTCTGGTAAAGATGAGGTGCCTGATTATGGGTCTTTAAGTGAACATGTGGCCAGAACTGTCCAACATAAGCCAGTTCTCTGTCAGGCTCACCAGTTCAGCAAATGGGGACTGACTTTAATCATGAAAAGACTTTAGGGCTGTGGTTAGCAAGGGATTATAGGGAGAAATATGTTTAGCCCCAGGGTATCCCTTTAAGCAAGTCTCGGTTAATAAGATAGTTCTACATATCTAGCCTTTTTTTTTTTTCTTTTTTGAGATGGAGTTTCACTCTTGTTGCCTAGGCTGGCTTGCAGTGATGCAATCTCAGCTCACTGCAATCTCTACCTCCTGGGTTCAAGTGATTCTCCAGCTTCAGCCTCCCACGTAGCTGGGACTACAGGCACCACTACGCCCAGCTAATTTTTGTATTTTTAGTAGAGATGGGGTTTTGCCATGTTGGCCAGGCTGGTCTCGAACTCCTGACATCAGGTGATCCACCTGCCTCTGCCTCCCAAAGTGCTGGGATTACAGGCATGAGCCATGGCACTTGGCCCATATCTAGCCTTTCAAGAGCCAGCAAAGCCTATCTGTAAGATACTGGATGATAAGGTACCTTTTCAACAAATCATCCATTTAATTCATGGAGAGCATTCTTTTGGTGCATTAAAATTTATGTATAATTGAAGCACTCCACTTAGAAAATTGATACTAGCACCCACTTGTATTGTGATAGTCGGTGACAAAACACAGGCTCAAAATAATCTCATTTTTCTGTGTTTTAAATTTCAAAATTACATTATTTCTGCTATTATTATCTACTGTTTACATTGCAAACACTATTCTATGCCTTATATGCAAAATAGCCTAGAACTAATCTTGCAAGATATAAATCAGCCTATCCTCAAAATAACCTTACAAGATAGATATCATTAACTCTCATTAACATTTGCAAATACTGAGCCTCAGAGGGATTCAAACTTTGCCTGTAATTACACAACTTATAAGTGGCAGAACTACTATGAACCTGAAGCCACACGTTACTAAAATTCCCTGAAATTTTCATTTTCTCAGAAGTTGTAATTTAGTCCTAACTAAGAAAAACTAAAATAATGCCATAAAAGCATAAAATTTTTTTACATTAACCAGACCAGGAATTATGGTGTAGTGGTAAAAGTAGTAAAAGCAAAACCTGAATTGCAGAAAACTAGAACAAAGAATAGGTAGGAAATAGCTACAGCATGGATAAAAATCTCCTCCAAGAAGCATGGCTTTGTAGAGATTATATGGTAGCTGGAGATGCAGCTTGGATCCAAGAAAGCTATTTGTAGTTGTGTATGAATTTTATTTTGTTTTGTTTTTGTAAAAGTAGAGTAGGCCATGCCTGTATCCTGATACAAAGGAAAGAGAGAGACTGAAGAATAGAGAAACAGAAGGAAAAGTTAATGAAGCAAGTTCTCTAAGAAGACAGAAAAGAGTGAAATGTGGCAAATCTCTGATACAAAGTTATACTTCTTCACTGCAGTGCTTCTCAATGCCAGGTTACCACACCAGCGGTTCAGCCTCACTTGAGAATTATTAGCTTTGCAAATCATCAAGCTCCATTCAAGACCTCCTGAACTGGAAATTCTCTGGTAGGGCCCAGTAATCTAAGGTTTAACAAGCCTTCCAGGTGATTCTCACCTATACTAAAGTTAGCAGACCACTGCTGCATTGTGTTAACAGGCAAGAAAAAAGCCAGGTGCAAATAGATGTGGGCTTACAGGGATTCCGCAGAGAAAGTTTTGGTGGAGTTTCCCATCTATTGTATCTCTCAGTCGTTAGGCATTTTCTACCTTCAGGACCTACTTTTTCCATACTCCCTCTCCCCATCCAGCAAAAAGACAAGAATTTTAGCTGACTTCTCTTTGAAAATGAAGACTCAAAAGAGGATGGGAAGCTATTGCGATCAAAGCCCAAGGAGTTCAAGACTGGGTTACACAACCATCAGGTCAGCAAGGGCAGAGCAGAATAGGTCCCAAAACCCATGGCAGATCCTAGGGTGACTTTTCTTTTTAAGCTAAGTGCTTTCTTAGAAAGGAGAGAAGGTTAGTTTAGTCTGAAAGTCTGAGAATTTTTATCTAAAGAGATTAAACCTTACATTAAAACACTATTACATTTTTGCTCAAACTATGTTTAAAATGAATTTGGGCAATCTCCCCGCCCCCAACCCGGCCCACCCCTGCTGCAACACACAGAAAGTCCAGGTTTCTAAGTTCAGACTGGTAGTAGACAAAAATAAGTGGACTATATTTTTGCTTTAGATTTAAATTGTAGTGTGAGTAAATCTGTAACACCATTTTCTATATTTAAAAAAGTAACTTAAATAAATTAGAGGGGAAAAAAAGAGATGCAATGTTCAAGTTAATGCATATCTCACCATGATATTCTCGGCAAAATTATTAATATAAGTTTATTATGTATTATATAATGAACATGAAAATCCTTTAGAGGGTAAAAATGTATTTTTTTCTGTGACAGAAGAATATGCATCAAAATGCAGACGAGAATAGAAACTGCCTGGATCAATTAAACTTAAAAATTAGTCAAATACATTTTAAGGAACATAAATAGCGTAAATGTAACACATTTGTTAATTAAAAAGCCTTTTTTTTGTACTGTGATATGATGTATATGTTAATACTCAACATAGAGGACAATCTGGTTTTTTAGACTTATGTTATATACACGTATAATATCCATACCAATTAAATGGTTACACATGTTTGAATGTGTCTAATGGATGTTAACTTACATGCAAGTTCTATACAGAATGAAACAAAACCAAGAGTGTCCAAAGTAGGATATTTCTAGGAAAATGCTGCAAAAATTATTATAGGAAGAAGAAGATGCCAGATTGCAAAATTTAAGGGATTGTCTGTTGCCCAAGAAAAATCAGCATTTTAAAACAAAAACCCAATTTAAAAAAAGATGTTTTTGTATCAGAACAGAGTATTTAAGTGTAAGCATATCTTCTTTGCAACCACAAAGGTAAATTTCATATACAGCTTGACCACCATTTACTTTCTCTCTCCTAGACTTCAAATTAATTTGCTACATTTGATTTTTTATCAGCTTGGGTGAATTTATAATTGCATTTGTGATGTAATGGGTTGGACAATTCTGATAACAGAAAAATTATGTTATCTAAAGGAGACAATAAAATTCTATGTTGGTAATGAGAATGGGATTTTGCTTGTACCATTTTGTACCCTGCTGCAATCTTGCATCAAGCCCCTTTGAGTTACACATGCAACTCCTATTACCACTAATTGCAGTTTCACTACACAGACACATCAAAAGAAAAGAAACAGACCTCCTTTGTGCTGTAGGTTTTGTAATCCTTTTTATATTGTATAATGAGATCCTATTCTTCCTTCACATTTTAGGTATCGGATGTTCTTATTCCAATATTTACCTATTTCCAGTTTTCCTTTATTCTTTGAAACTCCTGGTAAATGTTCAGATAGATGTATTAAAATGAAAATAGTTAATTATACTTTTCAGAATATTATTCTTGATTCTAAAATGAAAAGAAAACCTTGTGAAGGCATATGTCTTTTTATCTTTAGTATTAATATAGTTATAAACACAATCTAGAAATTGAGATCCATATAGGAATTTAACAATGTAAAAATGCTCAAAAATTACTTCAAGATTTGTGGTCATATGGATGTAACTTTTTTCTAGTTTGAATTATAATAATTATTAAACAATATTACGGCTCCTGTGCAGAGTATTGAAATGAGGGTACTTTGGTTCTGTTGTTACGCTATGCCCTTATCCTTTCTGAAAATTCTCAGGCTTTGGTACACAAAAATAAAATCTGTACTCTACAGAACCTTTCAGTATCAATGAGAGACCACATATACAGGAAAGGCAAGCATTCATGTCCTTCCATACCTGCTCTGCCATGTTTCCCATCGGAGATGGTACCACTGCCCATTCTATTGCACAGGCCAGAAACCTATAGTCACCCCTTCCACCCCCATTTCCTCTGCTCTTTGTTCCACCTCTATCATGGACTCTGAGTAGTTTTATCTTGTAAAGAGCTCATGATTTCAACAACTTTTCTTATCACCATAATCAAAGGTTAGCAAAGCTCCTTTGGCTTCATTTCTGGACTATTGCAGAGACTCCAAAGTGGGATATCTCTATCCAGTCTACCCATTTCTCTCTTCTTTTCACATTGAAAATGTATCTTGCTGAAAACTCAAACATCAAAACTCAAACTTCTTTCCTGATTAATATATTTCAATGGTTCCTCATTACTTTTCAGATGAAGTCAAATATCCTACAAGCCTCTAGCCTGGCCTGCTTCTCCACCAAGTGTTGCATTGAACTGCGCTGGCTCTTTGGGCTGGTCCTTTCTCCTTTTTTCCTATTAGGCAAGTTCTCTCCGACCACAGGCCTTGGCACACACCTCCCCTTCTACCTGAGGCTTGTTGCTGACCCTCTCCCAACATATAGGTGCACACATGCCCACACACATACTCTTTTAGAACCTCATTGATTCTTCAGATTTGCAGTACAAATCTTACTTCCTCAAATATCTGTGATTTCTCATATCAGGTGAAATACATTCTCCTAGTGCTCTGTACTTCTCAGGAGTCCTTCTTCTTTCACTTCTTTTAACAAACATTTAATGAATAATTAAATGATGGGATAAGTAGGCATGATTCCAGGTACTGGGGAGCAATAGTCAATTAGATAAGATCCTTGCTCTCTGGGGCTTCTATTCTAGTGGAATACATGCAAAAAATAAACCAAAAAGCAACTCAACAAACAAATACATGCTATGATGAAACTATAATAGGATAGTGTGGTAACAACTATTGAGGAGAAGGAGCTTCTCTAGGGAGAGATTTTGCTGAGACTTGAATGATGAGTCAGTTCCATTTCCTTATTTGGTAGGTAGATTAACTTTTATTTCTCTGTCAACTGTAAACTCCGTGAGAGAAGTAACTATGGCAATTTGCCCAGTAATTCTATATCTTAGAAGGTACTCTGGAAATATTTCTGAATAAATAAATGATGGAAATATCACAAGTTTTAGCTCAAGCCTGTCTGAATTCAAGTCTTGGTTCTCACCTTCAATTTGATCAGATTACTAAAACCCCCCATCTTCAATTTCCTCATTCTACTGATGAAAATAATAATGCCTACCTATCCATTAAATTATTATATATATCTCAGCCATCAGCTCATGATTTTAACTATTGTAAATCCAAAGGTGATAGGATTAACTATCGTAATTCCTAATTTGGTGTTTCTCCCCTCATGTCTGAATCAAGAAGATGATTTTTTAAAAATTCAATGAAAGCCTCTAGCATTTAGTTTTCTCATTTGTTAACTAAAATAACAACACCTATGTCTCATGATTATTTTGAGAAATGAATGATGCATTAACCTATTAAAAATCTTAGTTCAGTTTCTGGAGTGTTAGAGACAAATTTTTATGTTATTTTATTATAAAAAGTACATCGGAGTACACAAGAGGAAAAGCAGTACACAGGTTCACAGAATTATTACTAGACAACAGTTTTTAAAATGATTTTGCCGTGAAAAGAAATAACTAATTTAGATTCTTATAGTGTATATGTGTGTGTGTGTATGTGTATATATACATATATGTATATATGTACTTCCTGAGGGAACATCATACATACTAATATTTACATGGTGTTTACAAAACTCCTCTGTAAATATTCTTTCATTAGACCCTCAATAAGAAACTTGGAAGGCAAGTATTGCAAGTTATAAGGAACCTTGTGTGTGAAAGAGCTAAAAGGCAGTGGCCAGACTCTTAGGTTACATACCTCATCCTGTTACTAACAGTAAGCAGTGCCCTGATTTGTCAGCAGGTGTTGGTACTGAGGATTCAACTCTTAGCTCCTGGAGAGGCAGAGAAAATGAAAAGAAAGGTAACCTCATTGCTACTTCCAGAGTGTGGCACTGGCAACATGATCAGTTGGTGATGGAAGACAGATTTGTACCTTCACATTCCCGTAGTCTTTTACGGTTCACTGCCTAAGCCTGCTTGAAACTCTACATTTACTTAATCCTTCTAGGAGAGAACAATCACTGTGAGTTTTCCCACTGACACACTTTTATTTGCTGAAAGTTCATTCTTTGCAGGTTGAAAATATAAAAATTTAAAGGGACAGTTTTATAACTACTATAAATCACCTCCTTTATCCCATAGGAAATAAAAAAAGTACCCTACCTCAAGAATTGTTTAAAAGTATTTCCAGAAAATGTATTCTACATAATATATAAATACTTTGAAAAAATGAAAATAAAACCTAGGAAAGAGCTAACCTTGCATTTTCACAGATCAAAATGTTCATTCAAGTAGTATTTGTTGAAAAATGGCAGTGTATATGGTGTGAATGATGCTATATTCACCATACTCTGTGAAAATCTGATAAAAGGGCTTGGAATATGACTAAAATTTTTTGTTTGACTGAATTTTGAGTTTCTATGATAATGTCAGCAAATCCCAATTAATCTCTAGTCCAACATTTTATAAATATTTCCATTTAATACTGAATGCTTACATTTCTGAAAATGAACTATTTGTACATTCTCTTACAGAGAACAAATTGTAAGTGAAGGAAATATGACTAAAGTTTTTCTATTTATTCTCTAATGTTCTATGAATTCATGACTCTATGATACCTGATCATGTGTTTAAAATCCACAAATGTTTTATGTCTGTGATATTTCAATTTAGATACAAAGAAGTTTAGGAATTATAATAATATTGCAATGTTCTCCACAAGCTGACACTAGAGAACTTTGGATAACTGGGTTTTCCTTGGTCCAGGCTGAATTTTGAAATGTCACGATGAGAATATGGCAAAGGTGAAAGATCCTTTCAGATGTAAGTAAACTCCTAAATCAGTTGATTTTGAGTTCATCAAAAGGGAGGGAGATTATCCTGGGTGGGCTTGACTTAATCAGATGAAAGCCTTCAAAGAGACTCTCCTAAAGATCTCCAGATAATAAGTTGCCCTATTGTGAGAGGGCCTGCAGGGAGCCTCTGGGAGGCAAGTGGGGTCCCTTACAGATGACAGCATGGAAATGGGGACCTCAGTCCTACAACTGCAAGGAGCTGAATTCTGCCAACAACCATGTGAGCCTGAAAGAAAACCCTGAACCTAGGAAAGGAACGCAGCCTGATGACACCTCGTTGATCATCGAATGAGTCCAGGCTAAGCCATGCCTGGAATCCTGACACTCAGAAACTGTAAAATAGTAAATGTATGTTGTTTAGTCTGTTTGAAAAAAAAGAGCTATTAATGAGTTGTGACTCCTACTTTAGCTATACCCACATAATTTCTTGGGTTTAATTACCACTTACTATACAGCCACTGTGTTTCAGGCAATGTGCTAGATACTGAAGACTACATGTTTTAGTGTAAGGGAAATCATTAAATAATCAGAGTGTTTCCTCTCTGATTCAGACAAACATAGTGCAAGTGTAGTAGTCTCTCCCTAATCTCTGCTACTTCATCCCAGCTTCACCCCAATACATCCAAGCTTGATGAATGCCAGCCTGAAGGGCAGTCCTTTCCTCACTCAGTTACATAGAGTATATTTTTATAAAGAGGCAGGGCATAAGTAGCTTGTGTCCTGGGAATCACGACACAGACTTTTTACTGTCTCCTTATGTTGTTATTATTATTTTTGAGACTGAGTCTCGCTCTGTCGCCCAAGCCGGAGTTCAGTGGCACAATCTTGGCTCACTACAACCTCTGCCTCCCAGGTTCAAGCGATTCTCATGTCTTAGCCTCCCAAGTAGCTGGGATTATAGATGCCTGCCACCGTACCTGGCTAATTTTTGTATTTTTAGTAGAGACAGGGCTTCACCATGTTGGCCAGGCTGGTCTCAAACTCCTGACCTCTAGTGATCCACCTGCCTCGGTCTTCCAAAGTGCTGGGATTACAGGCATAAGCCACCACACCCGGCCTTTTTATGTTATTTTTCCAACTTTTTAAAGTTCTACATGTTACAAATTACCTATTGGACTTAGAATACTTATTTTTATTCTGATGTAATTTCCTTCCATGACTTAGAAAACTTACTTTCTTGTTCTAATTGCCCCAGACTTCCCTCTGAAGTCCAATTTGTCTCCTTAGCAAGTCTTACTGGGTGAATTGCACTGAAGCCAGTGCTGGGACCTCCTTATTAAACCTGCCCCTACTGCCTCTTATGCTACCTCATAGTTGAAGGCTATTAATAAGGCAAATCATTAGTAACAGCAAATATAATTCATTCATTCTTCAGTCTTTTTCATCCCTTGTCATTAGAAATTGCTCTTTACTTCCCTAAAAGACTGGGACCAGATGTTATCTTGGTAACATTAGACATTTTTGGTTCCAAAATTAATTTTGAGACAAGCTTGGGATATTTTAGTCCAGTCATTTCTGTGATAAAATGAGATTTTTGAGATTTTAACCTAAGTTGTTTTTATTTTCTTCCCGTATTACCCCTTTCTTCCCTCTGCTCTCACCCACACCAAACATGGAGACCCCTGCATTTCTTTGCCTTAAAAGGCATTTGAAGCAGGCTAGAAAACAAAACCAAAAAAAATGATATTTACTTACCTTTTTAGCAACTTTGCCCCCTGAAAACATAAGTCTGTATTGGAATCCCTAAGAAGAGAAATATGAAGTGAAAGGATTGTGTCTAAACTGGGAAGACATTTTCCAGGGCTGAGTTAAGGAGAGCTGAGAAGGCAAAGACTGTGAATCTTGGGAACAGAGGGCATGTGTCTTGCTCACCTGCAGTGCCACCAGGAAATTAGCAAGTTCCCAGTGAAGAATGTGGGCAAAGGCTTTTAGCAAATGGGACCAAACATAGCCTCACAAACGGCCTGTGCTCCAAGAGCAGCATAGAGACACAGCATACACATTCCTCTTTCTAGAGCTTTTGGCCAGCCCTTTCACTTGCCCAAATGCCCTCCCTTCTCTCAGCCTATCCATATCACACTCCTCCCAAACCCCTCTTAATCCACTTAGCCTCTCTCTTAACCTCTGCCCTTGTGTATGATCACTCCATTGAACACCTCCCCAATTTTATTGGTGTCACTCATTCAGCACTTAATCCTACTGCCTGCTAGTCTGTCATCTAATGCTGTGTATTATTGAACTTTTCACTCGTTTATCAATTTAAATTAAAATGCAAATTTTTGAGTTAAGAACAAGGTTTTAAATTCTTACTTTATTACAGTGGTACCCACAAAAATTAATAGCAATGATGTACAATGAAGGAATACTAAAGGTGTTCTAAGAAGAATCATACTATTCTAGCTCCTAAATCAATCTTGAAATACCTATAAAATAGAATTTTATGCTCAAACTACAATCACATTAGAGTTTTACACATAAAAATGCAATATTATAGAATCACTCTTATCTAGAGGTACAAGGTGAAGCACAAAGGATTTTTAGGGTAATGAATGTATTCTGTATGACAGTGTAATGGCAGATTCATGGCATTATGTATTTGTCAGAACCCATAGAACTATACAACACAGAGTGAACCTAAATGTAAACTATGGACTTTAGTTAATAATAATGTATCTGTAGTAATTCATCAAATGTATCAAGTGTACTATACTTTTGCAGGATGTTAATAATAGGGAAACTGTGTATGTGTAGGTAGGGAGGAGGGTATATGGGAACTGTATTTTCTGTAAACGTAAAACTTCTCTTTAAAAAAGTCTATTATAAAAAGCACAACATTATAAAATCACTCCTACTTAGAAGCATGCTGTTCCAAGAATGTATAAAATCTCCCTTAAATAATTCTTTAAAAACAAAAAAATGAACATTTTGTATCCTGATTTCTTTCATTTCTGATGGCCCTTTTGCTCTCTATATTGAAATGGATATTTTATTACAACAGCAAGATAGCAGCAGTTGTTCACTCATGGCTAGCCATATGTGTACTATAGCAAGATCATCATATCTTATTTCTACTTAAAAATCATGCCTATTACCTGCTAATTGCCATGTATTGATTTACTTAAGCATCCATGGCTGCTGTATGAGAAAGATAACACTTGGCTCTAGGGGGTCTGAAAATTCTTTACACTGTCAGTGACCTTGACTGAAAGGGTAATTAATCTGAACCTCCGGATGGCATTAAGAGACTTAGACCTTTCATTCTTTGTGAAAAGCCTCATCTTTAGTGATGTGAGCACACAGTTCTATTTACTGAGAAAACATTTTATATTAACTTATCTCCTTCACTTTTATGATCAGCTGCCAGAATTGCACGTTTTCTGTATCCAAGGAAAAGAAAAGGAGACAAAAAGGACTTAGTATATTCCAAGCAATTTGGTTTTTCTTGGGGATGTGTCTGCTCATAAACAGAGTAACCTTGTTGGCAATGGCCAAGTCACTCTATTTTCTTGTCTAGTTTTTTCATATGCACAATGAAATAATAAAACCTGCTAGTTTAGGATATTAAAATAATAAAAAAAAATTAAACCTGTTTTCTTTTTTTTTTGTTTGAGATGGAGTCTCACTCTGTCACCCAGGTTGGAATGCAGTGGCATGATCTCAGCTCACTGCAACCTCCACTTGCTGGGTTCAAGCAGTTCTCCTCCCTTGGTCTCCCGAGTAGCTGGGACTACAGGCATGCGCCACCACACCCTACTAATTTTTTTGTATTTTTAGTAGAGACGGGATTTCACCATGCTGGACAGGCTGGTCGCGAACTCTCTCCCAAAGTACTGAGATTGCAGGCCTGAGCCACTGCGCCCGGCCGATATTTAAAACTTTTATAAGCCTAGCATTTCTGTTTTGTTTTTCTTTGTTTTTGCTTTTAAACAATCACTCGAGAGTTAAAATATGTCTAGATTATCTTTCAAACTTTTTCACTTCTTTATTTTTCAATTGTCATCTGGTTTCTCAAAACATGCAAGAGAAGTAGGCATAGTGACAGAAACATGAAAAAAAAAAAAGCCAATGCAATGAAACACCAAATAACATACCTAAATTTTTTAAAAGGTGGACATTTTTCCTGATACAAGTGTTCTTCAATATGTTCTAGTAATTGTATTTTGATGTCCAATAGGAAAATGCAAAAATGATTTTTCTTTTGATAAACATTGTTCTATGTGCCTTTGGTTTGACTGATACTTGTAACTTGCCAAATGACATCTTAAGAAAAAAAAAAAAACAGAACTACTGATTACAAATGATTCTAACAAACCAGGCAAAGAAAGTATAGGGGACATCTCAATGTGTTACCTAGCAGGAAAATTCTTGACTTCCAGATTCTCTCAGGCAATCTATTTTAGTCAAACTCAAGTGCATTTCTAGTCATTTTCTTTACTAATCAGCACGTTGCCAAACTAATCGAGGATTCCATGGCTTTAAGAATCCTGAAATAAGCCATCTTCTTCCCTCCCACGTTTTTTTTTTTTTTTTTTCCTGCAGAGCTGACACTTCTGCTTCTTTATCAAGTGCCACTTCTGGAACTACTCTCGTGTCTCTTCCTCTTTTTATTTCCCTCAGAGGTTTCACGAGGATACATTTTTGCATGTATATATGCATGCATTATTTTTCACTTCAGTGAAAGTCAATAGCTACCAATGGATAGTTGGGACTAATTTGCTGTGGAATAGCATAACATATTCACACCTGTAGGAACACACATTTATGTTGAATTGCCTGACTTAACAGTGAGCAATAAATAGAGAATAGGGTTACGAGGAATGGGATATGAAGCAGTAGACTACAACCAGTTACAATAGTGTTTAAGCACGTTAGCAGGGTAGAACTAAGGGTCCTTTTGAATCTGGCATACATGAACTAATGACAGCAGAGCATCAGTGAGCCATGTCTTCTCCATCTGTGGTTCATATGGGAAAGGAGAGTGGATGGAGAAAGGGAGGATGGCAGAGGCCAGCAGGAGACAACCACACACCAGGAAAGTAAAGTTACAATACATGGAGCAGTGCTCAAAGAAGATCTCTGCTCCCAGTCTCCATCTTTTTGCTTTCAATATGCATAGCCTTGGCTTAGCGTCCTCTGCAGAGATTGCTAGTGTTTACAAGAAGGGTAAATGCCAATGTGGAGAAGCACAAGTAGTATAAGCAGAGTCCTGCTTCTCCCAACACCTAGAGTTTCTATATCACCCAAAGATAGTGATTACCAAACTTATTCTCCCCATGCTATATTAAAGGTTATAATAATTAATACTAATAGGATTACAAAATGAGTTTGAAAAATCACAAATTCACTGAATTCAGTTCTGCATTGCCCTGTACGTGCATCCTAGTTACAAATGTATATGAATCAAAATTGTACGTAATTTTTTTCCAAATTACTATTACCTCAGGTAGGTAAGATTAGAGGATGTTAGAGAAAAAGTCTCAGAACAAGTGAATAGGTGACGTAGGTCAGGGTTAAGTGACCAAAATATGTTAGCAAGCAACTTCCACCAAATAGTTGCTCTGTACCATAGCATAGCTATCAAGACGCTTACAAATTATAGAAGTCTTTAAAAACTGTGGAAAATAAGATGAAAGAGGTCTAATGTGACCTTTGCCCCAGTGGATTTACCATACACAGGGTTTGATCTGCAGAATAAGAGAGAACATCTGATTTGTAGAAATAGACCCACATGAACTAGCACATTGTGTATGGCATGTGAAACAGAATATCAGTTCATTAATTTGCTGGCATCAAGCTGACCAGAATACTTAAATTGGCCAACCACAACAGTGAACTTGGCATCATAACAAGTTTGTTTATCCTAAGCGACATTTAGCTAAGGTAGCTTGAGGTGTTTTCACATACAAGACAGATACAATAGCCAAAGAAACCTTCCCACTAGAGGCAGCTTAGCAAAGATTCATTCCAACCAGGGTAGTGAGCAGATGCTCTGTCAATGTGTGTTTCTGGGTCTTTCCTTTCCATACCCTTCCATGTCTCAGCACCCTTACTCTCTTCCCATAGCCTTTCTCCAAATAGGATAAACCAATTACTTCTCTATGTAGCAGATTAGACACACAAACAGTATTGTCTCTGAAATGATTCTGAGATCTCTTGTGTCCTAAACATTAACTTATACTTTTATGAACAATATCTTGATTTTTTAATGCAGATGGCTGATGTAGCAGTTTAATTTGGATTTGATAAATTGAACTCCCTTAGGGCAATCTTATTTATAATTATGTTGTGAGTATGTCACCATAACCCCTATTATCCTAACAGTAATACCAATTAGCAGAAAATTTTCTTATTTGCAAATGCCAAAATTAATGCAGAATAAATAAACATGTAATATCAAGTTAAAAATTGTATATCAACCCCTGGAAGGCAGATTGGTAGGAGGCAGGTTGGTAGAAGGTTGTGGGAGGTGCAGGTACCTGATAGAGATTTTTATCCTACCTTCAGCGTGTTTTAACTCTATGAACTTTGACAGGTTATTTCAACTCTCTCTGTTTCTTCATTTCAAAAATTAGAGGTAGTGAAAATAATAAGTGCTTCATAGAAGTGTTATGAGGATTAAATCAAGCTAATGTTTCTTGACACAAAGTAAATACTGAATCGATGTTACTTCTTACTAATTATAAACAAAATGGTTATAACTCAAGCTGATCAATGTCTCTAAGCATTAAAAAAAAGTTTTCCTTTTCAAAAACCTAAAAAAGAGCCTTACAGGTCTGAGTACCAATTCTGGTGCCTTATTTCTATTCCTTGTTCTTGACAAAGTTGTCTTAGTCTCAAGATCTTTTTAAAATAAGTTATAAGACAAATTATTTCATTCCTTTCTCAAAAGAAAAAGGCTTTTATCTGGAAGTAACAGATATTTTGGTAGATTACAATTGTCTGACATTCTCTAAACTTTTAGATCTAAATTACAGCTTTATTTTCCTATTTGAACAAATTGGGATTATTGCGAGGGGAGGAGGGCAGAGAAGGTGCACATTACCAACATCACTCCCAATACTTTGCACAGAAAAATCAATTCTTATCCTCCCAACAATAAACAAGAGGCTATCTACTTAGTACTTCTTTCTCTGGCAATGTGCCTGCTGAGCTCATATCTGCTAGATTACAAGAATCCTGTGAGTCAACCCTAAGATGGAATGAATTGGTAAAAGGTGGACAAAGAGAACTTTGTGTTCCTTGTCTCCCAGTTCTAGATTCTAAATTACTTCCCAAGAGGAAGAGTTATACCTGTAATTGGGAGAAGGTCGTATTACATATTATCTAATATGATTCACTTCCCTCATCCTAAAACTCTAAAAGATGCTAGGTTTCTAGCAACTTGGATCTCAGACATCTACAGTTTCTGTGATTTATTTCAAGAAGATTGCATTGAAACCACCCTATCAAGGTGAGGTTTAGATTCTAAATGAATAAAGAAATGACAGGTGGACACTTTTTAGACCCATACCGTATTAGTTCATTTTCACGCTGCTGATAAAGATGCATCCAAGACTGGGCAATTTACAAAAGAAAGAGGTTTAATGGACTCACAGTTCCACATGGCTGGGGAGGCTTCACAATCATGGCAGAAGACAAGGAGGAGAAAGTTATATCTTAGGTGGATGGCAGCAGGCTAACAGAGAGCTTGTGTAGGGGAACTCCTCTTTATAAAACAATCGGGTCTCCAGGCATGGTGGCTCACACCTGTAATCCTAGCATTTTGGGAGGCTGAGGCGGGTGGATCACCTGAGGTCAGGAGTTCGAGACTAGCCTGACCAACATGGAGAAACCCCGCCTCTACTAAAAATACAAAAGTAGTCAGGCATGGTGCCGCATGCCTGTAATCCCAGCTACTCAGGAGGCTGAAGCAGGAGAATCGCTTGAACCCAGAAGGCAGAGGTTGCGGTGAGTCAAGGTCATGTCATTGCACTCCAGCTTGGTCAACAAGAGCAAAACTCCGTCTCAAAACAAAAAGCAATCAGGTCAATCAGGTCTTGTGAGACCTGAAGTCTCACAAGACCTATGAGAACAGCATGGAAAAGACTTGCCCCCATGGTTCAATTACCTCCCACCGGGTCCCTCCCACAACACATGGAAATTCAAGATGAGATTTCAGTGAGGACACAGCCAAACCATATCACATGCCTTCCTCTATCAGTTTTTTAGACCCATGCCTTCTTCTACCAAGCAATGGAGAGAGTTTGAATGTAACACACACCGAATATCGTTTTATTTTCTTTTCTTTTTGAGATGAAGTCTCACTCTGTCACCCAGGCTGGAATGCAATGGTGCAATCTCAGCTCACTGCAACCTCTGCCTCCCAGGTTCAAGCAATTCTCCTACCTCAACCTTGCAAGTAGTAGTTGGGATTACAGGCACCTACCACCACTCCCGGCTAATTTTTGTATCTTCAGTAGAGATGGGATTTCACCATCTTGGCCAGGCTGGTCTCGAACTGCTGACCTCAGGTGATCCACCCACCTCAGCCTCCCAAAGTGCTGGCATTACAGTCATGAACCACCATGCCCGGCCCCAATATCATTTTCTTAAGGATGCCTCTTGATTACCATCCAGTCTTTTACATCTTCCTTTATAAGGGCCTATTAGCTTCCTTTCATTTATCTTCCATGGTATACATTATACTACTCATAATCCTTTGACTAGTATCTTAGTTCTATGTACTCTGTTAAAATTCAAGTGCTTTTGTTGAAATTAGAAAGGAAATTATTGAAAAGATTCCAGTGTTTGTCCAAGAATGAAGAACTGATCAACTAGGCCTCAGTGTAGACTAGATCCAGGACAGTTATAGAGATCATAGCAGCCAGAGCTTGCCTGTCTTCCAATAAGCACTAGTGTAAAAATATTTAGCTCCACGTAATTTCTAAAAATCCTCAGAAAGGGAATCACTGGCCCACTGTCTCTGCTACCCTTCATCAGACCAATAATAATGGCTGACCAGAACACGAACAATCATATTTAGCTTATCCTAGGATACATTTATTCACCTAAATGATGATGAAGAGAGGTACTGGCAGACAAAAGCAATTCCTACTCTCGCTATGAGTTCCATGAGAACAAGAAGTGTGTATATGTGTGTATTTCATGGACATCTTCATCAGTAGAGATATCTGTTGCACAAAGTGTGTTCAATAAAAGTTTGTGGAATGCCATATGCAAAAATCAACTCAAGATGGATTAAAAACTTAAATGTAAAACACCAAACTATAAAAACTTTGGAAGACACCCTAGACAATGCCATTCAGGACATAGGCGTGGGCAAATATTTCATGATGAAGACGCCAAAGTAATTGCAATAAAAGCAAAAATGGACAAATGGAATCTAGTTAAACTAAAGAGCTTCTCCATAGCAGAAGAAACTATTAATTGAGTGAATAGACAACCTACAGAATGGGAGAAAATTTTTGCAAACTATACATCTGACAAAGGTCTAATATCCAGCATCTATACGGAACTTAAACAAATTTACAAGAAAAAACAACTCCCTTAAAAAGTGGGCAAAGAACATGAACTGACACTTTTCAAAAGAAGACATACATGCAGCCAACGATCATATGAAAAAAAGCTCAATATCACTGATAAGTAGAGAAATGAAAATCAAGTGAATGCTTGGAAAAAAATGCCCGGAGAAAGAAAAAACAAAGGGACCAAACAAAAGGCATAGGATTCTTATAAAGAACCAGCTAACATAATACCGTACATTTATGGGTTTCTACTCTCAAAATCAAAGCAGAAATTCTTGAACAATCAATTATTTTCTTTTGACTCAACATAATCATTCTAGACTTAATGATATGCCAATTACTTTTCCTGGGTATAATGATTCCTAATAAACATAACACTGACATGTCAGAAAACATATATTTTCAGAAATATTGTTCAATTTTGATTGTTGGTGAATTTCAGCAGCTATGCTTTCCACCAAGCCTTGTCAAGCCCACAGTTCTCTTCTCTTTGGCAGTAACGTTTAGAATGGGGTCCCTGCCCTCATGATTCCAAGACTTCTAATATCTGGCCCTAAACATCCTTACTATGAAGTATACTAGCATTTAATATAACATGAGCTCTGTGAGACTAGAGCATTTCTTTTGAATACAGTCTATATAAAATAGTGCTATAAAAATAATCATTAATAAATACATGTTGAATAACTTAGAACCAGCTCCCATAGATTTGGATATTGATCTAGGATCACCTTACACAGTGAATGAGTGATGGGAACACTAATGGTGAGAGTCTGGAAGCTTCCAGTTGATGCAGTGATTTCCCCTTCAGTGCAATTGATATTCTGCCAAATGAATCAAAAGACTTTAGAACATAAGCTTGACTTAGCTGAGTAAGGTTACATTTGGTAGCTCTAGAATGCCTTCATAGCATTCATAGTTCAAAGGACTTTGTAGTTCATAAACCAGGAATGATCTTAGCTCTAACCTTATGGACAAGGAGCCTTGGTTCTTGCTTTCTCCAGGGTTCCAATTATAGTAAAAGTAGCAAAGTAGCAGAGAATAATTAAAACCCAGGGCTTCTTATTCCTTATTCAGAGCTCTTTGATTCCCTTATGACTAAGATACCATCTGATCTAAACGGATAGATTAAACATAAATTTTATTTTCTCGGTTAGTGTTCTTGTTCACTGATACAGAAAATTCAGCAATCGATTTTTATTAAGGTAAAGTTTATGATAGCTTTCCCAGTGATGACCACAGCTGAAGTTGTGGACACTGATAATATTTTACTGCCTTTTTTTTTTTTTTTTTGAGATGGAGTCTCGCTCTGTCCCTCAGGCTGGAATGCAATGGCATGATCTTAGCTCACTGCAAGCTCTGCCTCCCAGGTTCATGCCATTCTCCTGTCTCAGCCTTCTGAGTAGCTGGGACTACAGGCGCCCGTTACCACGCCTGGCTAATTTTTTTGTATTTTTAGTAGAGACGGGGTTTCACCAATTTAGTCAGGGTGGTCTCGATCTCCCGATCTCCTGACCTCATGATCTGCCCTCCTCGGCCTCCCAAAGTGCTGGGATTACAGGCATGAGCCACCATGCCCAGCCAATTTTACTGCTTGTAGTAACTCTACAAAGAAGAAAAAAAATAATAAAACTCACATTTACTGTGAGAAGAAGAAGAAAAGATAAATTAGAAATTGAAGAAACTGGTGGTTACTTCAAATGCCTTCTCTGGTATCTTTGAAACCTAGGAAAAAGTTCTAAAACATTTGTTCAAGTTTTTAAGTTATCTTCAAAAGTCCCCAATCCATTTGGTAAACAGTGAAAATAACTGCCTTAGAGCTATAAAATCAGGTAATTGCATTACTTAAATCAACTAGCTTAAAAAAAAAAAAACAAAAAACAAAACACACACACACACACACAAAAACCTTGTAAGGAAACTTTCTCTTTACTCAATGTTTTTACTGACACTCCCTATTGGTCCCATGACACAGCCTTTTTCCCAATTTCTTCCTTAACTGTTGAACCTATATGAAATAAACTGGATTTCCTATTGAACATTGATGTACATAAGCTCAATTCTTTAAACACCTCTGTGGCCTGTGGGCTAATACACTCTTTTTTTAACTAGTGTTTACCACTTGTTTTCACAGGATAGAATAAAGCACTCTGCTTAGGCTAGCTGAAGATTTAACCAAAGCTAAGCTTTCAGAAATGTCTTTTGCAATCATACCCTATGAGCCTACAGCCCTTGCTGACAAATGCATTTCCTCTTAATGAGACATTTACCTAAACCCTAATAACCTTAAGGAGACATTTACCTCTTAATGAGACGTTTATCTAAACCCTAAGTATTACTGAAGAGTGCAACTGTACTAGATTATGGGACACAGATTATGTTCCCTCCCCATGCTACCCATACCCTGAAGGACCCCCAGTATCCCAAGGACTTCCAGCCCATTAGCCTTAAGTGATCTCTGATATCACAAACTGTCTGACTTTTAAAAAATATAATTAATCAGCTGTACTGAAGGAGATCGTAACAGCTGGGACACAGAACATATGGCTAATACAAAAGCTACATGTTCTTAGAGCTTGTTTGCGCCAATGTAGGAAAAATCCTATTCTGTACCCCCTGAAACTTGACAGTATTAGTTATTTATATTCTGTCCCATAAAGAAACAGGTACAGACACAGGGCTAGAACTTTCCTTCAATTCCAAGGGTATAGATTTATAGTATTGGGTGTTTCTAAATCCCTTTGTATGGAAAAGCTTCTTACCCTGTGTACATGCATACCTCAGTAATTGATGGTGTGAACAGTTATATCAAAAAGACTTTTAAGTTACTTTTTTATGTACGACCATACTCTAAATTCTATGAAGAAGCAAAAATATTTCAGTGCTCCATATACATTAATCGTATTTACTGTGAAAATGTGGTGAAGGGAGATACTAGATTACGTTGAATCTTATATTGATATTCAAACTGAGATATTCTAAAGAAGTGTGAGTTATAAAAATAAGCTTGGATGTGACAAAAACTAAGATTGTCTTTGAAGAGGAGAATGTTAACATGGCTCATTTAAGAGACTTTACATTTAATAGCCTGATTTATTCCTTATTTCCATTGTGATGGGGGTCACACATGCTGGCTTTGTGATTCACACCTGGCTAGATGTGATGATGGGGGAGGTTTGCTTGCAGAAGTGCCACTGTATTTCTACAAACATGTGACAGATCCCCTCAAGACAAAAGATAGAAATTTTATTTTTTTTTAAATCTGGAAAGCATCTCCTATGAACACCACGTCTTAGGCATTTATTTAAGCAAAGTTTACACACTATTGATAGAGCCTTCATTATGTTTGTGCTGTTACCTCTTTTATCTTTTTAATAACAAATATTCATATTTGTGCTTTTGTTATTCGTTCTGTTGCTCCCTCCCTCCCACCTTCATCATTTTTTTTTCTTTGAGACAGGGTCTTGCTCTGTCGCCCAGGCTGGAGTGCAGTGGCATGATCTCAGCTTACTGCAACCTCCACCTCCCAGGCTCAAACAATCCTCCCACCTCCGCTACCTGAGTAGCTGGGACAACAGGTGCGCGTCACCACACCTGGATAATGTTTTTGAATTTTTGATAGAGATGGCATTTCATCTTGTTTCCCAGGCTGGGCCTGAGTTCAAGCGATCTGCCAGCCTCAGCCTCCCAGAGTTCTGGGATTACAGGCATGAACCACTGCACCTGGCCCCCATTTACATTCTAATCAGCAAATATTTTCTAGCTTTCAGAAGTTAGTTACTATTTCTTAAGGATTCTCTTTAAGGTTCACAGAAATATGGAGAATGTATAAATATTAGTTGTTCCAATCAATCCTAATAAAAGTTATAAAACTAGCTACTTCAATTTCACTGCAATAGACTGATTTCCACACTTCTAATTTCAAGAAAATACATAGGTCTATTATTTTGTTAATATATAACCAACATTATTGATGATTTTTCCATAATTCTTTAATAAAAACGTTATTCATTATATGCATAATTTGTTACTAGTTTCCTCTTGCACAAAATCAATGCCTAGGTGTCTTTCATTGCACAAAATCAATGCCTAGGTGTCCATCATTCTAATGGAGGACATTTCTCTTTTAGTTAATATTATTTCCTGTTTCAGAATCTGTCCCATTAACTTTCTTACTGCACATGGCTTAGACCTTTTGGATGTTCAGAACGTTTAAAATGATTTGGGAAAAAGAGAGTGGTAAAGAGAGAGAAATAGCAAATTATAATATATCCAAGTATTTAAGTCTTGGCTTTACTACTGAATAGCAAACTACTTGACCATTCTTAACCTTGATTACTTCATTCATAAACAGTGGTAATAATAATTCTTCTTATATTTTCTAGGAAAATTATCATATAAAATAAGTGAGGTAATATATGTAAAAATATTTTGAAAATTGTTAAAGGATGTACAAATATAAAGTAGTCTCATCATTGTATACAGATTTCCAAATAAAATAAAGTGTATGCAGTTTGACCAAATACTCATGTCTTACAGAAAAGTCAGAGCCTAAGCAAAGTTATGAAATTATTGAAGTGTGATTAGATATATTAATCAGGTTGTACTAGGTTATACTGCATAATAAACTCAAAAACACAGTGGTGGCATAGAACAAAAGGATTTATTTTTTCTTTCAAGGTTCATGTCCTTTGAGAATTTTCTGGGAGACCCAAAGCAGAGGCTGAATGACCACCTTCTGGAACATTATATTACCACATCAGAGGGAAAATGGAAAACAGAGGGCCTTTATGCTTTGGTACAAAAGTGGCACACACTGTTTCCATTCACATTCCTTGGCCAGAACTATTCATACCATTCACCAACAATTAGGGCCATAGGAAGTGCAATCCTACAAGGTGTGCAGAAGGTGGAGAGCAGGAGCGCACCTCTAAAGGCTACCCCATTAAGATTTGAGAAGATTCCTAACTTACAGAAACTATATTCTGTATCTTCCTTTTAGGAACTCTCCCCTTCAGATTTAAATTGCGTATCATTTTTGTAGAAATTTAAATATTTGTTGATAGAATACAGAATTGTAATAATAAACACACACCCATAAATGCACATGCATGCACAACAATAGAAGATTAAGGTATTTATTTCCCTAAAAGACATCTCTGTTTTAACAATTGACTCTTAACAAAAATCTTCAGAAATCCAATGACTACTTTTCGGCATTTGGGGATTTAGTTTGCCTATTCCTGAGTTATTTTTAAGCAAATGAGACTACCTTTCCAGTTCAGATCACAGTAGAGAAAGGGTTTGTCCTCTTTTATGAAACAGAAAGCTAGAATAGATGTGTTTCATTTTTATCATTGAACTAGCACCACACCATGGATATGTAAAGTGTTCTGAGGGTTCCTTCTCTCAAAGTGGAAGCTCAGAGATCTGTATCTCAGGGAGTCAATGCAAATACTGACTTAGAATAATAAAATGAGAAGGTAAAAAGAAACAAATGTATTACTGTCATTTCCCTGACATTGTTTCAGCCATTGTTTAACCAGATGGTTCATTTAAAGTGTTGTTTATGTTTTTCTGGTTTAAAATAAACTCTCTTTTTTCCTTTGTTGTTTCCTTTAAAAATATTATTGTTCATTTGATAGTCTTTGTTTCAGAAAGGCAAGCTAAAATAATAATGTGCTCTATACTAATAACCTTCTTTCATAGGTTTTTAAAATATTGTGAATTTTCAAAGGCCAACATAAAGCAAACCAAATCAAACAAAGATAATATTTGCTGAAAATTGTTTGAGAAAAAGATTGACTATTTTTTTCCCCCAGGAAAAACATACAATATGGCAAGCTACTCCTTACTTCCTTGAAAGCAGTTGTGGTTGATTGGTACTCTGAAGGACACTGACCTCACAGTCCTATAATGGCCTAATATATAGTAATTTAAGAGTCCCACAGAATTTTTCAAGCCCTGAATCCAAGTGAAGGCAAAAGTAAACAAAAACTTAAACAACAGTATGTGATATGTAACAATTAAATTTTGTGTGTGCATATGTGTCACAAATATCATGGCTGAATGAACATATATGAGACACAGAAAATTTTAACAAGGTCTCTCTACTCCTAAACAGCAAAATTAACAAGTATCCACTTCCAAATTACTTTTCCAGTTCCATCTTCACTGATGATTGCTAGGTTGGTTAGTTATATTTAACAAAACATATGTAAAAATACTAAGTATTTAAAAATTAGTAAAGTTGCCTTTCTACTCAAAATACATCTAATTTTGATTATATCCAACTTTCAAACCTCTTAAACACTCTCTTAAATTTAACAAAGTATCAAAATATTTGTTTAAAAATCATTTTTATAGTAAATTACTTAAAATTTAATTTTATAAACACAGGTTTATAGATCCCTAGCATACATAAACTTTAAGAGTTTTTAATGCTTTTGTTTGATTTTTTCATAGACAATCTAAAACTTTAATCTGTGATCAAGTTGAATTATTTACTGTTTGTAAAGAGAAAACCTCTCATTTCAGTGTGATTTGCAATTGAAAGACATTTTAATTGAATATGGTTTTAGTGTCTTAGATTATTCAATAAATTGAGAACTAATATCAATAAAATAAAATAATGTAGATGGGTAGAAACGAACAGAGGAGGATTTATGTAAATAATCCGTATGTGCTAAAAGAAGTCATGTCATAAGGATGAGCTATAAGGAGGAAGGTTTTTCAAGTTTTAAGAGAACAAAGTAAAAGAGAAGGGATTCAGCATAGGGAACAAAATTTTTGTTTATGTTCAATTTAGACAAAATGTATTATAGCACACAGTATTTGGTTCAGGCTGAGATAAGATGTATTATATTACATACGTACAATACTGTGCTTATCCATTGTAGTAAATACAAATGCAAGATTTTTGTTAGTGTTTTTTTTTTTGTTAGTATTTGAAGGTTACTATAATTCTCTTGAACGATTAAGAATTAGACAGAGACAAGTTTAGAAGCTAGAAATTTTAAAAATCACTTTTACTGCTATTAAAGACAATACTGTGCAATGTGGTTTATGTCTATGGACAAGGGGCTTTCTGATACCTCATGCCAGAAACGGACAAGCTACCCTTCAGTCACTGACCTCTGATTCAGCATAGACCTCCTGTTACCCCAGCAGCCATCTCCCCTGTGGCAGGCAGGGGTGAAGCCTGAGGGATGTTTCCTTGGGAATGTAAAAGGGTAATGGAAGTGGGTGGACAAAAGACCCAGTTCCTCATTCCATACTCCTATCAAATTAAATCATTCTTTCTCTCAGGAGGAAGAGTGAATGTAAGTATGTAGAAAGGCTAGGAGGGCTACTCAGTGTAGCTTCCCTCTTATGAAAAAAGAAAAAGATTTTTAAAAAGAGAGATGTTGGAAGGAGACATAAACTGCTATCACTCCCAGCCTTAACTTTAAAAATTAGGATCTATTTTGCAGATGTTTCATTACATTAGATTGATTAGACCATCAAAATAATGGTTTGTAGTTAAAAGGTGTTAATTAACTATAAAATAAAAATGCCACCATCAATAATGATCAAAATCACAAAAATCAAAATAATAAAAGGTGGGACATAGTTTAAGCTAATATTTCTTTTCATTATTAAACTCAACAGTAGAAATACTATATAACAAAATAATGTTACTTAGCATATTAAATTTATGTTATTACATTTAACTTTATAGGAGTTATAGTTTTATCTATATTTAATTTGTTAATCATTTTCACTTTTAAAATATATGAGATCTACATGCAAAAGGAATTTTAATTAGTGTTTTTGTTTACACATAATTCACATGAAATTAAAAATAACTTGAATAAAACTGGAATTCATAAAAATGCTCTTTCCTTAAAAGAAAATTTGAAAAATTATTTTAAAAACATTAGAATGTTCAAATTAAGCACCACACTGTTTATTTAATTAGAGACATTATCCATTTGGATAGATACCTATTAGAGTTTCAGCCATAATTTTGAAAGACAGGATCCTGAATGTTTAAATCCTAAAAGGTCAAAATCCCTAAAGTCTAAAATCCTGAAAATTTTAATTCTAAAAGATCAAAATCACAAAAGGATAATTCTGCAAAAAAAAAAAAAAAAATACAAGATTATTTAAAAGACGTTTATTCACATTTTTTAAGGATTTATTTGAGAAACACACAAAAACACCACAGAACACTTCATAGACCACTTTACATAATAAAACGGACAATAATAGCATACATATTTTTGCAAGCATAACCACCCAAGTATAGTAATGACAGTCTCATGAGTGTAACATTTATGAGCAGATGAACTGTCTTCATAAAGAAATAGGTCAAAAAGTGAAATGCATCAGCACGTATCACTATGGTTAGTAATTGTGTACACCAAGCTTTATAACCACAGTCATCTAAAACACCATCACGGACAACTTAAGCCTTTGTTTTGTTTTATTTGAGACAAAGTCTCACTCAGGCTGGAGTGCAGTAGTACAGTCAGATCAGGGTTCACTGCAGCCTCTACCTCCTGAGCTCAGACAATCCTTCTGCCTCAGCCTCCAGAGTAGCTGGGAACACAGACATGTGCCACCACACGCAGCTATATTTTTAATTATTTTTAGAGATAGGAGTCTCACTTTGTTGGCCAGGCTGGTCTCCTGGGCCTAAGTGATCCTCCTGCTCTGGCCTCCCAGAGTGTTGGGCTTACAAGCATGAGCTACTACGCCCAGCCCAACTTAAATCTTTTGACCGGAGGAACCAAAACCCACAATGGCTCAGCACCAACATCTGCAGTCTCCCAAAGAGCTGAGATCCTGAGAAGTTTTATATTTCACAAATGCAAATGTACAAAAAGACATCTTTTCCTGTATTGAGGAAGTTTCAACGTTTTTATGTACACATACAATGCTCTTGCGCGAAGTCAATGTTGTGATAAAGCACTTTTGTGGCATGAAATTTGCAAAAAAAAAAAAAAAAAAAAATGCAAATGACTTCTGGCAAATGCAGCATTATTTCGCTAAAAGTTCCTGGGATTTCATTAGCTGGAAGGAATGCCAATTCAGACAAATGGTGCATTTTTAAACTAGTGTTCGTTCTTGCCCTATAACATGGCCAATTCACTCATCTGAGTTTGCCACCAAATGCTAATAAAGACAATAACAAGGTATTAGTTCCACCCAATACGATGCAACTTTAGTTGATGAGAGTCCTGCTAAAACCCAAAATGCACTAATCGCTTTCCCAGAATTCAGCTTTCAGGATTTCAACTTCCAGAATTTTAATCTTTTGGAATTGTGAGTTATGGAATTTTAGACTTTAAGGATTGTGATCTTTATGGATTTCAGCATTCAGGATTATGACATTCGGGATTGTGTCTTTCAGGATTATGACCAGCACCAATCTATTCACTTCTGGATATATTGACTTGAGAGACAGCCAGAAAGAGAGAGAGAAATGTGGATAGATAAAGTGAATTAAAATTTGCACTATAGCAATAAATATTTGCTGACATGATTAGGGATTATAATTAATAAAATCAAGGCACAGTGGTTATTTATTTGGAAAATGAAATAAATTCTATCATTGACCTATAAATTGTCTTCCACCTTTTGCTAAATTTCCCCCAAGGAAAACCTGGAGGGTGAACAAGACAAGGTGCAGATCATCATAAGGAACTTAAGGAACTTAATGTTTTCACCACAGCCTTCAGATGAAGACAGGTGATTCAATGACCTCATTGTGGCTACTTTCATTTTATAGTGTGAAAGCTCACCTTCAGGTTAAAAAAAAACAACAAAAAACACAACACTAAAAAGTGCATGCAAGGCAGTCATGTGGCCAGCACTGGAATTTTATTATAAATTTAATGGAAAAATCCTGAGGGATTTTAATCAAGAACGTAAGATGACCTGGCTGTTGCATGAAGAACAGATGGTACAAGATAAGAAGTGGAAAAGGAAAGGCCAGTTAGGAGGCCATGGCAGCCATCCAGGTAGAAGAGAGGCTCAGGGTTAGAATCAGAACTAGGGTGAAGTTCAGGAAGGATCTAGACAGAGAGGAGAAAGGTGTAGTTAATGGTGGTATGAAGTATGGCCATAAGGTTGGGTGAAGTGGCAAGTTTGTGACAAAGTATTCCAGGAATTGGTCTTACCCACTCCACCAATCATTTCCCTGACATTTTTCTCACTTTTAACTTTTTCCTTCATTGCATTGCACCAATTCTAACGATTTATTTGCACTGTAAACTGTTTAGTGTCCAGCTATCCTATTTAACCCTACAGACCATAAGGGTGAGTACTGTGTCTGTTTTGAACTGTATTCTCAGCTTGTAGTTCGGTGACTACTACAAAGTCGGCTTTCATTAGATCTTTATTAAAATAATAAACAAACGAATGCACCTTTCACCCAAGCTGTATGGAGAAAATATGTAGTAGGTAGTGTTAAGCCTTATATAGGCTGCCTTCTGTCAATCTCAAAATTTTAAGAAATGATAACAAAACATGGTGTTAAGTTAGATGTTATTTATATATTCTGGGCAGTATTTAGTTTAGCCACAATAAGTTTCTTACATCTTTACCAGAAATTGTACATGTTACCTAAGCTATAGCTTTTACCTGTATAAAGTCTATGTGTGCCTCATAAGCCCCTGATATCAGTTATCAGAAAATTTATTTTATTCCTCGGAAAGTAGGAATAATTGTTTTCATTTACGCTGTCAGGAGGAGCTAGTTTTGAGGGTAGAATTTAAAGAGTCTATTTTTTCCCCTTAGGACTTATTTCTAACCCCTGGCAGCACAGCTAGCTTTAAAAAAAATTAGGCCTTGATAATAGTGTTTGCAAGGAGAGTGTCTAAACTATTTAGGAGAATAAAATATAAAGATAGCATTAATAATTAATAAGCAATGATATGTTGGAAACTGTATAACTCATTCTCTTTTATCTATTAAGTCAGTTCTCAGGTCATTTATTTGATATCACTTTGTTAACCTATTTTTGTTATCTATGTGAACATAGTAAAACTATAATTCTTTAAAATATTTCTCATGATTCAGAATTCCATCAATTTACTTCTTTCCTCTTTCATAAGTCTAAAGTAGTGAGATTTTACTGTAATTTTACTATTAATTAAGGCCCAAACAATAATGATTATTTGATCTCTGTATTTATTAGATCACATTATTATTAAAGGTGATAATATTAACAAAATAATTCTTTTTCTTTGTTTTACTTTCCATAATTAAATTATCAAGAAATTGCATGTCAATTGCATAATCAAATTATCCAGAAATATATTGGGACACAGGCTTGATAGGTTTTCTATGAAAATACTTTGATTAAAAACATAACGTTCAATAAACTAAATATATTTAGCTTTTATAATGCAATTATTTATATTGAATTATAATGAATAAACTGGTATTCATTTTTCATAACATTTGCCATTAGCCAACATTCTATTTTAACATACGCTTATATAGAATGCACATATATATGACATACAGGCTTAATACTAATGAAAATATGAATGGATTATATAGCATGCTAAAAAATTCGCTAGTACTATGTTCTCCCCTTCCTATACTAAATAATTAAAAGGGACATTTTCAATTTTTCATTCCTTTATGAAATAAATAAAGTTCACACTAATCTGTCCCATGTAGTCAATTATTCTAGTTAAATTTCTTATAGATATCATGAGATTAATAGCTATGTTCTAAAAATACAGAGTTGCACATATATGAGAACATGTTTACTTTTTGGCCATTACATGATCATTCCAGTGACAGATATCACAGATTAGGAGTTAGACTTTGTGGAAAAAAAAAAAAAAAAAAAGAGGCCAGGCGCGGTGGCTCAAGCCTGTAATCCCAGCACTTTGGGAGGCCGAGACGGGCGCATCACGAGGTCAGGAGATCGAGACTATCCTGGCTAACCCGGTGAAACCCCGTCTCTACTAAAAAATACAAAAAACTAGCCGGGCGAGGTGGCAGGCGCCTGTAGTCCCAGCTACTCGGGAGGCTGAGGCAGGAGAATGGCGTAAACCCGGGAGGCGGAGCTTGCAGTGAGCAGAGATCCGGCCACTGCACTCCAGCCTGGGCGACAGAGCGAGACTCTGTCTCAAAAAAAAAAAAAAAAAAAAAAAAAAAAAAAGATTAAATATTATAATCTAGTTGGAATAGTGAAATTGCTAGTTTCCTCTGATTAAAAAATTATAAGCTTGTCTCAGCTATGAGGAGGTAAATGCTGCTCAACAAGAACAGCAATGCTTGGAAACATAATGAATTCTCTAGATGCAAATAAATTATCCTTATTAGGCAACTTGTTCTTTTCATTGTTTCTGTTTATTTTTTCACTTAGTAATGAATACTATAGCTGATTTGCAAAGTAATGAACAGTTTTATAACACTAATAAAAAGAAAACAGGCACAGTAAAAAAAAAAGAAAAAAACGGAATTTTACTTGGTCTAGAAATAAGCAAATTTCTAGTTCTAGAATTTATCACCAATTTCTTTAGACAGTTTGACCTTTTTTACCTTTTAGAATACATTTTCCAGAGTCTGCATCTACTTGAGCATTATTTTATTAAAACATTTGCAGTATTTGCAAGGCACCATTTCTCATTATACAACATTAAAGCTAAGTAAATACACAGAAAAATGAAAGCACCAAGTTATTAAATTATGATTTCAGATATGCCCTTAGCAGGGGAGGTTTGATAAGAAAGCTACTTGGATTTAATATGCTCTTGTCACATATATTTAGAATTAATATATACCACAGAAAATGGATATTATTATTTTCATCAGTTCAGCATGCCATAACAAAATACTATAGGCTATGTGGCTTGAACAAAAGAAATTTATTTTCTCAGTTTTGGAGGCTGGGAAATCTAAGATCAGGGTGCCAGCATGGTCAAATCTGGTGAGGGGGCTTTTTCTGGCTTGCAGAGTGCTGCCTTCTCCCTATGTTCTCACATGGTGGAAAGAGAGTCCAACATGTCTAGTGTCTCTTCTTATAAGTGCACTAATCCCATTATAAGGGCTTCATCCTCATGACTTTATCTAACCCTAATTGCTTCTCAAAGATGCCGTCTCCAAATAACAGAACATTTGCAGTCAGGGCGTCAACATTCAAATTTTGGGGGAACACAAACATTCACCCACAATAGTGATATAGTTCAAGAAAAGTCACTAAGCAAAAGGCAAGTGTCACTTAAGAGGGAGAGAAAGAGAAAGAGTAAAGGAGAGATTGGGAGAGGCATTGAGAAATGGACCTTTCTCTTCTATAATGAAGAAAGATTCAATTAGCAAAAGACTGACAGGTAATTCTAGACATGTATATCATATAAGATAGAAAAGGTAGTGAGAAGATTGAGTAAATAGCAGATTCACAAACTTGCATTGGCCATACCATGTAAAAGACAATTATTAATATTTGGAAATCCCTAAACTTGCTTAAAAATCTTTTTAAACAGTACCTTTATCTACTCCATAGACTATTGGCAAAAACAGCCTTTAATAAGATGCTAACATCCTTCTATTCCTGTCTTCAAATTTACTGGAAATAAACATAGCAGCATTTACTTACAGAATTTTGGAACTACAGTGCCTTTATTCATATAATAGGAAACTAATGTTTTGTATCCACTTGAAGGGGTTAATTGTGCTTTCTATGAGGCTTTTCTTGTAGAAAAATATGACAGTAAAAGAAGAGTTCCAGGAGGAAAAGAGAAAACGCGGGAATATACAAAGAAACAGACAAATGCCAAGAGAAAGAACTTTTCCATAAATTCCTTTTCATAAATGCCTTCCTTTGTCTGAAAGCTGAATAAAATCAAGTTGTCTGTCTGGATCCTTTGCTTTAATTTCTCAGAAAATGGAATCCTGAATAGGTCTCTAGTCCAGTGTTTTTGGCAAAAATCATTGTAAATCAAGTTATTATTTCAAGAAATATCTCAATTAATTTAGTGTTTCCATGTATAATTTTCTTACAAAACAAAAATAAGTAAAGGTATATGCTATTTTATTAAATGTGCTTTTGTTGTAATTTCCACTCACTTCCCAGAATAAATTTTACTCAGACATGACTTTGCTATGTTGGACAATCTGTAGAAACATGTAGTCTTTCTTTGTCAACATTATGGTATTCTGGTTTATAAAACGGTGAACTGTATACGACTGGAGATCAACTAAATTAATTAAAAATAAATTTTGAACAAAGGTAAAATCCCTGTAATTAGTATGTTGTAGAAGGAATAATAACCCTTGGTAATAGCAAGACTGTAATGTAACTTTCCAGATTTTCCTGTAAAAATGTAGAAAGAGTTGGAAATGTTGGACAATTATCCTGAAGAATTAGTAGTCATCTTCTCAGGTTTAAGAATTGTGTTTTAAGCTAAAACATATAGAAAAAGACAAAGAAGAGCAGCATTCCAGCTGTGATTTTATGTCTCTTGCAGCTGTGTCCCACCTGCCCCAAGCATCAGTAATTTGGATGCTGGGCATTCTTGGCTCAGTAATGCACTTGTTGGAAAATGTTAAAGCAATTAGCAAAGACAATCTCAAATGAGAAGACACAGAAGAATAATGTCAGTAATGCTGAATAAAACATTATCATCTTAAAACGTTTGCTTATTCCTTCTGTATAATATTAGCACAACTAAAAGGACATGCTTGATTTTGCCTGCAGTGAGCTATTTTTAGTCCCTCAATTAAGCTCCATTCCAATAGTTATTATCATTAGTTAGCATTTGCATAGCAATATACATGTGTTAACACAAGTACTTTGCAATGATTTTTAGAGATTTCTCTTCTCTGTGGTCTTATGAGGTAAAAGTTAATCTACATAAGATTTACAGGAAAATACAATTAATTATATAAATCCTACATTTTATGTTGAAACCACCTGCAGTTAGCTTTGCCACAAGCCAAGATAAATTGCAGTTCTAGCTAAATCAAAAGAAAGGTGACTAATTTATGCAAGGTTACATCTGGAGTGAGCCAAAGACCTGGGCATAAAACTCTGTCCCCTTTATTCATGATCTTGTACACTCCCCCAATAATATCATAAAGGTTCTGAATCCAACTGGCAATAAAACCATAATGTGAACATATACAATTAAATATATCATCAGAACAGTCACATATTCCTCACCTTGCATAATACATGGCAACCGTGAATACCATTAGAAGTGAGATCCAATCCCCAAAGGCCAAGGAAATTGGAGCCTCAGCTCTAGGGTTGGAAAATGCCCTACTGAGGGCTAACTTTCGTTACCTGGGTCAGGTTAGATTGTTAAAAGCTCCACACTGCTTGTCTGGTGATCCTCTTAATATAAAATTAAAATAGAAGCTGTAGTCAACATATGTATATGCCAGTGGCTCTTTAAACGTTAAGCTCCTTTGTTAGGGGGAAAAAAGTCTCAAAATTAATAAGTGTGACTGTTAAAAATCTTGAAGGCGATTCTTTGAACATGCAGAACCTTACAGTTTCTCTTCTTTTGTGTTTACTTCTCAGAAGCTTCCAGCTGCTGTTCCTGAATCAGAGAACTTCCAAAAGGTCTGCTTTGGCTCCCTCCTTCCTCTTATTTTATATCAATAGTAAAGATTTGCCTATATAAATATGATAAATCCTTCATTTCTTTCCTCTGTGTTTTTACTTTAATGAGAGAGGAAGATTGGAGACTAGGAATTATACAGTAGCTTCTGTTATTTTCTCACTGAAAGAAAATCTTCAGAATAATCACAAAATTTCTACATGTTTTCACATATAATTCCTCATTTCGGGGGGTGGGGAAGCTTGGCATATACTACTATCACCCTTTGTTCTATTTATTAAAAAGAAAAAACATTTAAAGATCCTTATTCTCATAATTTTCTCTCTAATGTTTCATTGTAGAAAGTCTTAATGCAATCCATATTAAAATGCTTTTAGGCCAGTCATAGTGACTCACATATATAAGGCCAACACTTTGGAGGCTGAGGTGGGAGGATCGCTTGAGCAAAGGAGTTTGAAGTTGCAATAAGCTATGATTGCACCTCTAGACTCCAGCCTGGGCAACAGAGTGAGATCCTGTCTCAGAAAGATAAATAAAATGAAATAAAAATGCTTTAGGAGAAAAGTAAGAAAAATAAGTTAATATAGTATATGTAGGACCACATACATCTTAAAAAATCTGAATTCACCAAATTGATATTGACCCAGGTGACAGGAATCTCAGTTACCAAAAATATCTTCTATATCCCAAACCTTAAATTCTTAGTCTCCATTGTCACCTGCCACAGTGTTTTACAAATCTATATACCTTTTATCTAAAATATGAAACAAAACTTCCAGTTTGAGAGAGACTCTCCAAACCCACAGACAGTAATCAAGGACTCGCTGGTTCAGAGAGTTCATGGCCTCCTGACACAGTCCCCAGGATCAGTCCTCTCCTGCTCTAGAGCCACTGTTGGCATTCACACTTATGTTACTACTAAACACATTGGGTTTTCTGTGGCCCAGTGATGACTACTGTACTCCTGAGTTGTTTCTCCAAGTCTCCTTGCTACCAGTCAAATCCAGCACAAGAACCATGAAAGGGAAATCCCTGTGCATGTGTATGGCTGCCCCAAGTCCCAGGGTACTCATCCTTTTTTCTACTATAATTGGTTGAGCTCTCACACTATGTTTCTACATTGGGCCCTATTTCTAGGTTCTCACTAGTTTCACTCATGAGACCTCAGTCTCTGTTGAGGGACTGGACCCCTATTTTGGGTTGATGATTGGGAATCCCTGTGCCCCTGCTCCTACAGGGCCTGGAGACTAAACTGCTACCAAGTAACCTCCCTGGAACCCTAAGGAGTGAATAAATTTTCTAAATGCTGAATATCTCTCCTTGAAGTTCTGCTACCTGAGACTCTTGTTATTACTTAATATCACTATTAACAAAAATATTATAGACTATCTACGAATTACTATAATGAGTGAATTCATATGTAAGATACAGTACCCTTCTCTGACTCCTTCATCTGCTTCTGCATAGTCTAGACTGTACAATCCTTGAAATAAGAAACTATGACTTTCATTGTTTCACACTGCAAAGCCTAGCACTATTAGTACTGTGGTTCAAGGCATAAATGAACGAATTCCCCCATGTAATAGGTTAAATCATGGCTCTCCAAAGATGTCCATAACTTAATCCCATGACCCTGTGAATATATTACATTGCATGGTAAAGGGACTTTGCAGACATAATGAAGTTTATGAACTTTAGGAAGAGTAACTTGAATTATCCAGGTTGGCCCAATCTAATCACATAAAAAAGCAGAAAACTTCCTTTGACTGGAGCCACATAGATACAGTAGAAGGCGGAAGAAGAACAACAGGAACGACCACAGAATTTAGATTTCAAATGTGAGAAGGCTGTGCTGTAAGAGGTCATATACATGAACTAAGGAGAGGCCTCTAAGGGTAAAGGGTGCCCTGCTACTGACAGCAAGGAAATGGAGATTTCAATCCTACATCCACAAGTAAACAAATTTGGCCAAAAATACAAATGAGTGTGAAAGCTGATTCCTCTCCAGAGCCTCCCATAAGGAATGCAGCCTTGCTGACACCTTGATTTTAGCCTGGCAAGACCTATGTTAGACCTCTGGTCTATAGGAGCTGTGCGCTTAAGCGTGTGGGTTTTATTTACAGCAGCCATAGAAAACTAATATACCCAATTTCTGGTTATCTCTGTGGCAGTCTCCTAGTTTGGGTTATGTCTTAAATCTGTTCTTTTTCGTATCTTCTTAGACAGCGTGCCTAGGAGGAATAGTTGCTAGAGGAATCAAAGAATTTCCCATTGTAGGCTAATTTCATACAAAATGTTTCTTTCCTTTGAATACCTTCCTCACAAATTAAAACTTGAATTTTCTAATTACAACGAACATATACAACATTTCAGTCCTTGATACTTTTATTCCAGAAGCTGTCAAAACTTAAAAGTACATTATATCTGCCTGGAGGGCTTGTTAATACACACATTCCTGGGCCCTAGTTCCAGAGTTTCTGATTCCATGAAGTCTGATATAGATCCAGAGAGTTTGCATTTCTAACAAGTTCCCACGTGGTGCCAATGCCTCTGGTTAGCTGAACATCCTTTGAAAACTATTATTTAGTAAAGTCAAATAATTATTTTGTTCATAAAATATTAATATCTTTTATTCCTGCTCATTTTTTACCTATTTCCATATTAACATTTATCTGGGTATGTGCCCTTATATTAAGAGAGTAGGAAAAAAGCAAAATAGATGACTGATTTCAGTAAATTTTTCTGATGGTAATGTAAGTTATTGAAATTGAAATTATTTGGAGATTACCTATGTCAACATTTCTCAATAGAAGTACTCTTGGTATTTGCAGTGAGACAATTCTTCATTGTGTCAAATTCTATTCTATATTCCTTGTACTGAGGAACCTACTACCTCTGACCTTTTTCCAGTAAATGCTCATAGAATTTCCCCCTCATAGTGGTAACCAACAATCTGGCACACATTCCCATATGTCCCTGTAGAGGGTGTGCAACACTAATTGAAAACTATAAATCTATTTTATTCAAGTTTCCATGCAATTCTTCCCTATATTAGTAAGGATTTTCAAATTTTACTCTCATGTTTTATTCATAAATACTGGTTATTCTAAATATTTTAATTAATAGAATATATTACTGAATGAAGTCCCCGAGGCCACAGTCAAGAAGAAAATGTAGCTGATACCATGAACTGGCTCACTCAGAAATGCATTCCATCCTCTTTCAAGTGCGCAGAGGCTGCGAAGTAAAGGCCACGTTTTCCAGACTCCCTGAAGTATCCCTATATGGTTTAATGTCCACCAGTGAGATGTGCCATCATGACCTGGAATTGAGGGAGAGACATACAGGAAGAGGAACTGAGCAGAAAGCATCCATTTTATTTGTGCATATTAAAGTAATATTGATATGTTTTGGAGCCAGAAACTGTAGCAATAGTTTCCTACTTTACTAGCCAAGTTTCTGATTCTACCAGTTACCATCATTTCTGGGTTAGTGGACTCCTGAGTGGTCCAGTTCTACTCTATGTTTTTTGGATCCTTTCCTGGAAGCTGTATGACTTTAGGACTTACTGCTCAAGTTCAGCCTAGAGTCAACTTAATTTGCACTTCCCCAAATTCTATGAGCCATTTAATAGCCAAGAGTAAACCTTCTTATGTTCTAGCTAGCTGGAGTAGAGTCTGCCCTCTGCAACTGAACTCTCCTCAATATAGAATATAATTAGAACAATTAATAGCCAAGAGAACACCTAGGAGTGTTTGTTTTTAAATCTAGAATCAGGGTAACTTGAAAGATAATTATTCCCAAATCCATGCGTATAACAAAAAGTTACAATATGTATTCAATATTTTTTCTTGATAGAAAACTAGTGACAAGTAATGCAGACAAGAATAAACAAATTTGACTATCAGTGGGTTTGGTATTATAGACAAAATAGTTTTCAGCTTTGTAAATTCCCTTCTTTTCATTTTTCCTCTACTCCAAGCTGTCAAAGTGGAAGAAATCGTATCTTTAAAGAATGATCTGTTTGGGTTTTTCAGGCCTTTCGATCAAAATGCGTTTCTAAGTACAATTTAAAGAGTCCTCAGATAGAATTGACCACTTTTTATTAGTGCTCCACAGTATTTAGGAATATGGAAGAGAAAAGCTAGATTTCATGTCTGGATCAATAGGGACACTGAACTAAATCACTGAAAGTGAAGCTTGGTGCCAGAGGTAACCATGACAAGTTAGCCAGCCCCACCTGCCTCAACCTTAAAACAGGCACACATCCACAAATATACAGCCCTCAACCCTAGCCCTTGGAATGCAGAGAAATTCTGGTGAGGTTATTGGATATTCTAAATGTTTAACACTGGCTTGTCAACCAATTTTATGTGGTGTTTAATGGGCAGGGTTCCGCTATGATGATATCTGTTTTTCTCTTATAAACCTAAATTCAAAATCTAATGGTGTCTTTTCCCATAGAGGGCCAGCACCAGAAAAGCATTACATTATATATATAATGTTTACCTTTGTTACTTTTACACTTTTTTTGATGTTCTTATTTTACTAGTGTTCTAAAGTATTCATTTAAAATACATATATCTATTGGTTTCTAATTGTTCCTTTTCTTATTTTTATACATACTGTGCACACAGCGTACACACACAGATGTGCACGTGGGAAACTTGTGTGTAGCTGATGACTAAAGGTTTGGGGCTTAGAAAGTAGTACATTGCTGCAACACAACTCAATTGAATATAAAATATTTCTTTAGTTCCAAATAATTAGATATTTACTTAAAATATCTAATCTCTTTAGTTATTTATTTAAAATATCTAATCTCTTTAGTTATTTCCAAACTCACGCTTTTGTCCAGCATTCTATTCAGTTTCCCTGTTGACTCTTCTCGTTGCCTTTTTTTTATTCCCTTCCTCTTTTCTTCGGTATTCCTTCCCTTTCTTCTCTGCCTCACTCAGGGGCAAAACAAGCAAACAAACAATCAAATCAAAACAATCTTCCATTTTCAGATATACTCAGTTCTCTTTGGCCCCTACCTCCAAATTCTGCAGACTTTTTGCATATTCTGAGAATTTATCTCAGAATTCCAAGATCTCCATCTTATATTCTTTGATAATCTGAGTCGGGGGATTAAGGAGGGTCAGGGGAGGAGTGGGAGGATTAGAGGATTAGAGGAGGATTTCATAGTTTCCAGTTACATAAAGCTTTGTCTCTCAGTTATTCATTTTGGAATAATGTAATAAATTTTAATTGGTGAGATAGCAGACATTTCAAATTAGGTGAGAGAAAATATATAGCTATAGGCTTTATAATACAGGAAGCACCACAGTAACTTTAGCTGGTATTGGTAAAGTGATTTCTTACATCATGTATCTTCCTACAAGCAGCTCAATCAAATCCTCATCTCTCCCTATGTAAATGCTTTCAAGACATGTTTTGCATACCAAGGAATTTCTAAATGGGTATTCTCTCTTTAATTTTTTATTCTAAGGCTCTAATGCTATTTATTTTCTTTATAAGGTTTGATTTTATTCTACTTTTTTCCTTTGGTTTAATCGATTGCTCTTCTGCAATCTCTCATGACTTACATTGTTGCCAAAATACATTTCTATTTTCTAATCACACAGCTTGCCGGTATGTCATTCTTCTTCACTTCGGTACCCCATTGCGGGAATCCTCACAGATAATGAACATGAACCTAATAGACATGCTCCTCAAGTCTGGTAATGAGAAGGAAAAAAAATCAAACTATCTCATTCATGAGTAGAAATTAGGAACTGTGAATTTCCTCATTTGTCTCATTTAATAAGGTGATTCACATGCCAGCACTTTTAAAACTGTAAAATGCTATGTAAATGTTGGTTACTATTTACAATAATAATAATAACCATCACCACCACTACCATCATAACACTTTCTCGTCCCATAATTGTACCCTTTGGAAGTTGATTCAGATCATAAATGTCATAACTGTGATTTTATCCACTAAAGGCTAGTAGGAAGGGAGCCTAATTAAAACCTAGTTTTGCTGGGAAAACATAGTAGAAAAGGCATCTGTAGATGATAGCGATTTAAAAGGATTTTCCAGATCTAGGATGATACGTCCTGTATGAAGATGTAAATGTAAACAAATCATAATACAGCTATTCAAAGAATGGGAAGATCTACTGCAGACTTATATTAAAAAGCCAGCTGCCATAGTTCATTTTAACCAAGTCATTTCATGGAATTTAAAGTGACAGACACATTTGGCTTTTATTACATTTTCAGAAAAAAAAAAAAAAAAACAACTATTATCTGTAAAGAGTAAAGCAGGGGAAAATTAATGAAGGTGGAAAGTTGCTGAGGATTTATCTCAAAAATGTTAATTTTTCCCCAAACCTAAAGATAACTGTCTGATACAGTCATCAGCAGGGGTTGGTAGGAAGGGCAGAAGGTTTGAGAGTGGAAGTTTGCCAAGAAACAGAGTGTCAGGAAGAAGAGGTATCAATGTATGCCACAGTCATCCATGTACTGGAAATACCCATAAGTCAAAGTGTCTGGCTAAGGACAGTGAAACTTTACTAAGGAGTAATCTCAGTCATCTTTTTTTGTGTGTGTGAGTTTTTTTTTTTTTTTTTTTTTTTTTTTTGGAGCCAAGGTCTTGCTCTGTTGCCTAGGCTGGAGTGCAGTGGCATGATCATAACTCACTGCAGCCTTGAATTCCTGGCCTCAAATCATCCTCCCACCTTGGCCTCCCAAAGTGCTGGGATTACAGGCATGAGCCCCAGTGCCTGGCCCTTGGTCATCTTTTATTTTCCTAAAACGAATCATCAAAAGTCTTCATAAAACATTTTTGTATTGTTTTGCAAAATAGAGTAGTTAATAATGTCTGTAGGAGAACTCAATATGTTTTCTAGAGACCCTTATAAGCTGTTTCATCATTCCTTAATTCATTCATTCTCTAGTCAAGACTTTCTCTTATCTAAGGTATATGTATATAAGTAGTGCAAAATACTATAGACAATGCAAAACAAAAACCATAGAAAACAAAAAACTAGTTGAAAGGAAGTATCTGCTCAATATTTCAACTGTAATGTCTTCATGTCCCTGGATAGGCAGTTTATTGATTTTTCCTTCCCTTTTTTGATGATTTGACTGCTTGTTTTGTCAACATATAATTTCAGTTTCAGTCTGCATTTTAGGTACATGTGATGTCATGAAATCATTCTTTTTATTCCCCTCAGTCCTTAAATCCACTTTGAAATATCATGGATGCTGTTTAATATAATTATTCCTGATTTACACACTTACAGTATATCAGGTTTTTGTAATCCACTCAAGTACAGATTCATCCAGTTCTGATTTCAGTTGCATAAAAAATTGTAAGATAAAAGATGAAGGCAATAAGAAATAAACATAGATCAAAGGAGAAAATCAAGAAAGGGCAGGTTCATAGATAAATGCACGAAGTAATCAAATTAACAAGGATTTTTATGATGGTGTAATTAATGAACTGCAATTTTACATTAGTCTCCAGCAAAAGAAATATGGAGAAGGAGAAAAGGCAATTATGCATTAATGAAGACTATGATAATGTGGCAGCAGTATTAGATAGCAGTAATGGAATGAAATTTTATAAAGGAAAATTCCAGAAAGATGAAACAACATAACAATATGTATGAATTGTTCTAAGAGAATTGTACATGCTAACTAACTACCATTTTGATATTACTTACAAAAAGTGTAAAGATGAAAGGGAATATTATCATGACATAAATAAATTAGCCCTTTATTTGTATAGATGCTAAAATGTTTAGGCTTTTTATTATTGGTTTAGTTTTTCTAATAAATATTTATCCCAAATTAACTCTGACAGAGATTTACATATGGCAAAACTAAAGGACCATAGGGATTAAATAAATTTCCAAAAGCATACATATCTGTTAAATAGAGCCAGAGCTTTATATCTGCACTCAGGCCCTCCCTTTCCTGATGCTAACTCCATTTCCTACATGACCACCTGACCTCAACCCTGGTGTGTTAACTTAAAACAATTTCCTTCGATTTACATTTTCTTTTTAATTGTGTTGAAGATGAATTTATTCTAACATTGTCAGATTTTCTGATGTTATACCATGTTGACAAAAATCACTTTCAAGTTCAATTTATTTGTTATTGGAAATGAAATCAATAGAGATTATTTACTTTAGCACTGTCTTTTGGCATTTATTTTTTTCTATTTCTAGAAGAGAGTAAGTTATCACTTTTTGAAAGACAAAAATTGTAACTTGGAGGAAGTCAGTGATGTGAAATTGGTTCTTTCAGTAGTATAGTAGTCATTCTTCACATACAGTCTAACAGTAAAGCTATTCATGCTTTTATAGTTTCTGTCTTTACAGATAAGAATCATAATACAAAATTTGTTGTCTTTGTAGGGATTTCAAGGAAAAGATATTTACGTTTGTAACATAAAAATATAGATGAATAAAGTATAAAAATGAGATATAGATAACTAAGCAGATGGGGGTCCCTCGCTGTTTTAATTATCAATAGCTTCCAAAATAAAATTCCATTTTCAAATGAGCTAATGATACAACTTCTATGTACAATTGTTTTCTTAAGATTTCATTCTAGGTGAAAAATGAGAAGATTCAAGAATGTGATGTATTTTTGTGAAAACATAGAAATTAGAATTGGAAGTGAATCTTTAATAAGTGATTAAGTATCTTTTATCACACAAATACTTTAACCTGAAGAGTTTATATTCTAAACTAGAAAGGTACTGGAAAATAAAAGCCATTATTTTCCTCACGTAAAGCATTTTACATCAAGGAGAAAAAAATTTAACAATAGAGACCTGACTCTGAGGTGCTTACAATAAAATACCTTGATTGTCCAAAATGTTATTGTTGAAAGGAAGACATAGGTCAAAAGAAAGGATAATATTTGACCAAGTTATCCCTTTGCCTTTGTAACTAGCACTATCAGCACTTTAATTTCTTTATTAGTTGTCACATTAGGTTTTCTCCAAAAATGAATGACAATACATATAAGAGTATATAAAGCTTAATTATTTTAAAATTTAAAATATCATACTCTAAAAGGGAATGAGGGAAGAAGAGAAGCAAAATTATAAATCCAGTATGAAATACAGTATTCAACAATCTTGCAACTTGGTAAATATTAATACATAAAGCAACACTGTCTATTCCCCAAGTGAATGTTTTATGTGAATATTGCTTTCAGGTTCTTCTCAGGCAAGAGAGTGAATGAGAGACTCAATTTGGACACTATGTGGGAATTGATTGCTTAATGCCTTTTAGAATCTCTTTGAAAATGAATTGGTCAATAAAATTCCCCTTTGTTTATTAGGGAGTAGGATGGCAGTCAGGCCTTTAGGCAAAAACAATAACAGATGGTGAGAAAGAAACAATTCCTTTTCTCTCCACTTTAAGGAAGACTTACATTTGAAAGGTAAGAAAAAAAATAAGGTCTCTTGATTTTAATAGTTTCCATACCAGGAGAAGCTGGTGTTAAAGACCTTTCCAAATGTTACAGGTGTTTGCATTCAAATGCGATCACACAGCTGCTGGCTGCCACAGAATGGAAGTCATCCTCAGAAGCAATGTGTCGCAGATTTTCCCTAAATCCCCAAGCCGAACATCAGCTGTGGCTAAGCTTTTACATTTTTCTTCCTGGAAAGGAAGATCCCTTGGCTCATGCCCATGATTATCACTTTGTTACTGAAGTCAATTTCAAGTAAAACTGGAAAAAATAAACATCGTCAGAAATTACATTACTGTGAATAAGGCTTGTCCTACTGGATACAAAGAGATAAACAGTGCCAGATCAGGCCTATTTCCACTGGCTTAATCTCCAGAGAATTTGGGGCCTCCAAGTCCACTCGAATAGTTCTGCCCAAGAGCAACCTAAGGGAAACCCAATATCTGCCTTAATCCAGACAATTTTTATGCTAAGTACTTCTTCAGCAAAAACACAATGCAGAAGGGACTATTAATTCCCATCTCTTGCTGATTCCAGAATAAAAAGCTGACTGCCTTCTCACTGCACTGATTCTTCCTCTGTATTTTTGCACATCTTCTATCTCTTGGACTGCTACTAGAAGAAAATATTTATTTCAAATTATATAAAATCTCCACCAATACATCTTGCAATCTATGTTGAAATATTTAAGTAGGGGAGAGACTGATATTTTATTGGGTACATTGCATGTACTTTTTGATTAATTCTAATAACAACCAGGTGGAGTATCTATTATTAGCTATATTTTTGAGAGGAGGGTTATTTTTGTACTCAAGGTCACAGAGATGGAAAATGGGGAAAGCCAAATTTAAGGTCACTTTGTCTGACTACAAGGCCATGCTGTTTCCTACAATTTGGCTGCCAAAAAGTAATTCAGGGTAAAGTTTCCCATAAGCATGGGATTATAAAAAACTTAATCACTGGAGAGAGACCGGGAAAGTGAATTTGTTGTGGAAATATGCTAAGATTGTGTTGATGAATTTAAATTCATACCAGTTGTCAGGATTGTATGTACCAAAGAAAGTCATATCGCAAACAAAATTGTGTGTACTTGATAATCTCATAGCATTTACTGGAATAAAAGGCACTTAGTAGCTACTTAAGGCACGACTTTGATGTTTTTAGTTGTATAATTAACATGCAAGGTGCCATTATTTTTTCTTTCATTTTACCCATTTATACATATTATCTGCTCAGGCTCACCACTTGTGTCCAATTCAGAAGTTCCTCTGTGTTCCTTCATATCTTCATTGCATGTACATCCACATGTTGGCAATTGATCTTCATTAAGAACTCTGAAGTAACTGCAAAACCTAGACTTTTGATGTCAATCCAATACCTGCTAGTTTTAGAAGAAGACTGTAGGTATTGGCTTGACTTCTCCAGTTCCTAGTTCAGAATAGATAGTCACTACATATTTGTGGAATAGTTTATGAGTTAGAGGTGCCTAACCTCTATCAGATTGCAAGGCAATGAAGTAATCAAAACTTAAAAGATTGTTTTTTCTCCCATCCAGTCACATAATTGTGTTAGAGAAAATTATTTGTGTGCACTACTCTTATTTCACCACTGTTGAAACAGAAAGGGAAAAAATCAGGGGAAAGAGGAGAAGATATAATTAAACCACCATCTAAAAATGGAGAGGCAATATTTTGTGGAAACCCACCAAATGATGAACAGTGGTCAGTAGAACAAAGCAATATTTGGAATTTTGAAGGTAAATAACTTCTGTGTACTTTTATAATGGCTATATAATTGTTTTATGCTTTTTCTATCATATAAATTTAAAATTTGTAATGTTCAAAGTAATATTTGTGTATTATAAAACGATTAGTTTACCACTCAAGGAGTTCCTCAGAGTTCTGGCAACCAAAAGACAGAAGCACCTATAAGATAGGCATTTTGGAGGAGGGACATCAAACTGCATAGTAACATTTTTCAAATATTTCCCATATAGAAGTATATCCAAAAAAAGATTTATAGAATTCTTTTGTTGCTAGTGATACAGACCGGAGATTGGTGAATACTGGGTAGAAGAAGGCGGTTCCCTGGCAAAGGTTCTACCATCAAGCCTGAAGACCTGTGGCCCTAAATGAGAACAGACATTTCTGTTTTCACACCCAAAAACCTCCCTTTTGGTCTGCCATGCCCCCTATCCTGCCCTCATATAAATCTCAAATCCCAAGGTCCAAATGAGACCTGCAAGCAAGGAGACGAGGAGAAAAGCAAACCAGCAAACCAGCAATGGCAGAGAAAGAGAGAAGAAGAAGGATGTCTGTACTCCGAGGGGAGTTTGGCCAGGGACAGTCAGAGAAGAGTCCAGCCACTGGGCGGCCTGACTCCAGGGGAAGACCACCTTCCCACTCCCTTCCCTCTTCTGGCTCCTCATCCATCTCGCTGAAAGTCATCTCCATCACTCAATAAAACATTGCACTCATCCTTCAAGCCCGCATGTGATCTGATTCTTTTGGGACCCTGGGCAAGAGCTTGAGATACAGAAGGCTGTCACACTGGGGCCCTGCCCTTGTGATAAGACAGAGGGTCCATTGAGCTGACTAACACACAAGCCGTCTGCAGATGGCAAAGCTAAAGGAGCACACTGTAACAAATGCCCACTTGGGCTTCAGAAGTCGCAGACACACATCCTTAGATGATTCTGTGGGGCTGAAGCCCAAAAGCACTCCTCCTGGTTTCCTGCACCTGCCTGTCTGTGTGCTCACCCTCCTTTAAGGGGTTTGAGCTGTCGGGTGACCAAACAGCTGAGCCACACCCCTGTTATATGTATGTCCTGCAAGGGGAATCAGGGAAGCCTTCTGTCTCACTACTATTTTAAACCGGTTATGGAGGTAATTTTTCATTAAAATGTTATTCTCGCCTTTTTAAATATTTAATAAATTCTAATTCTCTTGCAGATATAAAGATCATCTAGATTATCCAGTTGTGAATATTTAATAAAATAATAACATTTAAATAATATATAATAAATATAAAAACTGAGTATGATATTTCTTTTTTCTTTTTCTTTTTTTTGGGGGGGTTGGTGGGGGGATTGAGCCCTGCTCTGTTACCCAGATTGGACTGTAGTGGCACAATCTTGGCTCACTGCAGCCTCCAGCTCCCAGGTTCCAGTGATTCTCCTGCATCAGCCTCCCGGGTAGCTGGGTTTACAGGCACACGCTACCACGCCCAGCTAATTTTTGTATTTTTAGTAGAGATGGGGTTTCACCATGTTGGCCAGGCTGGTCATGAACTTCTGACCTCAGGTGATCTGCCCTCCTTGGCTTTCCAAAATGCTAGGATTACAGGCATGAGCCACCACACCCGACCTGAGTGTGTTATTTCTAAAAACATTTTGTAGTTCATAAATTACAATTATTTCTAAATTTGCCTGTTCAACATTTGATAAATCTTTCTTAGAAATTAACAGATTGTCTTAAGATGCTGTGTCAAATTATTTGTTATATAATTATGGCAAAGGCAGTAGATAGTGATAGTCAAGAGCCCAGATTCTGTAGCAAATGACCAGGGTTCAAATCTTGGTTCTGACAGTTACTTGGGTGACCTTGGTCAAGTTACTTGACATCTCTGTCTTGGTTTACTCATCTGTAAATGGTAATAATAAAGCACTTCTGATATAGAGTTATTGGAATATTCAATAAAAGAATATATGTAAAGCATTTGGAACAATGCCTGGCAAGAATAACAGCCAACACTTTGAGAATGATTGCTGTGTGCCTGGCACTTCAGTGTTAGCTATTATTATCATTATTTATTTATTCAAAAGAAAATGATGACACTGTGATCATTTACTTGTCAATAACCACTGGCAGTAGTGTATTAAATGGTGGTAGAGCAATCAGGCACCCATGAGATTACAAGTAATAACGTAATAATGTCTTTTTCTGATAAGAAATGCTTAGTTGAAGGTATGTGATTATTAGTCATTAAATCGCTTTGAATGTGCTTTGGTTCTAATTTACCTTATCTCATAAGAACATGTAATGAATCATACAAGGAATTTCTGTTAAAAAATAATCCCACAGTTGTATGAGATTGGAGGAGACTTTTAGATGGTAGGTCAGTGGTCTTACATTTAGTTGAGCAAAAGCAATTTTGCTTCCATTTCAGGACCAGCATTTTGCTCCTCATTATAGTAAGTAATGTAGCACTTTTCTGAATTCTATTTTAACATTAGGATTGGGATTACTATCTCATTAATTTTCACAGTCTCTGCAAGAAAGTCAGTATAATCATCTTTAGTAATGAGGCACCTGTATGGTAAAAAAGTCTTAGTAATTTGTCCATTGTTTCAAATCAAAGAGGGAAGTGGAGACTTTTAAATTCTAGCAAGGTGTTTATGTTACTAATATTTTCACTTTACAGCTATTACAAATTAATAATATTTTTCTTCTTGGAAACCTAGTGTAAATATATTTGTAGGTCATCAATAAAAAATGAGAAATCAATTTAAAATGTTACCTTGTTCAGACTCTGTTCGCTAAATTTTTCTCTCATTTTCATTGCAGGACGTTTGATTGTGACTGATCATGCCATTTGTCAGTATGTACATATGTGTGTATGTATGTATCTATCAATCAACCAATTATTATAGTAACAATACATTGATTTCATATTACCCAAAATTATAAGCCTGAATGTGTTGAAAACTTGAATTTAAAATTACATGTTTTTACAAAACTTTTTATTTATTTTTACCTTTTCCAAAAGCAAACACTGTTTTTGGCTTCTCTCTCTTTGCTTACTTCCATATTTCAAGTCATCCTGAAACTATTCCATGCTGGAATTTTCAAAATAATTTCATGTTGAAATTTCTGCCTTAATATCTCTTGTATAAAACTACCTCCTGTCCTAATGTATCATGTCAAAAACAATAAGGATTTTTCAGCTTTTCCCTTCACAACCTGTGTTTTCCTTTCATATGCAGAAATATATTACTAGGTAATTATTTTGTCTGCATGTTCATCATCAGCAAAGGCTTCAGGTGGATGGATTATAAAATAGGGAATATTTTTGAAGGGTCCTTGATTAAGATTACCAGCAAGGCTTAGAGGTTCTGTAGCTGCTTATGAAGCCAAGGACAAAGATATAAATGCATTATCATGAGCATCCTGATGGATCAATGAGGTGTGGATAAGTAGAACAACACATTTTTATCTTTCTTTTGCCATTCTACCCTTACCCCAGCCATTCAGAAGCTGAATATGATGGAGTAAAGGAAGAACACAAAGCACAATGTTCTACTTAATTTATAGAGGATTTCCCCACGTCATGGAATGATAGCTTTCTTGTTTTTTCACATGAACCTTTAAGAGCTATCTGACATACTTGGATTTGTATTAAGACTTCCAGATCACCCATCAAGGATTTTTCTGAAGTACAGCTTCTGTTATTTACTGCCACGCTGATGAGAGAATAAGGACTCTGCTTTGTTCATATTTTATAGGCCCATCCCTGCCATTCAAAGAGGTTTTTCATGATGATAATGACACACATTCTCTCATCTGTGGGTTTCCTGCTTGTACTACCTATCAGCTGTGTGCATTCCTTCCTTTAAAATAACCATGTTATTTTTAAAGGTGCTGAAAACGCATCAACCTACTTGACCCAAACTTATTAACACAAGAGTGCCATTCAATGAAGAACCAAGAATTTAATAATAAAGGAAGATAGAAAACAAAACACTACTACTTTATTGGCCATATGTATTCATGAGCATCACTGTATATGAATGAGAGAAGGTAGTGGTCATGCTTTCCTGTTGATAAAACAAGAGAAAAGGTCCAAAGGTCCTTACCTCCTCCATGTCTCCTGCATGAACTTTCCTCCTGTTTCACCAAATGGGGGGTGAGGAAATGAAAATCAGAATAACACACCCTTGCTGTGTGCAACTTACTTTGTTTTTTTAAATTTTATTTTAAGTAAATCATAAAGTTCTACCTTTTAAAGTTAAATGTAAATTCTATCATTAAATTGTTGTTTATTGTGGTATGTAACTCAGAGACATGTTTTGAAACATACTTATTAATCTGTCCTTCTAGATTTTCTTTTTGTTTTAATAGCCATACAAATTGCTCCTTTTTGTTTAGCCCAGAATCTGAGCATGAAGTATAAATGTTTGTTAAATTCTTTTATTATTATTATTATACTTTAAGTTCAGAGATACATGTGCAGAACGTGCAGGTTTGTTACACAGGTATACACGTGCCATGGTGGTTTGTTGCACCCATCAACCCATCATCTACATTATGTATTTCTCCTAATACTATCTCTCCCCTAGCCTTCCACCCCCAAAAATGCCCTGCTGTGTGATGTACCCCTCCCTGTGTCCACGTGTTCTCATGGTTCAACTCCCTTTTATGAGTGAGAACATGTGGTGTTTAGTTTTCTGTTCCTGTGTTACTGTATTGAGAATGATGGTTTCTACCTTCATCCATGTTCCTGCAAAGGACATGAACTCATCCTTTTTTATGGCTGCATAGTATTCCATGGTGTATATGTGCCACTTTTTCTTTATCCAGTCTATCATTGATGGGCATTTGGGTTGACTCCAAGTCTTTGCTATTGTGAACAGTGCTGCAATAAACATACATATCCATGTGTCTTTATAATAGAATGATTTATAATCCTTTGGGTATATACCCAGTAATGGGATTGCTGGGTCAAATGGTATTTCTGGTTCTAGATCCTTGAGGAATCACCACACTGTCTTCTACACTGGTTGAACTAATCTATACTCCCACCAACCGTGTAAAAGCATTCCTGCTTTTCCACATCCTCTCCAGCATCTCTTGTTTCTTAGTTTTTAATGATCACTTTTCCAACTGGCATAAGGTGGTATCTCATTGTGATTTTGATTTGCATTTCTCTAATTACCAGTGATGATGAACATTTTTTCATATGTTTTTTGGCACATAAATGTTTTCTTTTGAGAAGTGTCTGTGCATATACTTTGCCCACTTTTTTTTTTTAAATTTGTTTAAGTTCCTTGTAGATTCTGGATATTAGCCCTTTGTCAGATGGATAGATTGCAAAAATTTTCTCTTATTCCATAGGATGCCTGTTCACTCTGATGATAGTTTCTTTTGCTGTGCAGAAGCTCTTTAGTTTAATTAGATCCCATTTGTCAATTTTGGCTTTTGTTGCCATTGCTTTTGGTGTTTTAGTCATGAAGTCTTTACCCATGCCTATGTCCTGAATGTTATTGCCTAGGTTATCTTCTAGAGTTTTTATGTTTTTAAGTCTCATGTTAAGTCTTTAATCCATCTTGAGTTAGTTTTTGTAGAACATGTAAGGAAGGGGTCCAGTTTCAATTTTCAGTTTGTTTTTCAGTTTTCTGCATATGGCTAGCCAGTTTCCCCAACACCATTTATTAAATAGGGAATCCTTTCCCCATTACTTGTTTTTGTGAGGGTTGTCAAAGATCAGATAGTTGTAGATTTGTGTCATTACTTCTGAGGCCTCTGTTCTTTTCCATTGGTCTACATATCTGTTTTAGTACTAGTACCATGCTGTTTTAATTACTGTAACCTTGTAGTATAGTTTGAAGTCAGGTAGCATGATGCCTCCAGCTTTGTTCTTTATGCTTAGGATTGTCTTGGCTACACGGGTTGTTTTTTTGGTCCAATATGAAATTTAAGGTAGTTTTTTCAACACCCCTTTGGGCTAAAAACTCAATAAACTAGGTATTGATGGAACATATCTCAAAATAATAAGAGCTATTTTATGACAAACTCACAGGCAATATCACATGAATGGGTAAAAAACTGGAAGCATTCCCTTTGGAAACCAGTACAAGACAAGGATGCCCTTTCTCACCCCTCCTATTCAACTTCAACATAGTATTGGAAGTTCTGACCAGGGCAATCACACAAGAGAAAGAAATAAAGGGTATTCAAATAGGAAAAGAGGAAGTAAAATTGTCTCTGCAGATTACATGATTGTATCTTTAGAAAACCCCATTGTCTCAGCCCAAAATCTACTTAAGCTGATAAGCAACTTTAGCAGTCTCAGGGTACAAAATCAATGTGCAAAAGTCACAAGCATTTCTATCCGCCAGTAATAGACACAGAGCCAAATCATGAGTGAACTCCCATTCACAACTGCTACAAAGAGAATAAAATACCAAGGAATCCAACTTACAAGGGATGTGAAGGACTGCTTCAAGGAAAACTACAAACCACTGCTTAAGGAAATAAGAGAGGACACAAACAAACGGAAAAACATTCCACGCTTATGGATAGGAAGAATCAATATTGTGAAAATGGCCATACTGCCATCAAGCTACCATTGACACTCAGAATTAGAAAAAAACTATGTTTGTTAAATTCTTAGAAAAGAAAGCTCAGAAATTATAATCATGAAGACTTTGAATAAAAAGTACAGAAAATTATTTTAACCAACATGCACTAGAATCAATTAGAATTATATATCTCATTAATTGTTTGGTAAAAGAAATATAGCCTAACAGTCACAAAGGAGATAATACTTTAGATTTTCACATTGACATATCATATATTTATTGATTGATGCAATAAACCTGATACAAAGCAAATTAGAAAATATAAATGATGCTGAACTGAAGATAAAACCTCAAGTCTTCAGGATTGAGCCCTTTTTTGTTTTGTGATACTGTGAGATATGTATTTGATCTTCATGCTGTTTTCTGACATCCAGCTCCTAAAACCTTGGACAATCGGAGTAATGATTGTCTTTTGTATGATAATGAGAAGATTGGTGGCTGGGGACTCCTAGATAGCTTCAGGATGGGGATTGGTCATCAGAAAGACCAAGGTATGATTAGAGGGCTGAGACTTGCAGCCCTATCTCCCAGTCTCTGGGGAGGAGAGATGAATTGAAGATTAGGTTGATCACCAATGGCCAATGATTTGACTAATCCTGCCTATGTAACAAAGCTTCCATAAAGACTCAAAAAAACTGGGTTTCAGGAGCTTCTAGATAGAGTCATGGAGGGTAGTGTTCCTGGATAGGGCATGGAAGCTCTGTGCCCTTTCCCACATGCCCAGTGCATCTCCCCCTTTGGGGTGTCCATCTATATCTTTGTAATATCCTTTATAATAAACTGGTAAACATAAGTAAACTGTTTCCCTGAGTTCTATACTGCTCTAGTAAATTACTCTAACTCAAGGAGGAGAGTGTGGGAGCTCGAGTTTATAGCTGGTTGGTCATGACCAGCTATAGGCTAACACCTGGGGCTTGTGATTGGCATCTGAGGTGGGGGATGGTCTTGTGGGACTGAACCTTGGATCTGATGCTATTTCCAAGTAGGTGGTGTGAGAATTGAATTGAATTCGAAGACACCCAGTTTGTGTCTGCCAGGGAACTGAATGATGTGTGGGAATCCCTCTGCCCCACATCTAGTCACACAGTATTGTGTTGAGTGACTGGGTGAGAGTGGGAACACACATTTTGGTTGGTTTTTCCTACATCTCAGAACAACCAACACTATATTTTATTTTCAATACACTTAGTGGAGAGCCCAGGTGCAGACCAACTATGTAATTATAAATAAAGTTCTATTGGAACAGAGCAGTGGCCATTAATTTATGTATTGTAGTTTTTGAACTAAAATAGTAGATGTAAATAGTTGTAGCAGAGACCATATGTCTGGCAAAGCTTTAAATATTTACTATTTGATCTTTTTCAGGAAAAGTTTATAGTCTATTTTTATTTTAAACATTAGTCTTTCTCACATAAAAAGTGAGCAAGTCATGAATGGCTCAAATGCTGTAATATTATTTCTCTTCTTATTTTTTGGATAGTTTATGAAATTGGAAAAAAATGCCATTTATTTTGGAAACACTCATGATACATTTGAAGAGTAATCTCAATAGGCAAAATACGAACTAAATTTTACAACCTTAGTAACCCAGATTGAGAGTGAGGAAGAGAAAGCATCTTAGTCCATGCATGCTGCCATAATAAACACCGTAAACTGGGTGGCTTAAAAACAGTAAATATTTATTTCCTACAGTTCAAGAGGCTGGGAGGTCCATGATCCTGGTGCCAGCAGGTATGGCATCTGGTGAGGCATCTGGTGAGCCATTCCTCATAGACGGCTCCTTCTAGCTGTGACCTCATAAGGTGAAGAGGTAAGGCAGCTCTCTGGGGCCTCTGTATAAGGACACTAATCCAATTCAGGAGGGCTCTGCCCTCATGACCTAATCACCTCCCAAAGGCCTCAACTCTTAGTACTATCACATTGGGTATTAGCTTTCCACATGTGAATTTTGAGGAGATACAAACCTTCAAACTATAGTAGGGAAGTTACTGAAAATTTATCCTTTTTACAATTAATACACACAACTAAATTGTATTCTATTGCTAAAGATAAAGACATAGAGTCCTAGCAAGGATATGTAACATAAAATGCTAAATACCACACAACTGATCAATGGCAGAGCCAGGTTTCAGACCCAGGTTTGTTTAATTCCAAAGCTTGGACCCTCACGCCTGCTTCATGCAACCTCTCACATCTAACATACGTATCCAAGGCAGCACAGTGCTTCCTGTTGGTGCCAAGTAGTTAGGTTTAGGTCCACAAAGTCAAATTATTATTCAAACCTTAGAATAGTAGAGGGTAGAAGACAAAGGGTCCTTCTTGTGGGTTTTTCCAGCATTTCTGTGAACCACCAAGGTAGGGACTTTGCCGTTTTGGAATAATTACAATGTAATTTCTACCCTTCCCAACCCTTCTTCCTTACTTCTCCAGAGACAAGGAGGGCCTGCTCCGCTCTTTCTAACTTTTCTTTTCCATATCAGCTCCTGTGCTGGAAGCTCAGGATCTTTTCCTGCTTCTTTCCTCAAGGGTGCCCTCTTGAGGGAAGCAGCATTTGTTCAACTGCTCAGAGTGTGACTGGAGGTATCAGTTAAACTGAGAAAAGGGAGTCCAAATAGCCATCCAAGGCTCTGTCAGCAATACGTGTGATATTTTTATCTCAATCTACACTTCCTAATTTGGAAGAAATTGGAATATAGTCTATCCACCCACTCAGACTCTAGAATCAAAGACATTACCAGATGATCAACATCTTTTTGTCACAGGAGTGCTATTCTCAGTTCTCATCTAACATTCTACTCTTTTAGAGGCACAGAATCTTGTGACTGCAATGGGGATCTTAGCAGTCCTCTAATTCAGGCTTCCCTGCAATGCATAATTCCATAAATAGCATCTTCTTGGTTTTGATTAGGGGATTTGTGCACGTTGCCTATGAAACTGCCACATAATAGAAAAGTGGGCACACATTTGCTCTGCTTATAAGGTCACAGTCCTCGAAGCTGTGCAAAAGTCTCACCATCCTAAGTGTGCAGCCTTCCAGCTCTACTATTAGAAATCAGCTATTAATCCCACTGGGGCAGTGAGAGCATCAGAGACAAGATGTCTTGTCTATAGTAGTCGCACTGTCTTTTGAAATCCCTATTTTTTTCCAAGGGATTTTTACATTTCTGAAGCAAAAAGCTGAAAACAAAAACAGAAAGGAAATGAAGGAGTGGTAAAACCTCAAATGTCTATTGTGTCCCCTGGGAGTCTTTTTTGGCTCATGTGTCGCTCTGCTATTGGAAGGAGATGGGTAGATAAAGCAAAAGGTCTTCCGTGACCAGTATTGGTTTCTTGCCAGGGTCAGCTTCATGGGACTGTAACCTGTGCAGTGGCATTTGATGTAATACTCAGCTGTCTCCATCTCAGAATTCTTAATCGTTTGTAAACAGGGGACTTCCTGTATTCATTTTGTACTAGGTTCACAAATTAATGAAGCTGGTCCCAGTTCTTGTTAATGTGAACTTTTGTTCCATATTACATTTCCCAAATAGCATGGAATATGTATTTTTTGTTTGCTTTGCTTGTTTGTTTTTAGACCAAGCAAATGACTTTTTAAATCTCTTACCAAAGGAAGTAGAGCAAACAATTAAATTACTCCAGCACTATATATGTTTCAGGTTTTGTGTTTATTTTGTTTTATTTTATTTGCTTTTGGTTTATTATAATTTTAAATCTTTTAAAAATAAAGCAGTAACAGAAAAAAATAACTTTTCCACTGAATCTGGAGAAATACATCAGTAAGTAGAGAATATTTATTTTCAAACTAAAAAGAGTAAAACCTGTGGAGTTAATGCTACATTTGTCCAAAAGTTGTCCTTAAAGTTAGGTTTCAGGTGGAGGCTGGTAAATTGAGGAGAGATAAGTAACTGCTTTTTCTGAGGTTTAAGCACTTACCACATGCAGAGGTGGAGTAAATCATTTATAAGCTTTGTGACTTTGGGTAAATTAGTTAACCTCTCTGTGTCTCAATTTCCCTCAGTAAAATAGAGATAGCAGCAAAACTTTTCCTGTGGGAGTATTTAATAAATAATGAGCTATTATATGTAAAACACTTAACATAACACTTGGCAAAAAGGAAGCACTTGATACTTTGAAATATAATTATTCCCAAATGCACCTAGTACATTCTCTTTTATACGTTAGGAGATAAAAGAAATATTAATTGAATTGTTAAATTTTTAAAAACTAAGAATATATCAAGATGTATCCAAGAAAAACTTTATACTGACAAACTGTATAAAGCAGGTTCTTCTCTACTTTATTAGTTGTATTAGTCTTTCAATAGTGACTCAGTAAACTGGGACCTTAGATGATTAACATTTTTTCCTTGCCTATAATGCCCTTAGATCTTCTTAAAAGAAAGTATACATAAATTCCTAGATATCAGCCAATAATATTCTTCCTCTTTTAATAATTTCTATTGGTTTTTAAAATTTAAAAAAATTAGTAACCGCTCTTCGACCAAAGTATTATTTTTAGATATCAAATTTATAAAGTTGACTTGTATATAAAATTACTAACTGAAATACGTTTGTGTGTGACCTTCATTACTCTGTGTAGAGTAAGAACAACTTAAGACCATACACTGATGAGAAATATCAAATATCAAGACCCACTTAATAAAGGGTGCTGGATAACTGGTTATCAGCGGACCTTTGTATGTGGGCATGGGATTTGTTGTAAAGGCTTTGAAAGCACGAAGCCTCCAAGGCAAATGAGCATAATAATCATAATCTCAATCATAAGCCTAATAACACAGGGGTGATTAAATACCACTCTCTGGGGAAGAAATAGATTGATTCTGTCTCATAAAGGGGGTAAGACACATTTTCCACAAATATGGCATAAAATATATGGCTAAAGTTGGGTTTCAAGTGAAGGCTGGTAAATTGAGGAGAGATAATTAACTGCGTCTCTGAGGTTTGAGCACTACCATATGCAGAGGTGGTTATACTGACTAAGCATCTAATTTGGTATTAGCACATTTTAGCTGCTGAATAGATGTGACCTCCCTTTTGTTTGCAATCTGCTAGCAACCACCTAGTTAGATTCTATCATCACACCTTCTGTCACCGCTACCAACAATCCCCTTCCATCAACCTTAAGGTACACTCCCATCTTTTAAATAGCAGACATCCATGAACCTGGAGCCTTCTGACTGATGGCTGCGGAAGAGATCACCTGTACCTGCAGGCCTCCACTGTGTCTTTCTCTGCCCTCAGCCAGCTCCGTTTCTTTAATTATAAGCTATTTTAGTTCTTTTGGTTTCTTTCATAAATTATTGCCTAGGAATGCTGCACTTCTTCTTCTGCATGTGTGCAATGAACTCAGAAAGTCACTAAAGGCTGAAAATCATATTTATTCACACATTTATTACAAAATCCATTTTTACCCACATTTTTCTCATTTGACCATTGTTTAGGAAGAAACAATGTCATATCATCTCTTGTAAAATTTTTTTTATCACACTGTAATTGTACTGTTTAATCATTAACACAAAATCATTCACATAGAAGCTAACAAGTAATTATTTCAGTGTAACAGGTTTAGTTTGCACCAAGGCAGATTAGAGCAGAAATAATATATCGATATTATCTACTGTCTTCAAAGATCAAGAAACTGGATAAACATGAATACCTCAAAATAATAAAAATAATATATAAGCTACCCAGGTAAATAAAGTATTATATTTTTCAGCTCTTTCAGGTGACTTGGTTTATTCATTTGGTCCACACATCCTGGATGATCAAAAAGAAAACAGGTACAATAATAATTTTTAAAAATGTAATGATTAAAATGGTAAATGCATTTAGTTAATTGGTGCAGTCATCAATGTTTATGTTCTAGTTCTGCTTTATTTCAAGATGAATCATTTAGTGGAAACCCCCAGCAAATTCATACCTTAAGGAACCACAAGTTTATCTTCACTTCCTTATTACTAAAGGAGAAGTCAATTGCTGCACATTTGAAAATGTCTCTATAAGTCAGACTAGTATAAATTAAAATGCATGTATCACATTATATAACCAATTTAAAGTAGGGCATAGAAATATAAACCATGCTTTTTTGTTGTTGTTTTCTTTTGGTTTTGGTTTGTTTTGGGAAAGGAAGTAAACTAAGACTTAATGATGAGTGATTGGTTAGGATAGCTCCAACATATTTATTTTTTAAAATTAGAAGCACTGAGTCTTTATCTTGTATCTCCTCCTTTAGGCCTTGTTGCTCAATGTATATCCTATAATTTTATGTTAATTTTCACTGATACTGGTGAGGTTTTCAAGTAAAATGAAATATACCTAAGATTTTCAGATATGCATTCAGTAAACTGTGATACTATAACCCAGTTGAGTAAATGGAGAAAGAAGAAATAAAAAGGAAGAAAAGGAGAGGAGGACAAGGTAAAGGAAAACAAGTCATGACTCCAGAGAAGCATTGTTCTGAGACTGGTGCGGGTCAGCTAAGTAGGAATGCAAGACAGATGTACTCAAGTGTGCACAATCTGGTTCTTTGTAAGGTACTCAACATTCCTGATGATTCCATGTGAGCATAATCTCCCTCTCTCTGTTTCCTTTTTCTGCTTAACATTCCAGCTCCTAGATGTTAAACAGAGTCAATGTTTTAAGACTGTGTGTAGTTTCCATTTTATTTAAAAAAGAAAGAGACGCAAAAGCATTAAAATACTATGGGCTGCAGGGCACTAGCTCTTTTTAAAAATTAATACTTATTAGTTATACTTAGAGGTTAACTAAAGCTATATATAAACATGTAAGTTTCAAGGCTATCAGCAACTTTAATTCCTTAAGATGTTCAGAGTTGACAAAATGTTTGGTGTCATTAATAGTAACCCCAGTGGTCTTGCATGCACTAACATTGGAGGGAATCAAATTGGGGTTACCCTATGAAAAGACTTTTCTTCGGGAAAAAATAACTCCTTATGAACAGAAATAGCTTTTGCTTCTTTTGTCTATAGCCTTGTCTCTCCTCATACTATAATCACATTTAATTATCTTTGCTTGAGTATTTAAAAAATAGCAGAACCTGAGCCTTGAATGAACTCTTTACTTACATTCTTATTACAATTTTTCTGTATTTGAAGTTAAAATAACTTATTTTTTTAAAGTAAGTCCAAAGTGTCTTGATTTAAACAATTCAGTAATAAAATATTACTTGTGGCTCTTATTCCATATATGCCAATTTGGAAAAACCAGTATAAATTATCAATCATCTTGACCTACCCCATTATAATTTTTAAAAAGCTGATATAGCATGTAAACTTACATTTCTGAGTTTTTGTTTGGTTTTGGTGCATATCAAGTGTACAGTGGCTTGTACAAAATTTTTTAAATTTATGCTGCTGGAGACGGATATTAGCATATGAGCCTATGACTTCTGCTTTTTAACAGTACTTTTCCATTTTAAAAGCATAACCTTTAGATGTGTGCAGACACCACATATCTGCAATTATATAATTACTTGATGCATATGCATAATGTTGAAATTACAGATGCTCCTCTATGCTCATTTAGCTGAGAGTGTGAAAAACACCATGGTTCCATCAGTTCATTGAAAGTAGCCAGAAGATTAAAATGTTCACAAGTGTTCTTAAGTCATTAGCCAAAATGGTCAATAGACTAATTTTTATTGCTTCAGTCCAACTCGCTTTATTTAAAAATGTTCCCTCAGAAACATTTTAATTTCTGCCCAAATAAAGTAGATACTCAGTGTATGTGTTCATATTAACCTTAGACTAAAGCATAGATTAACAGTTAGAATTTTTGTTAAATAAATAAATGTTAGGTGACCATTTTTGTGTGTGTGTGTGTTAACTCTAGGTCCAGAATTGAATATCAAAAGCAGAAATACCAGACCAAAATATAATCAGAACAAAATAAGGGGTAGAACTTTCAGCCAAATTTTGCAGAGCAAAATAGATACATTAAATTGATGTTGTGGTTCAGTGACAGTAGTATTTGAGTGTATTTTCATTTTCATTTATACAAGAGATATTTAAGAGAAAATGTTAATATGGGATGTGGTGTTGGTGGTTTTTTAAATTTTTTCAGTTAGACTCAGTTCAAATAAGGTAAGATCTTACAGAACCAAATATGGCTTTTTTTTTCCTTTTTCTTTTTCTTTTTAAATTTCCTTTTGGTAGATAGAAGAAACAAAGGATATGCATATGTGCCCTCTGCTGGCAAAGTGAAAATCATGGCCATTTTCTAGAGACAATAGAAACAAAATCCTGGAAGCAGAACAGCACATTGTATTCAAATATGTTTTACCTAAGAAGCAAAACAGATTTGAATTAAGTAAGTAAATGTCTTGAAAGGACTGAAGAAAAGTTTGGTATTGTGGTTTATAGCAATACCAATTTACCTTATATAAGCTAAATGAAGTTATTGAAAAATTTGAACATTGTTTTATAGTCTTAAAATTGTTATATTAATTTGTTGAAAATAATGAAGCTGTAACATCTAGTTTGGTTAATTCCACTAAGGTTCTCAGAGACAAAATAAAGCTAGATTACTTTGTGAGAGTAATTCAAGCTTTCTAGGCCTCTAACAATAATTATAGTGCATTTGTCTCTCAATCTTGAATACTGGATAATTTTTGTATTCCTAGAATTAATAAAATATTGGTATTTTGAACTAAACTGCACTGCCCTAACATTTCCATCCTTTTAAAATGTTGGGCAATAATACTTGAAATGAATTTGTATAACCTCATCAAATTGAAGAAGCACGAAGATTTTTAAAAACAAAGGCTTCATAAAATTAATTTACCCCAGAAATTTTGTAAAAAATCAGCAAATGTTTTCCAAACTGAAAACACTTGCAGACAATAAATAAGAAATAAGGATATAGTCAATGCATTAGTGTCAACTCAGGAGAATGTGACAAATGGTGCCCTGAAGAGTTAATTTGGGGCCTGGTGTTTGTCTATCTTCTTATCAAGTGTCAGGATAATAAAAGATAGAACATACTCTTCAAATCTGAAACTGGCTTTAAGGAGCCAAAGACTGATTCAGTCCCAACATGGAGAATGATGTTTTGGAGGTAAAAAGTACCTCAAGAGTTAAGCTACCCAAACTTTCTTATTGTATAAATGAGGAAACTGAGGCCCAAAAAAATTAAATAAGGTCAAAAAGATTAGAGGAAACTACAGTTAAGTAAAAAATAAAATAAAATAAACAGAGACAGAATAAAGTTTAATTAAGACAAGTATGGTGCTATATATTAGAGAAGAAAAACAAAAATATCCCATAAGTCCAGCAGGAAAATGGCTTAGGGGCATAGCTCATAACAAGTTGACCATGAATCACTAATATGAGGGGAAAGTATAACATTTTTATTAAAAATACATTAAAATACTGAAGAGAATTCAGAAAAGGCAGGAAAATGTATAGCAAAAAATATAATAGGAGTAAATAAGGGTTAGATAACTTATTCCTTATGCTACTACCAATTAATTGTAACTCGATCAGTTACTTAATCAATCTGTCAGTTTCTAAATATGTAAATTGATCATTCACATGACTGTCTCCTATTGACTTTTAATGAACTGCACAGTATTGACTGGCACACATACTGAAAGTGGGCTTTTTCTACATGTGAGGGGCACACACAATGATACATAGATGATTCTTAAAACTATATACTATAACTGTAGTTATAACTATATGACTTTACAAATTTGACAAATATTCACAAAACTCATTAGTGGGCTAGAAAGAACGCAAGGATGTTGTGACGGTTAAGATTGAATGTCAACTTGATTGGATTGACAGATGCAAAGTGTTGTTCCTAGGTGTGCCTGTTGAGGGTGTTGCTAAAGGAGATTAACATTTGAGTCAGTGGGCCGGGAGAAGCAGACCCACCCTCAGTCTGGGTGGGCACCATCTAATCAGCTGCCAGCAATCCGCCTGCCTAGGGTCTCCCAAAGTGCTAGGATTACAGACATGTACTACTGTACCGGGCCTATTTTTTTTTTCTTTTTTTTTTGGTAAAATTAAGTTAATTTTATCAACCAGCCATATATAAAGAAAACTATCATGGCCATTTGTGTTCAGACAGCTCTATGGTTATAATATACATCTTCTTGGTGGGTAAATGTCCAAGGTATTGGAAAACTTTAGGACCAAAGTTCTGTAGATTTTGATCAACATCAATTGTTTCTAAAACATCCTATATGTTCCTGCATTGTTCTACCATATTCCAGGTATGGTTTTTCAAACAGACACTTGATCACACTTTCCATCTAGTCTAGCTCTATCTTGGTCCACACATCCACCCTCTGCCCCCCAGTAGCTGAGCATTTCTCTATTCCACACATTTAGCATTGTAGGTGAGAGGACAAGCTCAAGATGATGTCACTGATTAACCCTGGTGGCACAGTGCCCACGATGCTACTAAGCTTTCAAACTGTAATTTGAGGGTCTATTTCATGGCAATTCAAGAAAATGTTCCCTCTTTTGAGAGAAACAACATGGAATTCATATTGTAGTACACTTTCTTCCATAATACTTTAACCACGTATGTACTAAATTATAAAATTATAATTAACCAGTCCTACAATGTACTTCTGCCACAGCATCTAGATTACCAATGACTTTTTCCTGTACATTCTTGAGGCTTTCCTAGCAATATTTATGGGCTGAAGATAAGCACAAAATGGAGAGAAAGTCTAATTCACCTATTTAGATTAACTGCCTTACCTTGGCTTGATTTACAGTCTTATCAAGACCACACAAAATAGGGTCGTGACAATTTCCTAAAATGAATTTTGGCTGCTCTTGCCAGAAGAAGAAGGAAAAAATATTAGAAGGTCTACAAAAACCTAAATGTCTGCACCTTCAGCTTCTGGCTACTGAACTTGAATCAATTCATTTTCTTTTTTCCCATTTGTCTCTTAGATGGTTTAAAACATCCACCTTCACAGTACACACACATCATTCTTTTCTAGAATTTTAATATATCCTCTTTGTATCAAAGGTACTTGAGTACAAAGATTTCTCTAAATATCAAAGAATGGATTTATTTCAAGGATAAACCAAATAAAGTATTCTTCCCTCAAAATCAACACGCAACCAAGGATCTCTTCATATTTTTGAGTTAAGTGAATATAAACTGTTGCTCCTCAAGAGATATTCGTGTGTAACAAGAATAGCAGTAGTGAATTGCTATCGGCTAATGCAAATCTTCCATATAAGTGTGCATTTTTAATAACATCAGCATTAAACATAAAAATGAGACAGGATAGAAATCCTTTGATTGTGATTGATACTCGCAGAAAAAAAGACGAGAATAAAATATATTTTAAGTTTATTTTAAATAAGGGGACCTTCATCTTCAGGAAAAGCTGAGTGACAAAAATTAATATTAATTATAAGTAACTCTGAAGAGTGACCTGGACATCAGTTTACACACATCTGGAAGGAACTAAAGTCTAGTAATGAGAAATAACGCATTTGTGAAGCATACAATCATATATAGGTTAATACTACTTTACTGCATTTGTCAGGTCAGTGCAAAGAAATTATGAATCCTCTTAGAGAACTGAGAAAAAGTGATTTCCTTTAAAATAGAAATTATTATTAATATGCTAATAATGTGTGACTGATGAAATCTATAATTCTAATCATACATGGAGCAGTATAGGCTATATTTAGATGCTTACTTAGTAGTTATATATTAAAATAGAAGGAATTATTTTTAAACGTTTGTTTCCAAAACAAATGATGATTTTCACTCACATTTAATGTCAATGAAATCTTGAGTTTATTCATAATAATCTGTGTATGAAGTATACATAAAAAACACATTTCATTTCTGAGGTTAAAATAATTTATGTAATCTATTGCTTTTAGATCAAAATACACAACAAGAAAAATAATTTTAAGAATAATCTGCAATTTATCTTGAACAAATTTGAATACTGGTTAAAAAATATTTCAAACTTTATTAGAAGTTTAAAATATCAGATTTGAATTATTTCAAACAAAAGATGCTGCTACAAAATTCAGTGTGAAAGACTATTGCTGGATTCATAAATGTAATGGAATTTCACTATTGAGTTACCTCATATTGAAAGTATTAAGAATATAAAATCATTACTGGTGTATTTAAACTCATTTTCACTTCTCATAAATTGCTTCTAAAGAAAAGAATGTATTTACAAAGCATTAAGGACCTGTGGACCTGCTTATCCAAAAAATGTCCACTAGGTTTATGAGACAGGACAGTTCACCAGGCCAATGGTAATGCATACAGAAATCTGACTGGCTGAAAAGTCTTAGGAAAATCACTCAACTTCTCTGGTCTCATATTTCTGATTGGCAGAGCACTAGGATTTCTAAAAGTTCTCTTTTAGCTGATATCTATAAAAGGAAGATGATGGGAGCATTGATATGGCAAATGCAGATCAGAGATATCTATAAATCATAAATGGAGGATAAGTAAACTTTGTAATCCTCTTCTTTATCCCTGATAACTCCGCTTGCTTTGAATTCTGCTGTCTAAGTTTAATATGGCTACTACTGCTTTCTTTTGGTTAGTGTTAACATAGTAAATTTTTCTCTGTTCAAAGTGAGTTTTTTGTAGACAACATATAGTTGAGTTTTATTTTTTGATACACTCTGACAATCTCTGTCTTCTAATTGGTGTATTTAGGCCACTGATATTTAAAATAAATAACTACATATTTGTCACTGTTTTTAATTTGTTGCCCTTGTTCTTTGTTCCTATTTTTGTCTTCTGCTCCTTTCTGCCTTTTGTGGTTTTGGGGTATTTTATATGATTTTATTTTCTTTCCATTCTTAGCATATCAGTTATACTTCTTTTTATCCCCCATTTCTTCCCTAGAACTTGCAACATACATTTACAACTAATTTAAGCCCACTTTCAAATAACATTTTACCACTTAATGGGTAATGTGAGAACCATAAAATAACAAGACAATCCTAATTCTCCCTCTTGTCCCTTGTATCATTACTGGCATTCATTTCAGTTACATATAAGCATACATATGCAGATGTACTAAAATACATTGCTACCATTATTATTTTGAACACACTGTCAGCTGTTATATCAATTAAGAACAAGAAAAATAAATTTTTATTTTACCTTCACTTATTCTATCTTTGGTATTATTCCTTTCTTTATATAGATCTGAGTTTTTATCTGTATTATGTTTTTTCTCTCTAAGACACATTTCTTTTAACATGTCTTGTAAAGCAGATCTGCTAGAAAGACATTCCCTCAATTTTTATTTGTCTGAGAAACTATTTCTCCTTCACTTCTAAAGGATAATTTTGCAGAGTATGGAGTTCTAGGTTGGCTTCTTTCCTCAACACTTTAAATACTTTATTCCTCTTGTTGTTGCTTGCATGGTTTCTGAAGATAAGTTGGATTAATTCTTATCTTTGTTCATCTATAGACAAGTCTATAGGTAAGATGTTTTATCCCTCTTTCAGGATTTTTTCTTTATTTTTGATTTTATGTAATTTGCAAATGATATGCCTAGGTTTTTGCAAATGATGTGCCTAGATTTTTTGTTTTGTTTTTCTTTTTTCTTCTTCTTCATTGTCCCACTTGGTGTTCTTAGAGCTTTCTGGACCTGTGGGTTGGTATCTGACATTAATTTGAAGGAAATTCTTGGTCATTACTGTTTCAAATATTTCTTCTGTTCCTTTTTATTTTTCTTCTTCTTTTTCATCTTTGCTACCTTTGTTGCCTTTCAGCTTTGCAAATTTCTGCTGAGTTATACTTAAGGTCAGAGGTTCTTTTCTCGACTATGTCCATTCTACTGATAAGTTCACCAAAAGCATTTCTGTTACAGTACTTTTAATCTCCAGCATTTCGTTTTTTGGTTATTTCTCAGGATTTATTTATTTTTGCTTACATTGCTCATCTGTTCTTTAATGCTATCTACTTTATTAATTAGAGCTTTTAGCATATTAATCACAGTTATTTTAAATTCCTGGTCTGATCATTTCAACATCCCTGACATGTCTGGTTCTGGTGTTGCTCTGTCATGTAAACCTATATTTTTTGTCTTTGGTATGCCTTGTAATTTCCAGACATGATGTACTAGGTAAAAAGAACTGTGCTAAATAACCTTTAATAATGTGGTAGTGAGGTTTAGCGGGAGGGGAAGCTTTTTATCTGTTGTTAGGGTGGAGTGATAACTTCTAAGCCCCTTTCTTACATGCAGAACCAGAAATCAGATGTCCGAAGAATTTTTTTGAGTATCTATTAGTTTGCTAGAGCTGCCATAACATAATACCACAGACTGGGTAGCTTTAACAAAAGACATTTATTTTCTCACAGTTCTGGAGGCTATAAGGCCAAGATCAAAGTGTCAGTAAGTTTGCTTTTTTCTGAAGCCTCTTGTTGACTTGCAGATGATGTCATCTTCTTGTGTCTTCACATAGTTGTCCTCATTCTGTGTGACCTGTGTCCAAATCTCCTTTTCTTATAAGGACACTATTCATATTGGAAAATGGCCCACCCATTAAAAAAAAACCTCATTTTACCATAATTAGTTCTCTAAGGTCCTATCACCAAACACAGTTACATTCTGAAGTACTAGAATTTAGGACTTCAGTGTATCAATTTTAGGGGGAGGAAGGGACAAAACTCAGCCCATAACAAAGTGTATTTAAAAGTAACATCTCTTCGTAAATGAACTAGGGCAACAAACAATTAGAAGGCAATATGTTAGCCAGTTTTCCCAGCACCATTTATTAATTAGGGAATCCTTTCCCCATTTCTTGTTTTTGTCAGGTTTGTCAAAGACCAGATGCTTGTAGATGTGTGGTATTACTTCTGAGGGCTCTGATCTGTTTCATTGGTCGATATCTCTGTTTTGGTACAAGTACCATGCTGTTTCGGTTACTGTAGCCTTGTAGTATACTTTGAAGTCAGGTAGCCTGATGCCTCCAGCTTTGTTCTTTTGGCTTAGGATTGTCTTGGCAATGTGGGCTCTTTTTTGGTTCCATATGAAATTTAAAGCAGCTTTTTCCAATTCTGTGAAGAAAGTCATTGGTAGCTTGATGGGGATGACATTGAATCTATAAATTACCTTGGGCAGTATGGCCATTTTCACGATATTGATTCTTCCTATCCATGAGCATGGAATGTTCTTCCATTTGTCTGTGTCCTCTTTTATTTTGTTGAGCAGTGGTTTGTAGTTCTCCTTGAAGAGGTCCTTCACATCAATTGTAAGTTGGATTCCTAGGTATTTTATCCTCTTTGAAGCAATTGTGAATGGGAGTTCACTCAGGATTTGGCTCTCTGTTTGTCGGCTATTGGTGTATAAGAATGCTTGTGATTTTTGCACATTGATTTTGTATCCTGAGACTTTGCTGAAGTTACTTATCAGCTTAAGGAGATTTTGGACTAAGATGATGGGGTTTTCTAAATATACAATCATGTCATCTGCAAACAGGGACAATTTGACTTCCTCTTTTCCTAATTGAACACCCTTTATTTCTTTCTCCTGCCTGATTGCCCTGGCCAGAACTTACAACACTATGTTGAATAGGAGTGGTGAGAGAGGGCATCCCCGTCTTGTGCCAGTTTTCAAAGGGAATGCTTCCAGTTTTTGCCCATTCAGTATGATATTGACTGTTGGTTTGTCATAAATACCTCTTATTATTTTGAGATATGTCCCATCAATACCTAATTTATTGAGAGTTTTTAGCATGAAGGGCTGTTGAATTTTGTCAAAGGCCTTTTCTGCATCTATTGAGATAATCATGTGGTTTTTGTCATTGGTTCTGTTTATATGCTGGATTACGTTTACTGATTTGCATATGTTGAACCAGCCTTGCATCCCAGGGATGAAACTCACTTGATCATGGTGGATAAGCTTTTTGATGTGCTGCTGGATTTGGTTTGCCAGTATTTTATTGAGGATATTTGCATTGATATTCATCAGGGATATTGGTCTAAAATTCTCTTTTTTTGTTGTGTCTCTGCCAGACTTTGGTATCAGGATGATGTTGGCCTCATAAAATGAGTTAGGGAGATTCCCTCTTTTTCTATTGATTGGAATAGTTTCAGAAGGAATGGTACCAGGTCCTCCTTGTACCTCTGGTAGATTCCAGCTGTGAATCCATCTGGTCCTGGACTTTTTTTGGTTGGTAGGCTATTAATTATTGCCTCAATTCCAGAGCCTGTTATTGGTCTATTCAGGGATTCAACTTCTTCCTGGTTTAGTCTTGGGAGGGTGTATTTGTCCAGGCATTTATTCATTTCTTCTAGATTTTCTAGTTTATTTGCGTAGAGGTGTTTATAGTATTATCTGATGGTAGTTTGTATTTCTGTGGGATCGGTGGTGCTATCCCCTTTATCATTTTTTATTGCGTCTATTTGATTCTTCTCTCTTTCCTTCTTTATTAGTCTTGCTAGCAGTCTATCGATTTTGTTGATCTTTTCAAAACACTAGCTCCTGGATTCATTGATTTTTTTGAAGGGTTTTTTTATGTCTCTGTCTCCTTTAGTTCTGCTCTGTTCTTAGTTATTTCTTGCCTTCTGCTAGCTTTTGAATGTGTTTTCTCTTGCTTCTCTAGTTCTTTTAATTGTGATGTTAGGATGTCAATTTTAGATCTTTCCTGCTTTCTCTTATGGGCACTTAGAGCTATAAAAATCCCTCTATACACTGCTTTAAATGTGTCCCAGAGATTCTGCTATGTTGTGTTTGTTCTCATTGGTTTCAAAGAACATCTTTATTTCTGCCTTCATTTCGTTATGTACCCAGTAGTCATTCGGGAGCAGGTTTTTCAGTTTCCATGTAGTTGAGTGGTTCTGAGTGACTTTCTTAATCCTGAGTTCTAGTTTGATTACGCTGTAGTCTGAGAGGCAGTCTGTTATAATTTGTGTTCTTTTATATTTGCTGAGGATTGCTTTACTTCCAACTATGTGGTCAATTTTGGGATAAGTGCGATGTGGTGCTGAGAAGAATGTATATTCTGTTGATTTGGGGTGGGGAGTTCTGTAGATGTCTATTAGGTCCCCTTGGTGCAGAGCTGAGTTCAATTTCTGGATATCCTTTTTAACTTTCTGTCTCATTGATCTCTGTAATGTTGACAGTGGGGTGTCAGCCACATGTAGAAAGCTGAAACTGGAGCCATTCCTTACACTTTATACAAAAATTAATTCAAGACAGATTAAAGACTTAAATGTTAGACCTAAAACCATAAAAAACCTAGAAGAAAACCTAGGCAATACCATTCAGGACACAGGCATGGGCAAAGACTTCATGACTAAAACACCAAAAGCAATGGCAACAAAAGCCAAAATTGACAAATGGCATCTAATTAAACTAAGGTGCTTCTGCACAGCAAAAGAAACTACCATTAGAGTGAACAGGCAACCTACAGAATGGGAGAACATTTTTGCAATCTACCCATCTGACGAAGGGCTAACATCCAGAATTCACAAAGAACTCCAACAAATTTACAAGAAAAAAACAAACAACCCCATCAAAAAGTGAGCATAGGTTATGAAGAGACATTTCTCAAAAGAAGACATTTATGTAGTCAACAGACACATGAAAAAATGCTCATCATCAGTGGCCATCAGAGAAATGCAAATCAAAACCACAATGAGATACCATCTCACACCAGTTAGAATGATGATCGTTAAAATGTCAGGAGACAACAGGATGGAGAGGATGTGGAGAAATAGGAACACTTTTACACTGTTGGTGGGACTGTGAACTAGTTCAACCATTGTGGAAGACAGTGTGGCGATTCCTCAAGGATCTAGAACTAGAAATATCATTTGATCAAGCCATCCCATTGCTCGATATATATCCAAAGGATTATAAATCATGCTGCTATAAAAACACATGCACACATATGTTTATTGTGGCACTATTCACAATAGCAAAGACTTGGAACCAACCCAAATGTCCATCAATGATAGACTGGATTAAGAAAATGTGGTACATATACATCATGGAATACTCTACAGCCATAAAAAAGGATGGGTTCATGTCCTTTGTAGGGACATGGATGAAGCTGGAAACCATCATTCTCCGCAAACTATCGCAAGGACAAAAAACCAAACACTGCATGTTCTCACTCATAGGTGGGAATTGAACAATGAGAACACTTGGACACAGGAAGGAGAACATCACACACTGGGCCTGTCATGGGGTGGGGGAGGGGGGAGGGATAGCATTAGGAGATATGCCTAATGTAAATGACGAGTTGATGGGTGCAGCACACCAACGTGGAACGTGTGTACATATGTAACAAACCAGCATGTTGTGCACATGTACCCTAGAACTTAAAGTATGATTAAGAAAAAAAAAGAAGGCAATATGTTGAATGTTTTTCACTAAATTATATGTCCTTAATTGATCTTGGAGACAGCTCAGTCCAACTGTCCATTGAACATGGAAGAAATACAGTCTTGGCACATGGAAGTGGTTTTGTTCATATTCACTCTGCTGTGTCACTTCACAAAAGTGCTTAATATGTGTTTCATTTACTGACTGATTCAACATAATTTATTACACATCTACTAGGTTTTCAACACTGTGAAATGTGCTGTGAAGTCTGTGGCAAGTACAAGCAGAAATGGTCCCAATCTTCACGGAGCCTACAGCCTAGCAGGGAGTCAAAGTATTACAAAATAATCATGCCAAAAATGTAAAACATAACTGTGATAAAGAATACAAGAGAGGCCGGGCATAGTGGCTCATGCCTGTAATCCCAGCACTTTGGGAGGTCGACGCAGGTGGTCTCAGGCCACCTGCCTTGGCCTCAGGTGTCCTGAAGGTCTCCTGAACCCGAGGTCAGGAGTTGGAGACCAGCCTGGCCACCATAGTGAAATCTAGTCTCTACTAAAAATACAAAACAATTAGCTGAGTGTAGTGGCAGTTGCCTGTAATCCCAGGTACTTGGGAGGGTGAGCCAGGAGAACCACTTGAACCCAGGAGGCAGAGGTTGCGGTGAGCTATGATTGCACCACTGCACTTCAGCCTGGCTGACAGAATGATACCCTGTCTCAAAAAAAAAAAAAAAAAAAAAAAAAAAAAAGAAATTCATAGTTCTATGAGAACCTGCAATAAGATGACTTAGTCGACTTCATCAGAAAGATTTTCCAACAAAAGTAAACTTGAACTGAGATGGGAATGATAAGCAGGAATTTACCAAATGAGGAAAGGTGACAATGTAAGTACAAATGCTCCATGGTGGGAGCTGTATGAGGAATTACCTGATCTGTAGCCCAGTTTACCTCTGTTACCTCTCTCTGCTCTCCCCTTCACCCTCTCAGCATCAAATGCACTGCCCTCCCTGACATCCTTAGAGCACACCAGCTTTGCTCCCATCTTAATGCTTTAGTCCCCTCTACCAGATACCTCCTGAGCCAGCTGCTTCACAAGCATCAGGTCCACATTCGCAATGGAGTCTATCCTGACTGTCCCATTTTCCACAATGCTCCAACCTACCCCACTCCATGCTTATCCTGCTGTATTTTTCTATTTGTTTTTCCATAGGGCTTATTACCTTTTCACATAGTTTAGAGTTTACATAGTGTTTCTTGTGTATTCATTGACTGCTTAGCTAGAATGTAAGCTCGGTTGATAGCACTGATCTTTGTTTTGTGTACTTACGTATACCCAGTACCACAGAAAGGTACATAATAGTCACTCAAAAATATTTATTGATTAAATTGACTGATTTATTAACTGCTAAAAAGAAGTTTGTGTCTGCAGCACAAAGTTTGAAGCAGTAGTTAGGGACCAGATCTTGCAGAGTCTTGTGAGTTTTGTTATAGAGAGAGACAGAGAGAAAGAGAGTCTGTGCAGCAAATCCATTAAAGAATTGTGAAGGGGAAATAACATGAGCAAATTTAAATTTCGGAAAAGTACTTATTGTATTAGTCATTGTAATATTCCAGCAAAAGATACCAGCTTGGGTGAGGATACTACTGGGCAAGATGGAAAGTCAAGAAGGAGTACAGAGAAATTTCTGAGTTAAAATATTGATTACGTGAAGAAAGTATGTTATAGCCAGAAATGTATCCTATTTCTTTTTCTTTTTTTTTTTTCTAGGTACTCCTTTATTTATTATTTTTAGTTGAATTTTTAATCATTAGGACTCTTTTTTAAACGATCAAGATAGGCAATTTATAAAAAGGTACAGCCTAGACAAAAAATAATTATAACCATTTCCTATAACTATCATTTCAGAAGAATTACAAATAGTGAGAACAAAGATAAGTTAAACTGAAAAATCAGATCAATGTGATGACCAAGGCTGAGGTCAGAGTGAGGTGGGGACAAGAGCCAAGAAACATGGGCAGCCTCCAGAAGTGGGAAAAGGTAAAGAAATAGATTCTCCTCTAAAGATCTCCAGAAGCAACACATCCCTGCTGACTTATTTTGAACTTCTTGACCTCCAGAACTGCACCATAGTAAACCTGTATTATTTTTAGTCCCGTCCACTGCAAAAAGGTGATCTATTATACTTCAAATTTAACTTGGAAAACAAGTATTACAATAGAAGGTGATGTATCTGCCCTCCCCACCAAATTCACATATCTAAATCCTTTAAGGAGCGCATACACACAGCAAATTATTTTGAGATACAGTAGGATACAGAGCACCTTCAAAATACATGAAGTATGATAAAGATACAATACTTTGAGTATCATTTTAGAATTAAATATTTATCATATTACATTCTGATCCTATAAAAACTGATGGTACTATATGATACATCAATCTCTATTATCTAAAATGTAAAATTAACAAGGAACTTGATTTTTTTCACTTATTATTATTAATTTTTTTTAATGAAGAAGTTCTTTAGTGGTGATTTCTGAGATTTTGGTGCACCCATCATCACCTGAGCAGTGTACCTGTATCCAATGTGTAGTCTTTTATCCATCACCCCCACCCACGACCCTTTCCCCCAAGTCTCTAAAGTCCATTGTCTCGTTCTTATGCCTTTACATCTTCTTAGCTTAGCTCCCACTTATGAGTGAGAACATATGATGTTTGGTTTTTCATTCCTGAGTCACTTCACTTAGAATAATGGTCTCCGATTCCATCCAGGTTGCTGCAAATACCATTATTTTGTTCCTTTTTATGACTGAGCAGTATTCTATGATATATGTACACCACATTTTTTTTATTCACTCATTGACTGATGGGCATTTGGGCTGGTTCCATATTTTTGCAATTGCAAATTGTGCTGCTATAAACATGGATGTGCAAGTATCTTTTCCAAACAATGACTTATTCTTCTCTGGGTGGACACCCAGTGGTGGGATTGTTGCATCATATGGTGAATCTACTTTTAGCTCTTTTTGTTTGTTTGTTTGTTTGTTTTTTGAGATGGAGTCTTACTCTGCTGCCTAGGCTGGAGTACAATGGCTTGACCTCGGCTCACTGCAACTTCCTCTTCCTGGGTTCAAGCAATTCTCCTCCCTCAGCCTCTCAAATAGCTGGGCATACAGGTGCACACCACTATGCCCAGCTAAGTTTTTGTATTTTTAGTGGAGACAGGGTTTTGCCATTTTGGCCAGAATGGTCTCGAACTCCTGACCTCAGGTGATCTGCCTGCCTCGGCCTTCCAAAGTGCTGGGATTACAGGCATGAGCCACTGCACCTGTCCCTTTTAGTTTTTTAAAAAATCTCCACACTGCTTTTCACAGTGGTTGTACTAGTTTACATTCCCACCAACTGTGTGAAAGTGTTCCCTTTTCACCACATCCACACCAACATCTATTATTTTTTTATTTTCTGATTATGGCCATTCTTTCAAGAGTAAAGTGGTATCGCATTGTGGTTTTGATTTGAATTTCCCTGATAACTACTGATGTTGAGTATTTTTTCATATGTTTGTTGGCCATTTGTACGTCTTCTTTTGAGAATTGTTTATTCATGTCCTTAGCCCACTTTTTGATGGGTTTGTTTGTTTTTTTCTTGCTGATTTGTTTGAGTTCCTCATAGATTCTTGATATTACTCCTTTGCTGGATTTATCAATTGTGAAGATTTTCTCCCACATGTGGGATGTCTGTTTACTCTTCTGATTATTTATTTTGCTGTGCAGAAGTCTTTTAGTTTAATTATAAGTCTCATCTATTTATCTTTGTTTTTGTTGGATTTGCTTTTGGGTTCTTGGTGATGAAGTCTTTGACTAAGCCAGTGTCTAGAAGGGATTTTCCAATGTTATCTTCTAGAATTTTTATGGTTTCAGGTCTTAGATTTAAGTCTTCAATCCACCTTGAGTTGATTTTTGTATAAAGTAAGAGATGAGGATCCAGTTTTATTCTTCTGCGTGTGGCTTGCCAATTACCACAGCACCTTTTGTTGAATAGGGTGTCCTTTCCCCCACTTTACGTTTTTGTTTGCTTTGTCAAAGATCAGTTGACTATAAGTATTTGACTTTATTTCTGGATTTTTTTTTTACTCTGTTCCATTGGTCTATATACCTGTTTTTATACCAGTACCTGTTTTTATACCACTGACTATGGTCTTATAGTATAGTTTGAAGTTGGGTAATGAAATGCATATAGATTTGTTCTTTTCACTTAGTCTTGCTTTGACTATGTGGGCTCTTTTTTTTTTTTTTTGGTTCCATATGAATTTTAGGATTTTTTTTTAGTTTTATGAGGAATTATGGTGGTATTTTGATGGGAATTGCATTGAACATGTAGATTGTTTTTGGCATTATGGTCATTTTCACAATAATGATTCCACCCATTCATGAATATGATGTGTTTCCATTTGTTTGTGTCTTTGATGATTGCTTTCAGCAGTGTTTTGTAGTTTTTCTTGCTGAGGTCCTTCACCACCTTGGTTAAGTGTATTCCTAAGTTTTTTTTTCTTTTTTTTTTTGCAGCTATTGTAAAGGGGGTTGAGTTCTTGATTTGATTCTCAGTTTGGTCACTGTTGGTGTATAGCAGGCTACTGATTTGTGTACATTAATTTTATATCTTGAAACCTTGCTGAATTCATTTACCAGTTTTAAGAGCTTTTCGGATGAGTCTTCAGGGTTTTCTAAGTATACAATCATGACATCAGCAAACAAAGACAGTTTGACTTCCTCTTTACTGATTTGGATGCCCTTTATTTCTTTTTCTTGTCTGAGTGCTCTGACTAGGATTTCCAGTACTATGTTGAATAGAAAAGATGAAAGTGGGCATCCTTGTCTTGTTGCAGTTCCCAGTGGTAATGCTTTCAATTTATCCTTGTTCAGTATAATGTTGGCTGTGGGTTTGTCATAGATGGCTTTTATTACCTTATAGTATGGCACTTTTGTGCTGATATTGCTGAGGTTTCTTTTCATTGTTGCTACTGTTGTTTTTGAGATGGAGTCTCACTCTGTCACCCAGGCTGGAGTGCAGTGGTGATTTTGGCTCACCGCAACCTCCACCTCCCAGGTTCAAGCAATTCTCCTGCCTCAGCCTCCCGAGTAGCTGGCATTACAGGCATGTGCCATCATGTTTGGCTAATTTTTTGTGTTTTTAGTAAAGATGGAGTTTTGCTATGTTGACCAGGCTAGTCTCAAACTCTTTACCTCAAGTGATCCACCTGCCTCAGCCTCTCAAAGTGCTGGGATTACAGGTGTGAGCCATCACACTTGGCCTTTTTGAGGATTTTAATCATAAAGGAATGCTGGATTTTGTCAAATGCTTTTACTGTGTCTATTGAGATAATCATGCGATTTTTGTTTTTAATTTTGTGTTCATGATGTATCACATTTATTGATGTGTTAAACCATCCCTGCATCCCTGGCATGAAACCCACTTGATCATGGTGGATTATCTTGTTGATATGCTATTGAATTCAGTTAGCTAGTATTTTGTTGAGGATTTTTGCATCTATGTTAATCAGGAATATTAGTCTGTAGTTTACTTTTTTATTAGGACCTTTTTGGGTTTTGTGTTAGGGTGATATTGACTTCATAGAATGATTTAGGGAGAATTTCCTCTTTATCTTTTGGAATAGTGTCAATAGGATTGGTACCAATTCTTCTTTGAATGTCGGATAGAATTCAGCTGTGAATCCATCTGGTCCGAGAATTTTTCTGTTGGTAACTTTTTAATTATCATTTCAATCTTGCTGCTTGTAATTGGTCTGTTCAGAGTTTCTATTTCTTCCTGGTTTAATCTAGGAGGGTAGTCTATTTCCAGGAATTTATCCATCTCCTCTTGGTTTTTTAGTTTATGTGCATAAAGGTGTGCATAATAGCTTTGAATGATCTTTTGTATTTCTGTGTTATCAGTTGTAATATCTCCCATTTCACTTGTAATTGAGCGTACTTGAATCTTTTCTCCTTTTTTCTTGGTTAATCTCACTAATGGTCTCTCAATTTTATTTATCTTTTTAAAGAACCAGTTTTTTGTTTTACTTATCTTTTATATTTTTTGTTTCAATTTCATTTAGTTCTACTCTGATCTTTGTTATTTCTTTTCTTCTGTTGGTTTTGGATTTGGTTTGTTCTTGTTTCTCTAGTTTCTTGAGGTGTGACCTTAGATTGTCTATATATATTCTTTCAGACATTTTGATTTAGACATTTAAGGCTATGAACTTTCCTCTTAGCACTGTATTTGCTGTATCCCAAAGGTTTTGATAGGTTGTATCACTATTATAATTCAGTTTCAAGCATTTTTAATTTTCCATCTTGATTCCATTGTTGACCCAACCATCATTCAGAAGCAGGTTATTTAATTTCCATGTATTTGCATTGTTTTGAGGGTTTATTTTGGAGTTGATTTCCAATTTTATTCCATTGTGGTCTGAGAGAGTACTTGCTATAATTTTGATTTCTTAAATTTTTTGAGACGTGTTTTGTGGCCTATCATATGGTCTACCTTGGACACTGTTTCATGTGCTGATGAATAGAATGTGTATTCTGCAGTTGCTGGGTAGAATGTTCTGTAAATATCTGTTAATAATATCCATTTGTTCTAGGGTATACTTTAAGTCCATTGTTTCTTTGTTGAATTTCTGTCTTGATGACTTGCTAGTGCTGTCAGAGGAGTATTGAAGCCCCCCACTATTACTGTGTTGTTGTCTGTCTTATTTCTTAGGCCTAGTAGTAATTGTTTTATAAATTTGGGGGCTCCAGTGTTAAGTGCATATATATTTTTCTGTTGGACTAGTCCTTTTATCATTATAGAATGTCCCTCTTTGTCTTTTTTTACTGCTGTTGCTCCAAAGTTTGTTTTGTCTGATATAAGAAGAGCTACTCCTGCTCACTTTTGGTGTCCATTTGCATGCAATATCTTTTTCCACCCCTTTACCTTAAGTTTATGTGGGTCCTTATGTGTCAGGTGAGTCTCTTGAAGACAGCAGATACTTGGTTGATGAATTCTTATCCACTCTGCAATTCTGTATCTTTTAAGAGGAGCATTTAAGCCATTGACATTCAACGTTAGTATTGAGATGTGAGGTACTATTCTATTCATTGTGCTATTGTTGCTTGAATACCCTGGGGATTTTTTTCATTGCGTTATTGTTTTATAGGCCCTGTGAGATGTATGCTTTAAGGAGATTTTATTTTGGTGTATTTTAAGGATTCGTTTCATGATTTAGAGATCCTTTTAGCAGTTCTTACAGTGCTGGCTTGGTAGTAGCAAATTCTCTCAGCATTTGTCTGGAAAAGACTGTACCTTTCATTCATTTATGATGCTTAGTTTCACTGGATACAAAATTTTTGGCTGGTAATTGTTTTGTCTAAGTAGGCTAAAGATAGGTCATAATCCATTCTAGCTTGCAGGGCTTCTGCTGAGAAATCTACTGTTAACCTGATAGGTTTTCCTTTATGGGGTAGCTGACGCTTTTGCCTCAGTTTCTAAGATTCTTTCCTTCATCTTGACTTTCGATAACATGACTATGTGCCTAGGTGATGATCTTTTTGTGATGATTTTTCCAGATGTTCTTTGAGCTTCTTGTATTTGGATGTCTGGATCTCTAGCAAGGCTGAGGAAATTTTCTTTGATTTTTTTCCTCAAATGTGTTTTCCAAACTTTTAGATTTCTCTTTTTCCTTGGGAACACCAATTATTCTTAGGTTTGCTTGTTTAACATAATACCAAACTTATTGAAGTCATTATTCATCTTTTTAAAATTCTTTTTTCTTTGTCTTTGTCAAATTGGGTTAATTTGAAAGCCTTGTCTTCAAGCTCTGAAGTTCTTTCTTCCACTTGTTCAATTCTATTGCTGAGACTTTCGCGTGATTTTTCCATTCTCTAAGTATGTCTCTGATTTCCAGAAGTTGTGATTTTTTATTTTTATGCTATTTCACTATGGTTTTTCCAGTTATATTCTGTATCATTGTTTTTTCTTTCCTTAAGTTGGCCTTCACCTCTATCTGGTGCCTCCTTGATTGGCTTAATAATCAACCTTCTGAATTATTTTTCTGGCAATTCAGAGATTTTGTCTTGGTTTGGATCCATTGCTGGGGAACTAGTGTGACCTTCTGAGGGTGATAAAGAACCTTGTTTTTCTGGTTCCTTCTCATTTGGGTAAACTATGTCAGAAGGAAAATCTGGGACTCAAGGGGCTGCTGTTCAAATTCTTTTGTCCCACGGGGTGATCCCTTGATGTGGTGCTCTCCCTTTTCACCTAGGGATGGAGCTTACTGATAGCTGAACTGCGGTGGTTGTTATTTCTCTTCTGGATCTAGTCACCCAGCAGAGCTACTGGGTTCTGAGCTGGTACTAGGGAATGTCTGCAAAGAGTCCTGTAATGTGATCCATTTTCAGGTCTCTCAACTGTAGATACCAGCACCTGCTCTGGTGGAGGTAGCAGGGAGGTGAAGTGGACTCTGTGAGGGTCCTTGGTTGTATTTTTGTTAAGTGCGCTGGTTTTGCGTTGGTTGGCCTCCAGCCAGGAGGTGGCACTTTCAAGAATGCATCAGCTGCTGTAGTATAGGGAGGATCAGGTGATGGGCAGGGCCATAGAGCTCCCAAGAGATTATGTACTTTGTCTTTGGCTACCAGGGAGGTTAGAGAAAGAGCATCACGTGGGGGCAGGGTTAGGGGTTTCTGAGCTCAGACTCTCCGTGGGTAGGGCTTGCTGTGGCTGCTGTGGGGGATGGGAGTGTGGTTCCCAGGTCAATGGAGTTATGTTCCCAGGGGGATTACGCCTGCCTCTGCTGTGTCACACAGGTTGCCAGAGAAGTGGGGGAAAGCTAGCAGCCACGGCCTCACTCAGCTCCTTTGCAGCCTACAACCTGAAATGCTATTCTCACTCCCACCACGCAACCCCAATAGCACTTAGTTTATTTCCAGGCAGCCAGTAAACAGGGCTGAGAACTTGCCCCAAGCTACAAGCCTCCCAGCTGAGAAAGCAAGCAATAAAGCAAGACTCACAATTCCTAGCTGTCTCACGGAGCCTGCAGCAACAATTCACTTCCTTCAAAGGGGCTGTGGACTCTCTCCACTTCCCTGGTATATTTCTGGGATAGTTCTTGGAGCAAAAGTTCCCAGTGTGGGTCTCCACATGCTTCTCTTTTCATCAGAGTAGGAGCTAGCTGGAAGTTAGTTCTACCTCCTATCTGCCATTTTCCCCCATATCCTATTTCTTGATATCTAGTCTATTCTCCTTCTATTGCAGAGTGACAGGTAGGGAAAAGAGCATAGACTTAATATTCATTTGGTCCTGACTTTGGACAAGAGACTTAACCCCTGTGACCCTCAGATTGTTTTCTATACAAACAGAGTAAAAAATGGTGCCTGGCAGATTTTCTGTAAATATTAAATTTAAAAATGTATGCCAAGCACCAAATAGTCAATACATAAGGGTTATTCCTAGTAGCATGCATCTCTGAAGAATAACTTCCTTTAAAAAAAAAAAAAAAAAGTTATTTTATAGGATTTGATTTACACTTTGGTTTTTCTTTTAAAAATGCCACTTATATATGTTTGGATATTCAATGTCTTGTTACTACTGTAAGCAAGAGAGTCTTAAAATTGTCACCTTTAACAATGTATATAATTTATGGTAGACTTGTAGAGTAATGGCTGTCAATTTGTCCATGCCTTTCTACGCTCTCAAGTCTCCTCCTATACTGACTCTACTCTTGGCCACTTGACTTATTTTGGTCAATGATAACAGTAAGTATGACTAAGTAGAGATTGAAAAACACTTGTACTATGTGATTTTCCTTCCTTGCTGCTACTGGGATTTCTGTGACTATCCTTATAAGGAAGTCCAGGCTAACATTCTGGAGGATAAGTGACAAATGGAGATGAGTTGAGGTATCTCACGTGCAGTTTCCAAATGTCCCATCCTCAAATACCATCACACTGGAGATTAGGGTTTCAACATATGAATGGGGCGGGGGGGATGGGACACGCATACATTCAGTCAATAGCATCAGAAAAAAAGATACTTTTAAATTACATATCTACATACTCACTTTAAAAAATATATGTGTGTATTTTATTTTATGTATCTTTTTAAAATATGTATCAGTCACTTCTTGATATCTAGGATAGAGTAGTAAATTAAACACATAAAAATTCCTACCCTCATTTGACTTATATTCTAATATAAGGAAGTAAACAATAGAGATAAATAAGTAAAATACATAGTATGGGAGACAGTGATGGGTGCTAAGGAGGAAACAGAAATCAGAGAAGTAGGATATAAAATGTTGAAGGGCAGTTGAGAAATTAAATATGTCCACCAGGAAAACTCCCATTGAGAAAGTAGTTTTTAGGTAAAAAACCTGAAGGAAGTGAGCTAGCCATATGAACATATGAGATTTGTGTATACTAGTAGTAACATTTTATATTGCTTTGGGGTTCAACTAAAATCATGTTATATGGTTTAGAGAGTGGTCATAGTTAAAATGAAAGTTGGTTAAAACCAGACTGAGAAGAAATTTGAGTATGCCTTGATGGCTGACATTTCACTCATAATAAAAAGCAAAGTATTTACTACTACTTATAAGCTACGCTTTTTCTGGTTACATGTAGCTCTCTGACTTCATTTCTTTTCTGTTCACTACAGCTCTAATGGTCTTTTTGTTCTTCAAACTTGCCAAGCATGTTCATCTCAGGCCTTTGAACTTGCTAGTTCTGATACCTAGATACTATTCCCAAATATACATATGGCTAGCTCACTTTCTTCAGGTTTTTACTCAAAAACTACTTTCTCAATGAAAGTTTTCCTGATTTACATATCTACTTTCTCAACTGCCCTTCAACATTTTATATCCTACTTCTTTGATTTCTGTTTCCTCCTTAGCACCCATCACTGTCTCACATATGGTATATTTTACTTATTTATCTTTATTGTTTACCTGCTTACTTTAGAATATAAGTCAAATGAGGTAGGAATTTTTACGTGTTTTATTTACTACTTTATCCTAGGCATCAAGAACAGTTATTGATATATAATAAAAGACTACTGATATGTGTTGGATTGCTAAATGAAAGAAAGAAGTATGGAGGTGTTTATTCCTGTGTGTTTCAAAGTATCTGTGAATTAGCTGGACATTTTATGAAACTTTGATGTAAGTTTTAACATAATTTCTATTTACTGGGAGAGTGTCCATAACTGTTATCAGGTTCAATAAGATTTTTTGGTACAGGAACAAAAAATACTATAATAATTGATCTAAAGAATTTAAAATATGTTTTGAAGTGGAGAATTGAGAGTCATTAAAGTTTTTTGAGAAGGGTAGTGGTCAGAGTAGAATGGTACAAAAAGAAAATTAATGAGGAAGAATGATGAATTCAAGTCAGAGAGATTAAAGGCAAAGAGACGAGTCAGAAGGTTATTGTAGTAAGTAAGACAAGCATTAATAAGGTCCCTGAACTGGAAGCATAGCTTTGGAAGTGAAAAGAAGCTTTCTTGCTCATTATGTGCAAATGCTGTCAGTTCTGCCACTAGGTTACAATGTGATAGCATTGCTGATATGAAAATCAAGTATCAAATTAAGAAAGCTATCTTCTTATTTTAAACCAAACAAAACCTCAAATGATGGGAGTTTGTGGACAGAGATAAATTCACTGGATAAAGAGAGAAAGCCGTCACCACAATGTCCAACCCATTTTAACCTTAATCCAAAAGCCATCTTTTCTTCTTGCATACCAATGCCACCAAGAATACATTTGGTTATGAGAAAGAAGATGGGGAATTATTGGCTGAGTTCCATCAGGGATACTGGAATAAGACAAAATATAGCACGTTATTTACTCCTTTCACTCTTTTGATCAGCCATGAATATATCCAAATATTTTCATTTGCAGTTAGAAACTAAAGACGATTTATTATTTTAAAAATATCTTAATTCAGTATATTCAAAATACTTCACTGATGTATCTCACATAGCAGAGAGGGATAAACATATGAGAACTGACCTCTCATGTTAAGTTAATTCCAAGTCCTAAGTTTTATGTGCATTTTGCATTCTCATCAATAATTTATCTGTGTATTTTTATGAAAATTATAATTAAAATTATTCATTGGCTAAATATTCAAAAAAAACAAAATTAAGACTATTGATGCTGTCTTTATAAACCCCCAGAATAATGCTAGTCATTCAATTTTAGTGGACAAAAAAAGGCCTTAATAAAAGTATTTTCATTTTCTCAGTTGTCATAAAAGAGCCACAGCAAAGTGAATCAAGGACTATTACAGTTAACATTTAAAACTTAAATAATGGAAATGTAGCTACTATTATCTGAGAAATTGTTAGTACCACAATGCAACTGAGTAACTGGGAAGTAAATACTCTTCACACTTGAGTTTCTCTGGACACTGCAGTATATTGATGCCCTCGTACTGCTCTGTTTCCACAGGCTTGCCTCAAATGTCCCTTCTCTTCCTTAAGCAAGTCCTACATTCCTATTCTGACTCTTGAACTTACTTGTCTGGGGCAATATTTCTTCAATTTCTACAATTTGATCTATAACAGATACAATACATACATCTGGTACTATGTTCATGGGTGTTCTTCAAAAGAAAATCTCACCCCTAAACATGTGTATATTCATCCCGAGATCCTTCTCATCTGTGGCCTTTGTATTCCACTTTTATCAGCCTTTCTCTATCTCAACCCGCTCTTTGCATCAATCCTGTTTCTCAGCCCTCAGCATTTAAACTCATCTTCTGAATTACTGAAAATCTGATCATACTATTTGCTTGCTTACAATCTATCAGCAGTTTCTCAAAGCTCTAGAATATAGCTTCAGTTATATACGCAATCATACCCAGACCCCAGGTTCTGCCTTTGGATTCTTCTCCCACTACTTCCTCAGGTTGTGCTGTTTCACTCATTCTTCAGAACACTGTGCTGCTTTCTCCACCTGCTACAGACACTCATTCCTCAAATCTCACTTCCATTGGTTCCCTTCTTTTGCCTAGGCAGGTGCATTCCTTTCCATTTTTAGTACTTTGCATACTTCTATTGAAGCATTGTCTCATCAGATAGTATTGGTGGGATAATTTCTTAGTCATCTTTTTATCAGTACCTGGAGATAAGTTCTAGAGATATGAAAATTCCAGGTCACATACATGAGAATGGAAAGAAAGTAAATCACTTATGTTTTTCAAACTGTGCCACTTACATTTAAGGAAGCTTAATTGCTGCTGTTCAGCTGCTACATTTGGGAAACCTCAATCTGTCTTTGTCTGACTCACTTTCTGAGTTCTCGCTCCCGTAATGAGGCCATGTGGACACGTAGGAATGAGAAAGAATAGAAGGAAAAGATATTGAGAAATGAATTGAGGAAACTGCTACTTGGCTTTTATCACTTCCTGCATAATGGCTTCTAGAACTACAGACAGCTGGGCAGAAAAAAGCACTGGCTCTCAAAGGAGATAAACAAATGCAAACCATTTTGATCTTGGCTGTGACTATGCAGGTAAAAAAATAAAGCAACAATAACAAAAAACCCAGTCTCTTTCAACAAAGGAGAGCAATTGCTCCCTTTCTATGACGGAAATTTCAGCAGCTATGAGAGCCACCTTCATCCAGCTATTGCTTTTTTGGAACGCAAATATTGGACCATCCCAGGAATTCTTGGCTGTCTGACAACAGAGGCATCTAATCTCCCCCTTTACTGAAGCTAACCATCTGGAAATGGAACCTGCTTGCTCTGATGAACCACCTTGGGTGCATGACATCCAGACATAGACTGGCACAGTAGCCCTGGCCCCAAATCAGGATCCCCTTACGATATTTTAAAATTGAAAACATGTAGTAGGTCCAATTGCTAGAGCTATAGAAAGTCCCCTAAGATTGCTGAAATGGATCCCTAATACCTATGCATTAATATCAGACTGAATTTTGTTTATTAAAGGGTCCTGTTGCATAAAAAAGATAGTTATTTTTAAGTTATTTTAGTTATATTTATTATTATTATAATTATTCAGTTATATATATTTATATTTATTTTTAAGTTATTGAAGTAATAGCATTCAATACAGTAATAAATGTATAAATTATAGACGCTCTTTAATGTTTAAACACAATCCCTGTGTTTTCACATAAAACCTAACTTAAATGTATTATCCACAATAAATCTTCTACTTTGCATTAACATATTTCATATTATATTTTTATTATAGTTATATTTTTATTACTCTTTTTATCGACACCAAAGTGATATACATGTAGTATGAACAAGACTTCCATATCTTACTCTAGAAAGTAATGAAGCTATTTCAACAATAGTTCTATTGAAAAAAAATGGTTATATTGTCTTCGCCTTCCCATAATCTCAAGAGAATTTGGGGGAACAATGTGAAAAAATAAAGCATGTACTAGATTCAGTGATTCCCTCTCTCCCTTTCCTTTTCCAGTGTTCTACTACTGGTACCATCTGTAAACCACGATTCATATAAGACTTGAGAAAAATAAGAAAGACACTAATATAATTCATATATGTAAACATAACTGTATATTGTTATATTTTATTTCTACATTTTGCCTACTATGTATTTTATCATGCTATTGTCTGTTTATAAGCTTCAAAAATGAGTCTGTATAGTTCTAGATTATAGCATAGGATTGGCAGGGTATCACCCAACAAAAACTAGCACCAATTAAGAAATCCAAGTATTTAAAAATAATCTAGCTCAACTCTACTGGAAAGGAAGAAATTCATTCTTGGCTCTGGTGTTCAATCTTTTATAGAACTCTGCTTCCTTCTGAGTGTGTTCTATATTTTTTAAAAGCTTGGTACCATATCACAAAATCCCGTGGTAACTGTATTTTCATACTATGTCAATAGCTGAATGTCTACACGTGTTATCTGAGCAACATTTTTCATGATAAAGAAGAAAGAAAGGAAAAGAAAGGATGAAGAAAGGAAGGAAAGTGGAAAGGAAGAAAGGAAATTTGAGTCTGACTCTGAAAGAGGCGTTTTGCCTTTGTGCTTCAATGCCAAAACCAAGCCATCAAGTGTTCTTGACAGGAGGTCTAGGGCTGCAATTTGTGGTTTTGTTGGCACCAGCCACGTCAGCAGCAGCAGCCAAGGAGCAGTGGTGATAGTGGTGGTAGTAGAGGTGGCAGTGGGCAGTGGTACTGGTAGAACTGATGGTGAAGTTTTATGTGGGTTACTCAGAAATGGAGGTCTCAGAATGCAAGACTTAGACAATTACATACAACATGCTTTTCTTTTAGGACTCTGCCTAATAAGTGGCAAAATCTTTAAAAAAGATAAAAATACTATATTGATAGTTTGCAAAGAAATAGTTTTAATTATTTTTAACATGCCACCATTTTATACCAAGATCAGGAGAGCTAGAAGAAATAGATGTTACATATATGAAATAAAATTCCTTAAAAAATTGACTCATGAGGCTGGGCACAGTGCCTCACGCCTGTAATCCCAACACTTTGGGAGGCCGAGGTGGGGGGATCATGAGGTCAGGAAATCGAGACCATCCTGGCTAACCCAGTGAAACCCCATCTCTACTAAAAATACAAAAAATTAGCCAGGCGTGGTGGCACACCAGCTACTCAGGAGGCTGAGGCAGGAGAATCGCTTGGACCCAGGAGGTGGAGGTTGCAGTGAGCCAAGATCACGCCATTGCACTCCAGCCTGAGCAACAGTGCAAGACTCCATCTCAAAAAAAATAAAAAGATTAACTTGTGGCCAGGTGCGGTAGCTCATACCTGTAATCCCAGCACTTTGAGAGGCTAAGGCAGGTGGATCATGAGGTCAGGAGTTCAAGACCAGCCTGGCCAACATAGTGAAACCTTGTCTCTACTAAAAATACAAAAATTAGTTTGGCATGGTGGCACATTCTTGTAGTCCCAGCTTCTCGGGAGGCTGAGGCAGGAGAATCACTTGAACCTGGGAAGTGGAGGCTGCAGTGAGCCAAGATCATGCCACTACATTCCAGCCTGGGTGACAGAATGAAACTCTGTCTAAGGAAAAAAAAAAAAAAAAAAAAAAAAGACTCATAAAAATGAAATTCATAGTTCTGAAAGTTATTGCTTGGAAAAATATTTATATGCTGGGAGGCCACAAAGCCCAAAGCCAAGAGAACTAATGTATAATTTTGACAGCTATTCATTAGCAATCAGTGTAAGATATTTGTGAGAAGAAGACTTTTTGAATAATTCTGAAATCACAGTACAATTTTTCCTCTGCCTTATCCCTTAATAAATATCATAGTCACATGAAGTCTAGTAGAATGGCACTACCTTTCTTGTGGATGGTTTGTTGTAGACATTCTGGGCATGTAATTTTCTTATAGAACATATATTCATTCTTCTCCTTCTTTAAAAGTTTATATGATAGTTGTTAAGTTTATTTAAAATAATTATTCTTTCTTGAGAAATCTTATGGCTACTGACTAAACTTTACTCTTAAAACAGAAGAAAGGACTGATAAGAGCAGGTGGAAACATTTTTCCTTTAGCACAATCATTTCAACTCAGGTAAGTTTTATAGTAACTAAAAGCAATTTCATTTGAACTTTTGAGTGACCTTTATGAGATTAGGTATTGGCAGCTTGAGTCTACCTCCTAGAGGATTTGGCCATATTTCAAAAGCAGCAACATAATTGGCACTCCTTCCAATAACCTTTTCAGAGTCACAAGGTTAAGTGGAAACAGAGACCAGCCCAAACATTCAGAACGGTCTTTGTTGAACAAGGTTAAAGCCTTTGTTTGCTTGTTTGTTTGTTTTGTTTTGTCTTTGTGTGTGTGTGTTTTACCAAAATGGGAAACTTTACCCAGAATTCTGTCAGTCCAGAACCTTTCATAAATATAGATCAAAGTCAATCTAAGCATTACATTTATTTCTTATGCGATTTACGATCATTGCAAAAGATAGAAAAAATGAACACAAAATGCCCATTTATTAAGACTCTTCATTGGTCAAAATATTATAGAATGGTGTAGCTAAGTGAAGAATGTGAGAAAAATCAGAGGTGTTTTTTCCTTTTCTCTGTAAGGATAAATTGTACAAATGACATGAACGTCGTAAGGCTGACAGTGTATCACTCTGCTCCTCCGTGATTTGGTAATTAGTGGCATATACCACAGTAAATTAATGGGAGGTATTTGAGAGGTTTTTTGTTGTTATTTTTTTAAATCCCAAGCACAGGGAGAGTTGAATTTTTCCTGCTTCTGCCCACTGTGTTTGCCATCTGGACTGCGGCTAACTGCTGGAAGTGTCTGCTTCTTCCCAAAGAAAAATAAAAGATAAATGCTTTCGAATACTACCTCATGCCTGTTTAAACGTCAATTTCTCACTATACACAGTAGCTCCCTCTACCCCTCCCCCTCATTCCCTTCATTTCCCTCCCTCCAACTATCTTGACAGGGAGAAAGAAAGAAGGAAATCTTACATGTACCACATTCCCATTATGATCCCCAGTGTGGTGCCATTAAATAGTACCCTTTCTGAGTGAGTCTAATTGGCCAATATATGGTGCTTTCTATTGATGCTTTGTAGTCACTGCAGAGTTCGATATACTTACATGTATATAATTCATCACGTGAAGGTCACTTTCTTCACCCTTATTGTTCTGCTGTTTAAATTGTTATTCTATGTGAATTTCCATGTAATTAACTGGTTTGGTAGCAATTTCAAGCACTTCAGAAAGACAAAGGGAAAACGGGGAAAAAAAAAAAAAAAAAAAAAAGGCCGCATTTGTGAATCAGTTTACATTCGGAGGCATTGCTTGTCGTTCCCCTGGACCACCAGATGTCAGCCTAAATTGAAGAATAGAAAAGAAACCATGTATCATAATGTTAGTGTCTAGTGTGCCAGATGGAGCTTTACACAACCCTGCAGGAAGAGGTAGCCAGCAGTAGTTAAAATTCAGCGTTAGGAATAGCGCAAGTGACACTGCATGCACTGTGGCATTTTTTGATTATGGAACTTAATTGTATCATAGATCACTGATAGCTTAATTTATGAGGATTGATTTTGTTAAATCAAGCAGTTCAAAAGTCACTGTTAAAGCTTCAGTCCATTTAATTGTATCTGACTTAAGCTTTACTCATGCTATCAGAAGACAAATGGCTGTATAAAGGTAATACATTTTTATTTTTTCTGCTGTTTGTCCATTTACTTCCACACGTCATTTACTGTGATTTACATTTCAATGAGCAGTATTAGATATATAAAGCATTTTTTTTTTTTTGGCTCTCAGCTGAGCCAAAAAAATGCAAATGTTAAATTATGTTAAAATGTCACTTTTGATTTCACAATAGGATTACCACCACCATGAAATGTTAAGATTTTCCTCACAATATTACCATATTTTTCAAACTGGGAAATTACTTACATTACTTCTTAGGACTAAATAGCTGTTTTGGTCTAATCTAACAGAAGTGGTCTGCTATATTTTTCATTAATATATGCAACATTAAACATGTAAGGAAATTCCATTAACACATCCATTAAGAGAAGCAGTCAGAAATACAATTAGAGTAATTTTGCTTATCCTTATCTTTTGAATTTAACACTGAGGAATGAGTAATATATTAGATCAAATAATAGAGAAATGAATTTAAAAGATTGTGTGTGTTTATGTGTATGTGGGGGTGGGAGAGAGAGAGAGAAACAGAGAGTATGACTGTGTAGTATGTATGTTTTGCCCTGACAGTTTATTTAGGATTCAATCTTGCTCTAGCTGGCTCTCAACTGATGTACCAATGAAACATGGTTTTTCTCCCTCTGTCTCTTCTCAGCTTCTCCTTGAGTTCTTAACCCCGACATTTATTTGAACACACCAGCCAAGTTCTTATCTTTCTTTTCACGCCACTGAGCTATGAAAGCCAAATTCCCTTTGAAGTCAATGATAATGATAATGATAATAAAATCTCACATTTGCTTATCAGTCTCAGAATAAAAGAGCTTAAAATACTCTACAGGCATGATCTTATTAACCTGGTAATAAAGTCCTTTTTGACATAGTGCATGTGAATTTCAAAAAGGTTAAAAGACTACTCCATGGTTGCAGAATCTATCGATGCACAGAATCAGATCACACTCCTTATGCTATTTCAACAGTGGCTTTGACATCTTAACTTCATTTTTAAATCAGATAAGCCAGAAAGAGGAACCAAAAAGAAAGCCAGCCCTTTATTCAATTTTATTTAATCCTTAATAATATTGTGACTTTACAGAAAATGAAATCTGAAGACTTAGGTTTGATAATACCCTACATCTTAAGTTTGTATATTTTGATTTGCAAATATCTGATTTGTATGTCTTTCATTTTAAACAAATATTTTTATAACCCAGAGGCTTGTTCATCTCTAGCACATTATAAACAGCATAGTGTGCAGATTTTGTATCATTTCAAAAATCATCTTCAAATGATAGAGATGATAATATCCTAAAGAGGATAGACTAGTTTTACTTCTTGCCTAACATAATCAGAACATTTATTAAGGAAAAAGAAAGAATAGTTTTGATTTGATATTTGTAGTTCCAGTAATAAGTTATATTTTAAAAATCAAAGACAATGCTGAAAACAAGCTTACCCAAATTATCCACATCAATAGGTGTGGATGTGATGTGATGGGCCCTACTTCCACAGATGTGATTAAAAAACAAATCTGAACATATATTTTCATGCATATAAATGGAACAATATACAAAATATAGTGGTATTGCTTTGTTTTTGTATTTTATTATTCTCATCCAAAGCAGGACAAGATGTATTTGAGTTTTCCCTTTCTTGCTTGTCTGTGATTCCCAATGTCTGGTGTCAAAAAGGAAAAAAAAAAAATTATGACAAGAAGTAAACCTTCTGACTCAGTAGAAGCCACAAAATATTAGTACTGTATGTGAGTCATTCTGAGTTCCATCAAGTAATTATCGGGATCACAAATAGCTTTGAGAATTTCTGTGAGGACCCGTTTACCCAGGTCCTCCACACAACTTTTTTGCAAATGAAAAGCAGGATCATGGGGCCGCTATACTTCTCACTCCATCGAGGACCAGTCTAAATCAATATCACAGGTAGAAAAGTGTGATGAGCTTCTTCCATATCAATATTGTATAAAAATCAATGCTCCTTTTGTTTCAACCCTCTGTTTATTATTTTAGTCAAGCAAAATATTTCTTAAATAACCTTCATCCTCTTTGATTGCTGCTCACTTACCTTCCCATTATGCATCTTTGCGTACATAAACTGCAATTTTCAAACATTTGCTATTAGACACTACAAGGGGAATCTAGGTGAGTTACTCTTTATGGAGTCCACAGTCCAGCAAAAAAAAAAAAAAAAAAAAAAAAAAAAAAAAAGCCGACCCAATGTGGTTAGTGCTTTATCAGAGTAATAAAAATGTGCTAGAAAGGCCAAACAAAGGGAACAATCTATTCTTTCCTGGAAGTGAAGTTGGTGAAGAGAAAGACCCAGCAGTACAGCTTGAAGACACAGTTAAGATGTTTCCATATGAATAGTCTAAAAGACATTATTCTAGAGAGCAAAGGCACATATATGAAAAAATAGAAAGTTTGAAGAATCCTGTGCTTATAGTGTCTTGGGAGAATGATAGACTAAGCTCCGACTTCAATTGTTGTACTTTAGCTCATAAACCTTCTTTGAAAATGTATTCATTTTTCTCTAAACCCCTTTAACACTTAGTAAGCATTAGACTCTGAGGGGATACAAACATCTAAAATACTTGAACAGTACAATTTGATGTTTGTTTTTTCCATTCTTTATAAACCTCCCAATATTTTATTTTTCCTTCTATGACCAAAAGCAAGTTAGAAGCTTTCATTTTTACTGCCCACTAACATCACCTAGGGTTTTTAAAAAAATACCCATATTCAAAGGCTTTTGTGTGTGTGTTTGTGTGAGTCAGGGTGTCACTCTATCACCCAGGCTGGAGTGCTGTGGCACAATCATGGCAGCCTCAACCTCCTGGGCTCAGGTGATCTGCCCACCTCAGCCTCCCAAGTAGCTGGGACTCAGAGATAGATACCTTTTTGAATTCATTAAAGCAGATATTCAGGCAATTCTCACATGAGACTCTCTGGTGTAGGCTAAGGAGATCTGGTCTTCTGTGTGGTGTGTAACCATGGCCACCAGAATAATTAGTAGGACACACCCCTATAGTAACTCATGTTCATTAGTCTGGAAAAGATTAACCTCAAACAGTCTCTTAAAGTTCAAACTTCTTCTATCTTTCCTGAGTAGCTGATTCTTGAAATACCTTTCATTGAGTCCCCATGGAATTCAAGATAAAGTTAAAATTCTTAACAGAGCATATAAGACCCTTCATTAGTGTCATACTATTGCATATTCAAACTCATCAGCTGCTGTGGGAGAACAGACTATGCCACACCAAAAAATGAAAGACTGTTGAACTGAAGGCAATTAAAAGTAGATGCAAGAATGCTCTCTGCCCTCCCTCTATTTACCTAAAAGCAGGACATAGATTTACAAAGACAAAAGATATCCCTACCAGAGAAAAAAAAGGTTAATAACTACAGACAACTTTAGAACACTACAGACCTGGCAATGGCACCAGAGGAATCTATATTAACAAGCTTTACTAAGAGCCTTTATCTGCCATTTATTTGTCTTTCCCCACAAGTTGCAATCCCTGGAGACTCCCAGTCCTTTTGCTTTGTCTTTCACTTCTCTAAAAATTCACTGTTCCTTGTTGACAATGTTATATAAGCTGGAATTCAAAACCACTTCTTGGAAAATTACTCATTCCCTTGTTATCTCTCATGTATATATGAAATACACTTGTAAATAAACTTCTGCTTGCTTTCCTCTTGTTTATTTGTCTTTCTTTACAGAGATTCCCTCCAACTAAGAATTTATGAGTTTAAGCAAAAATTGTTTTCCTTCCCCTGTAGCTGCCTTGTATACACACACACACACACACACACACACACACACACACTTACTTATACACACACAGCTTTTTGTCCAATGACATACATACATTTGCCATTTTCACATGCCAGGATCCCTCAAAGCTTCCAGTTTTGAATGTCTCCCTCCTTTTACCTATCTGGGTCTTATTCACTCATTTTACCACCCGCCTTGAGGTGTACGGTTGACTTATCCTTTTAGACTCCACAAAAAAAGTGTTCTTTGATTGTGCCCCATTCCTCAGGATGAATTAGGTCCTTCCTACTCTCCTTATGATAGTGCTTTTATCACTGTATTACATAGCTAACTTGCCATTAATTACCTCACTAGGAGGTAAGTTCTTGCTGGTTAAGTAGTGGGTCACATTTTCCTCTGAAACCCTTTGGATAAATGCTTAGCATGCAACAGTGGTTCAGATGTGTATTGAAAAAAAAAGAATTATATGACTTCATTGAGGCATGTTATTATTCTCAAAGTTAATAATATTTCTAATTTTTGCATTGTCATTGAATATTTTCAAACCTTTGGGATGTTTAGGTGCCAAATCTGTGCAGCATGTTTTAGTTATAACTAGACATATGCATAGCTTTCTGTATATAAAAGTCTTCAGTTTTAGAGTTAAGCTTTTTGAAAATTATTTTATGTATTTTAAATAACTGAAGTTACAGACTTGGGAAATGTTAAATGTTGTACGGATTTCTTTTTTATATTAATATAAATTAACTGGATAATTCTATTTGGAAGGAAATTTCATGCTGAGAACATAAAAGCTTTTCTTTGTACTTAGTTCACTGTTTCTATTGTATTTCATGCTTAAAGTGAAGAGAAATGAAAAGCAAAGAAATTTGCATAAATTGGATAAGCAATCTCCAGATCAGTGAGAAAGAACCTAATTATCCTGTGAAGATTCCCTTTCCTTCCATTTTTTCCATTAAAAGATGTAGGGGTTAAAAAGTCTACCTCCATCTTCTTAGAGTTCTGACTAAGTCTGAGAATTGAATTGACATAACATAAAATTAACAAGAGAAAAGCATAATACAAGTTTTATGTGGCATGAAAGCCCTCATAAAAAAATGAAAACCTGAAGAAGCAGTTTGAGTCAGTTACTTATATATTGGATTGGACAAAGAATAGTAAGTTATGAAGAAACAGCTAAGTTATGTGGGATGCTTAAAAGACAAGAGAGATTTCAACGAAGTCGGAAAAAATTCTCTTGTTTTTGACTTCTCTTCCTGAAAAATAAAGATGTTGCTTCTTTCTCATATCAAGAGGGTCTTTCACATGGGAATCTCACCCTTTGTTTTTAAAAAAACAACATGAAGGTCAAAGTGATCTTTTTGTACCAGCTGTTTTCAAGTGTCTTTTACTTAAATAGTTAATATGCCATTAACTGTTACATGCACATTTTGAACCCTTCAAAGGGTAAAAGGAGCCTTGAAATTGCATAAATAAAGCTAGTTAATATTTAATGAGTGATTGACCAAATGCCAGATGTGAATCTACCGTGACCAAAGCCAAGGAAATATCTTTCAATGGTTTTCACAGCCTATGTCATTTGGGAATTGTTTTTCAAATATGCTGCTATAATAATACCGATTTTTATAATCAGGCATTTATCCTCTGCTTCTATGGTTAGATAAGATGTAAAAATCTTTGGATTTGTAATCAATGAACCAAAAATCATGTCTCAAGGAAGTATACATTATATACCTCAAAACTGCTAGAAACACAAAGATAAATCTACTATGCTATTCTGACTACAATAGAGATATTTCTATAGTGTAATAAAACTTCCTATTTGAATCATTTCCTTTCTTACTCTTTTATCTCCATCAGTTGCTATTCACTCTCCTACAGTATTTTCAGACTGATTCTACTAAGATGCCACGACTTAAATTTTCACTTTTAAGTGTTGAAACTCCTGTACTTCCATCTACACTTCTTTTCTTAGTCTCTTATTCTCTTTTATGTCTCTCCACACGTTTTATTTCCTCCTTCCCTCTCAAATATCTTTATCTTACTTATTGCATATTCCTAACTACCAAAGGACTGTTGCAGCTGGGAAGCAGACTCTGAGATAAGATCTCTTTTATTTGGTAGAAAGTAGTGTTGGGATTAACGACTATGGAAGGAAAAGGAAACGTTTAGGTCCATTCAGGCTTCTGTAACAGAATACCTTAGACTTGTTGGCTTCTAAACAAAGAAATTTATTTTTCATAGCTCTGGAGGCTTGAAGTCTGAGAGCAGAGTGTCAGCATGATCAGGTTCTGGTGAAGATCTGCTTCTTCGTTCATAGCAGCTGTCTTCTCGCTGTGTCTTCACTTGGTGGAAAAGGGGAGGGAACTCTCCAGAATTTCTTTCTTTCTTTTTTTTTTTTTTTTTGAGACGGAGTCTCGCTCTGTCACCCAGGCTGGAGTGCAGTGGCGCCATCTCGGCTCATAGCAAGCTCCACCTCCTGGGTTCACGCCATTTTCTTGCCTCAGCCTCCCAAATAGCTGGGACTACAGGCACCCGCCAGCATGCCAGGCTAATTTTTTTGTTGTTGTTTTTTTTTTTTTTTTTGTATTTTTAGTAGAGATGGAGTTTCACCATGTTAGCCAGGATGGTCTCGATCTCCTGATCTCATGATCCACCCGCCTCGGCCTTCCAAAGTGCTGAGATTACAGGTATGAGCCACCACACCTGGCCCAGAATTTCTTTTATAAGGGCGGCAGAGCCCTCATGATCTAATCACCTATCAAAGACCCCCATCTCCTAATGCCTTTGCATTGAAGGTTAGGATTTCAATGTATGAATTTTGGGGGGATACAAACATTTAGATTATAGAAGGAGGAAAGCAGGATGGAGGAGGGGAAAGGTTAAGCCACAACATAGTTACAACAAAGACCTCAGCTTAGTCAGCTGATCCCACAGGGAGCTCTGAGGCTGATATGGCTGTCAAAGTTTCTGAGTTTAAGCAAGGAACCAAGGCCTTTATGCCTCCACGTGGATCAGTCATTAGTTGGGTACTACTCCTAGAATGGGACCATGACCTTGGGCAAGGAGACTATCTCTACCTGAGCCAATTTCTGAAGAAGGCCAGTAGCTGAGGGCTCACAGCAACAATATTATCACTACCCAGGGAAGAGGTTAATCAGTCCTGAAAGGGGATCTCAGTGACACATCATAATGCCACTGGAAAGATCAAACTTGTTCGTGTGCCTTTTAACACAGAAAGCAAGACTAACACTTTCTAGGGAATTTAATGACCTTTGCTGACTAAGGACTTTAGATCACACTGTGATGCAAGACATGAAAATACTATGACATAAGAGATGAAATGTCTCCTTTAGTAAACTAACACTATTCAAGGGATTGAATTAGAGGGAAAAAAAGACTCAAGAAAATGGTGTGGGGATAGGAAGTACCAAGTATGATGGTTGAAGGATGGGCACTCTATGGAATAAAGTGCAAAAGAAAAGCCCCAAATAGCATGGGAGGCAAAAGGATTTTAAAGACCATGGTTGTCAATGTCTGACTGGAAGTTATTGGCGTTGCTTCGACGTAAATCTTTCTCAGTCACCCCCACTGAAGTCTTCATAGATCTTCTCCATCCAGCACCTTACATGAATGATGTAATTTTAGCAGAAACTAAGTATAAGTTTCAGATTTGTGAATGGGTTGTATAGCATGTGTGCAAAGAACCTGGAACCAGAATTTGGCCATTTGAACATAAACCTTTGACAGTTTTCATAAACATTAGCAAATGTTATTTATACATGGGCACAGGATAGGGTTTACACTTATCTTAATAGATTTCAAGGGATGAGGAAACTCCAGGTTATGCTTATGAACTGAAGTAGTTAAGCAATGAAATGCTATTAATACAGAATTTAAAAAAGGAACAGCTTTGGAGCTCATATGCAGTTGAGATAGCAAAGATGCACTAAATATGATAGAAGAAGGGACATTTTTTAAATTAGTTGTGTTCAAGGCCACATTCAGCCTAGATTTTTTTTTCCCGTGAAAGTTAGGGGTGCTGATGCAAACTCTACTTCAGCTGCAGTAGAAGGCGTTTTGTGGCAAACATATTCACAGGCTTTGTCAATTGTATGTACATACCTGACAGGCCCTTAGTTTACAATTCCTTTTCTGGCATGGATGTTTGTGTCAACAACTTATTAAAGGAATAGAGCAATGAAAATGGGACTAATAACATCTGTTTGTTAAAGAAAATCATTGTAGTTTTATGATTAAACCTAGAATAATTAGAGGAAAAAAAATGAAAACATAATCTGTCATTTATCAGGTACCTATTCTGCACCCAGCCCTATGCAAGGTGTCTCAAATCCTCATACAGCTCTGAAAGATAGTCCCATTTTACATTGTAGAGCCCTAGGATGACAAGGGTTACATCTTTCAAAAGGACACAGAACTAGGATTCAAACTCAAATTTTCTGATTAAAGATTCATACTTTCTAAATTGCTGAAAAATTTTGAAATTTTCTCATCAATTCTGGTAAAAGCAAATGATCAGTCTGACATGCTTTAGCAAATTCCTATGTAGAATATAAATGATCATGAAATGCAAAAACAGAAGATGAAAGAGCGAAAAGATCTTTGTAGAACTGTTGGTCAGTTGGATTGAGGTATCTTCAATGGCTAATTAAGAAAGTATTGATAATTAGCAAGAACATCATTGTAACTATACCTGCATATTATTTGAATTTGTTATAAAACACTCACTCTATTTAATAAATTATATTTTTATTTTTATTTTTATTTTTTTGAGACGGAATCTCGCTCTGTCGCCCAAACTGGAGTGCAGTGGCCGGATCTCAGCTCACTGTAAGCTCGCCTTTCGGGTTCACGCCATTCTCCTGCCTCAGACTCCCGAGTAGCTGGGACTATAGGCACTCGCCACCTCGCCCGGCTAGTTTTTTGTATTTTTTAGTAGAGATGGGGTTTCACCGGTTACCCAGGATGGTCTCGATCTCCTGACCTTGTGATCCGCCCGTCTCGGCCTCCCAAAGTGCTGGGATTACAGGCTTGAGCCACCGTGCCCGGCCTAGTAAATTATAATATCTTAATTCTTTCATGTTTTATCAGTGGTTACCAACATTCTTCTGTTGACTTTAGGAAATGTAGCTGAACTTGTGGGCCTAAATCATATTTGTAATCTGTGAAAAAAAAAAAAAATCTATAAAATCTATAACTTATAAAATGATATACATGTGGGAAGAATAGGCAAGGATTATCCCTTACTGAATGATGCCTCAGATCTGTCCATGTTTAATTTCATTATACCTTAAATTTATAGATGTCAGGCCACTGAAGTACTTGCATCACCACGCCCCAGTTCCATTGGCTAAGCATGGAGAGAGACTCTGTTTGGGAAAACATAAGGGAAAAGAACAAGAGTCTCGGCCTGATAATCCAGAAAATTCTTCTGGATCTTGTCCAAGACCATCAAAGCTATACCTCTGTAAGTCTGAAAAAAGCACAGCGATATTAGACTTTGGTCCCAAATCCCTTCAAATACCTGGAAAGCCTTCTCCAGAAAGAGGGGCACAAATAAGCCCAGACTGTAAATACTACAGTAAATACCTAACTCTTCAATCCCCTGACACAATGAACATCCACAACCATCAAGACCACCGAGGAAAACATGACCTGACCAAATGAACTAGGTAAGTCACCAGGGACCAATCCTGGAGAAACAGAGCCATGTGACCTTTCAGACAGAGAATTCAAAATAGCTGTTTTGAGGAAATTCAAAAAAATTCAAGGTAAAACAAGAAGAAAATCAAAATTAGATCAATTTAACACAGACATTGAAATAATTAAAAAGAATCAAACAGAAATTTTAGAGTTGAGAAATGCAACTGACGTAATGAAGACTGCATTAGAATCACTTAATAACAGAACTGATCAAGTGGAAGAAAGAATTAGTGAGCTTGAAGACAGACTGTATGAAAATACACAGTCAGAGGATACAAAAGAAAAAAGAATAAAAAACAATGAAGCACAAGTGTAAGATCTAGAAAATAGCCACACAGGGGCAAATCTAAGCTGTTGGCCTTAAAGAGAAGGTAGACAAAGAGATCAGGGTAGAATGCATACTCAAAGGGGTAATATCAAAGGACTTCTGAAACCTAGAGAAAAATGTCAACATTCAAGTACATGAAGGTCATAGAAAACCAAGCAGATTTAGGCCAAAGAACACTACCTCAAGGCATCTAATAATCAAACTCCCAAAGGTCAAGGATAAAGAAAGAGTCCTAAAAGCAGCAAGAGAAATGAAACAAATAACACACAATGGAACTCCAATATATCTGGCAGGAGACTTTTCAGGGGAAGCCTACAAGCCAGGAGTTACATAACATATTTAAGGTGCTGAAGGAAAACAAAAATTACCCTAAAATAGTATATTCACTGAAAATATCTCTCAACCATGAAGGAGAAATAAAGACCTTCCCAGACAAACAAGAGCTGAAGAATTTCATTAACACCAGACCTGTCCTACAAGAAATGCTAAAGGGACTTCTTCTATCTAAAAGGAAAGGATGCTATTGAGCAAGAAGAAATCAAGGAGTTCCATTGATTCTAATTTCTTCCAATGAAGAATTAGAATAAACTTGCCTAAAAAGCAATCTCTCAGTCTCCTCAATAGACCTGAAAAACTTTTCCAAAAATTATTTTGGCCCTTAGTAGATGACTTTACCTCATTAGAAAAATAAAATTCACCAGAAATGACCTCAATTTTGCCATCTCAGTTACAAATATATCTTCTCCCACTCTCATCTTTCCCTTTTTTTCAGAGTGTACAAATCAGTGGATAAAAATAAACCTATCTGTAGGCACATTAAGAACCTGTGAAAATTCAGAACATTATGGACAAAGAGAAACTTCTGTAAACTTTCAGAGAGAGGGGAAAAAAAGGGGGCATTAACAAAAGATGGGTCAAAATTACTTTGAATTTCTCTATAACCACGTAAGAAGCTGACAAAGTCACAGAGCGATGCGCTTAGATTGCTGAAAGAAATTGATTTTAAATTGAGGATTTGAAATCAATCCATATTCAATCAAGGACAAGGAAAGAATAAGAGTATCTTAGTAATGCAGGATAGCAAAGAATTACGTCCCATTAAAATGGGGGACTAAAACAAGAAAGAAGAAAATATGGAATAGATTCCGTTTGGAGAGACATAAGGGAATCTTCACTATGAGAGTAAGAAGAGTCTCCATATGACAACTGTTCACCAGACCTAGAGGGCAATGAACCCAGATTGGAGCCAGGGAGCGGAGATATTTCTTAAAAAAAAAAAAAAAGAAATTCATAGAATGATTCATGTGTCTGATCATTTTGAAAATTTAGACAATCGTCAAAGGTTTAGAATTGAATTGTGGTGAGTACAGAGAAAACTAAGAAAACAAGCCAATGAAAACAAGATAACTAGCTCCAGAGAAAACTCATCTGTGACTGACACTTGCATAATCATCCTAATGTAAACATAAAATATTAATCTAATCAAACAATTGATCTAGCTACATTGGTAAGTTTGGTGGTGGTAAGAGGGTATATCCATGGGGTTTGGGGGAAGAAAGTTAACTGCTCTTCTTCCTTAATAGCAAGTGACCAAATAATTCCTAAAACTGAAATCTCAAGTAATAGGGATACAAACGTGATCTTCAGAACCATTTGTTTGTCTTTCAAAAGTTTCTATGCATGTAAAACTTTAACAAAAACAAAATGTAAAATACAATAAAAAACAAAACATTATAAAGGACTAATGAGATCCCATCCTCCCATGGGAAGTATGGCCTAGTAAGGGATACAGTCAAGTAATAAGCACATAAATAAAATGAAGCAACAAGTTCTAATATGTGCTGTGAGAGGAACAAAAAGAGTGCCCTGATAGACACTAGCTAGGGAGGATTTTTTTTTTTTTTTTTTTTTTGCATCGAATGAATCAGGAGAATTTTAGATTTTACCTAAGGAGGTGAAATGTAAGTTGAAACCGTAATGAAAAGCCATGCATAGCTGGGACTGGGTTTGGGAGAGTGTTCCATGCAGAAGGAAATATCAGTCTAAAGATGTAGAAGCGGGAAACAAATGAAGGTTTAGAGGAACTGAGGAAAGGCCTGAGTGTTTATAATAGGTACGAGGTAAGATGGAGAGTTTGAGATGAGTTTGGAGAAACAGGAAGGGACTAAGTCATGCATGGATTTTATTTACTTAAAAATAAGAGTGTTTAAGGAGGCAAATAAACTTATCTAAATATCAAACTGGCTTCCATGTTGAGAATGAATTGGAAACAGACAAGATTAGAAGTAGGGGACCATCTAGAAGGAGTCCAGGCTAGGGACAATGAGATGTACTCTAGAGATGGAGAGATGTGATTAAACAGAAAATGTCTGAGACACAATATTGCAAAATTGGTGATGAATCCAACGTGGTGGGTGATAGAAAAGGAAGTATTGAGGATTGCTCTCATATTTTGCTTAGGGCAACTTGGTAGATGGAGGCTCCATTTATTAAAATAGAAAATGCTGGAGAAAGCACAGATAGAAGTGTGCAAGTAGAAAAGTGAGTCTTTTTAATGCACAATTTAAATTTCAGATGCCATTAATTATTCAAGAGGAACTGTGAATCTCACAACTGGATTTGTTAATCTGAAGTTCAGATATGTAAGTCAGGGAGCTATCAGAATTCAGAAGGCATTTAAAACCATAGGAATAGATATGATCACCTAGACTGAGCAGGTAAAAATGGAAAAGAATAATACTCATGGTTGACCTCTGAGTAATTCTAAAAATTAGTAGTCAAAAGAAAAGGATCAGAAGAAGAGATTAGGTGAGTTACAGACTAGTAGCAAATGACTGCTTTTGTTTTTCAAGTAACAAGCATTCACATTAAGTAAAAAAATCAGAGCAAATTTCTCAACCAATCAGAGTCACAGATGTCAAGAAGCCCAGAGCGTTTAATGCTCAGTTGTACTTTAGAATTTTAGTTAGTAAAAAGCAAGTTATTCCAAATGCCTATTGATTTTTACATCTTCAATTTGTTTTGCCACCCATACAATTTTAAAGCTGTAAGGGTCCTCTCTTCACTTCTTATAGCTTCTGTAACAAATTACTGCAAACTTGGTGGTCTAAAACAACAGAAATTTATTATCTCACAGTTCTGAAGGTCTGCAGTTTGAAAGTATAATAGTATCACTGGGCCGAAAGCAAGGTGTCAGCAGGGCCATAATACCTTGGTAGGCTCCAGGGAGAATCCATTCCTTGCCTTTTCTGGCTTCTAGTGGCTGCTGGCATTCCTTGGCTTATTGTTGCATCGTTCCATGTGGCTGCATTCCTCCATGGCACATTGCCTTTGTCTCTCCTGAATCAAATATCCCTTTTATAAAAAAAAAAAAAAAAAAAAATGATGATTCCACTTATGGCCCACTTGGATAATACAGAATAATCTCTTCATCCAGAATCCTTAGCTTAATCACATTTTCAAAGTCCCTTTTTACCATGTGAGTTGACTTTCACAGTTTCCATGGATTAGGAGTGGGATATTATTAGGGAGTATTATTTGGCCTACCACAAGTCTTCATACATTATTTAACTTGACTATTCGTCATTTTTGATAAGAGAAAATGAAGCAGAGTTAAAGTTACTCACGCAGGTGCATACCCAATCACAGACAGGGCTGAAACCAGAGGCCAGTCTCCTTGTTGCAGAAACCACACATTACATTAGAAGCAAGATGACATTTTTTTTTTTTTTGTTTTTCTCTGACACTGGTTTTGTACAAGCAAGCTAGAGATTTTTGAATCACAGAGATTAAAAATAAAAAATTTGAAAAGAAATTTTAAGGTGTATGATTTTATTTTAATAACTGAAAATTACTTTTAACAATTATACTCACAAAAGTTCTCATTTATAGTGATAATTCATAATTTAACACATTTTATTATAGAGTTTAGTGTCTTCAATTAGTGTTTCTTAAGGGAATTTGTGAATGACTTTCCTGAGGGTTCCAGAGACTTTACTTTTGAAGAAAGTGCTCAAAAACACTAGGATAGATCTGTATACCAGAGCACTGGTGATTCAGATAATTACACTTTTTTTTTTCGTCAAGTAACTTGAGAGATAGAATTAAACAGTATGTGGTTCAAATCATCCCTGTTGAAGAAGCATGCAAAGCAAGCAGGGTTTACATGTTTGCCAAACCACTTTTACACCCAGATTAGCATACATTTTTAAATTTTATTTGTTTACACTTTACGCATAAATACTTCTTAACCAAAAATGAAAAAAAATTAAAAACTCGGCCGGGCACGGAGGCTCACGCCTGTAATTCCAGCACTTCGGGAGGCCCAGGTGGGCAGATCACGATGTCAGGAGTTTGAGATCAGCTTGGCCAAAAGGGTGAAACCCCGTCTCTACCAAAAACACAAAAACTAGCTGTGTGTGGTGGCGGGCGCCTATAGTCACAGCTACTTGGGAGTCTGAGGCAGGAGAATTGCCTGAACTCAGGAGGCGGAGGTTGCAGTGAGCCGAGACCACACCATTGTACTCCAGCCTGGGTGACAGAGCGAGAGTCCATCTCAAAAAAAAAAAAAAAAAAAAAAAAATTAAAAACCCTGTCTTAGATGATAAAATCAAACCACAGTAGATGTTCGTATGGTAACATTGTTGTTGTCAGTCATCACTGCAAACTTTTCCAAGTGTCATATCAGTCTTACATAAAAAATCATAAAATGTAGGAGAAAAACATTCAAATTCAAGTTGATTATTCTGCAGTCACTCAAAGCTGTCACAGAAAAGAATGAAGACATAATATTAGCATATCTTGAAAACAGGTGGGACCTGCCTACTACTGTTTGGAACTCTCATTTATGATTCCTGATTGAGGAAACTTTTCCAAATATTAATGCATTCAGCCCCACCATACCTTTTCTGAAAAATGAGTGTTGACAAACACTATATTTTGAATCTAACTTCCTTTTTTGTTGTTGCTGAGACAGGGTCTCACTTTTTCACCCAGGCTGGAGTTCAGTGGTGTGATCTCAGCTCACTGCAGCGTTGACCTCCTGTGCTCAAGTGATCCTCCCACCTCAGCCCCATAAGTAGCTGGGACTACAGGCATGTGCCATCATACCCAGCTAATTTTTTTTTTTTTTTTTTTTTTTGTATTTTTAGTAGAGACGGGATTTTGCCGTTTTTTCCAGACTGGTCTTGAACTCCTGAGCTCAAGAAATCCACCTACCTTAGCCTGGCAAAGTGCTGGATTACAGGCATGAGGTACTGCACCGGGCCTTTGAATCTAACTTCTGTGCTCAGGAAAGTTCTTAATTCCATTCCTCTGCATCCTTATGAATATTTGTTATTTTCAAAGCATTTTATTTTCAGCAATTCAGTGGTATGTATTCATATTTCACTGTGCTTGAATTCTGCGTTTCCCAATGTTATGCATTCATTTACATGTTCATTGTCTCTTTGGATATCCTCTTTTGTCACGTCCCTGGTAGAGGACTTATGTCTATTTTTTTTCAGCTATACTTTCTTTTCTTATTGATTTGTAAGAGTTTCTTAGATGTCGTAAACATAAATCCTTTGTCGGATACACACATTTTATTCAGAATATCTCTTTCCCTTTGGAAGTTACCTTCTGACTTTCTTAATTTTTTTCACACTGACCAATTATTAATTTTAGTATCAAACAAAATATCAACTTTTTTTTCTGTTATGATAGGGCTTGAAAAATTATTGTTAAGAGGTGAGTGGATCACGAGATCAAGAGATCACGACCATCCTGGCTAACATAGGTGGAACCCCGTCTCTACTAAAAATACAAAAAAATAGCCGGATGTGGTGGCAGTTGCCTGTAGTCCCAGCTACTTGGGAGGTTGAGGCAGGAGAATGGCATGAACCTGGGAGGCGGAGTTTGCAGTGAGCCGAGACCGGGCCACTGCACTCCAGCCTGGGGGACAGAGTAAGACTTCGTCTCAAAAAAAAAAAAAAAAAATTATTGCTTAGACTTGTTTTGAATCACATGATCAGCCAGCTGTATGAATTTAAATAACATTTTTAAAAGCTGGAATATTGAATGACATCAACCTTAAAATAATGAATCTTCAGGTGAAGAACCCACTTAGAATTCATGCACAATTATTTGAATGAGAGTTATGTGTTAATGTAGCATAGTAAGTAAGCGTGGGTTTGGCATCAGGTGTGGTTCATATATTTCTTTTGACATCTAGTTCAGATTAGTAGATAATATAACCTTTACGAGTCTTCAAGTAAATTCTTCTGTAAAACTGGGGTAATAATGCATACCTGATAGTCTCTTAAATAGCTACCATATATAAGATGCCTTAATATGACATTATTCTCAGATGCTACTTTTGTAAACATGTCAAAGTACCAAAAAATGTTTTCAACCAGAGGATGAAGTGAAGTTTCCTGCTATCACTAAATATATGAATCAAAATATCCCTATACCTGTGGAATAAACATAACTCATTTGAAAGCAAGAATTATGAAGCACCATTCAGATGATGGATGGATGCTCACAATTTTACTTTACAAATGACACTCAGGTACTTAATCAATTTTTAAATTGCTTTTTGAGAGATGAAAAATAAACTCATATATCATCAATATAATAATGTCAGCTGAAACTGTGCTATAGAATGATGGTCTTGGAAGGAAAAATATAACTTAGATTCAAGAATTCCAGAGCCATCTTAATTCAATAATTAAACTCCATGGGTCTTAATGGCAAATGGGAAAATGCTTGGCAATATTAATAATAAGGTACTATATATACTGTGTGAGCAAAGAACAAGCCCTATTTAAGGCAGTGACATATGCTTTATAAGAATGTGAGGACTCATGATCAAGTATGTCAAATAAAATAGACAGGTCCAACAATACAGAATTGACAGCATGGTGTTATCAGCATACATGAGCAAATGAGTGGTGCAATTCTCTGAAAGAGGGCAGTCATCATGCTGTGGAAAGATCAAAACACAGATAGAAATTTCTCATTAAGGTTGTTACGTTGGAGGCAATTGTGTAAGTATGTTGTCAGCACTTTTTAAAATGCTGCTCTAGCAATTGGCTAGAGAAGGCAAATTGCTTTGGTAAGATAGTGGTATTACTATATCCCTGTAAGCTTTCCATGAGGTATTCCTCATGGATAAGATCATTATCTTTGCAATCTATTATTTTCTAATATTCACAGTGTTTTCCAAATTTAGACAAATACTTATAAAACTTACATGCTGACATAAATAACTTACATCATCTCTCCTAAGGGAATTCATCCTATTGGGGATATTTACATAGAGATACATAAGCTATAGATGATATAGACAGAGATATAATGTTATAAAAATCTTATAATCACATATGTGTGTGTGTTGTATACATACATAAGATGACTTAATATGATGAAATTCTCAGATATTTTGTAGGCATTTCAAATAAGTATCAAAATGTTTTCAACCTGAAGCTCCAGTGAAGTTTCCTGCTATCACTAAATATGTGAATCCAAATATCTCTATAGCTGTGGAATAAACACAGCTCCTATGAAAGCAAGAATTGTAAAGTTTAGTTGGTTAGGGCTGCCGTAACAAAATGCCACAGACTAGGTGGCTTAAACCAGAAATTTATTTTCTCACAATTCTGGAGGCAAGAAGTCCAAGATCATGATGGCAACAGGTTCGGTTTCTTTTGAGAACTCTCCTGGGCTTGCAGCCAGCTGCCTTCTCACTGTGTCCTCACATGGTCTTTCTTCTGTAAATATCACTCTTATTATAAAGATGCCAGTCAGATTGGATTAGGGCCTACCCTAAATATCTTATTTTAACTTAATCATTTCTTTATTTTATTTTTTAAAAATTTTGTTTCTACTACTGGTCACATTAATCATCTCTTTAAAGTCCTTATCTCCTAACACAGTCACATTCTGAGATACTGGGGGTTGGGACTTCAACATAAGAATTTGGGGTTTGGGGACATAATTCACTTCATAGCAATACATTTTGTATTATTTTATGTTGTGTGTTTAATCACACGAATGTGTTTTACTACAATTGCTGTTTTACCATTAAGTTCGGTGATTTTTTTTTTTTTTAATTTACGGACTGTCTTAACTAATGTGAAAGTGGGAAAAAAAAGCCTGCTGTCCTATCTCAAATGATCCTTGGTGACACTTCCTGGGAAACCGGAAATGTTGAGGGGTGGACACTGGCAATCGTAATGTCAAGAGCCTGACACCCTTGACAATTCCTATTGGGCATAAACACCTGAGCATCCTCCCACATGACATTTGAACTGGCCTTGCAGCACAACATGAGTTTTTGGGTGTGACACTCGAAAAGGGGCATTGACAAGCTGTAGCTAGAGCCTGAAAATAATTTTCTACAGAACTCTATATGACAGAATTAAACTAACTTATGAAAATAATAGAGAAATGAGTCTTAGCTCAATATTGAGAATAATTTATGTGCCTCAAAATACAATGAGCTTCTCATTACATAATAACCCCTCATCCAATAAAGTGTCCAGGGACAGGATAAGCCCTAGACCAACACTACCCACAAAATACTCTTTTCCTTTCATTTCTACTGTTAACAGAACTGGATCGTTTGCACATTCCCTAAGTTTACCATGTGGTTATACATTAATTTGTTTCCTCAAAGAAACCTGTAGGTAAGTGAAATGCTGGGTCTCCTTTTAATATCTAATGGCATCTAGGGTTTCTGGACTGTCAAAGACTATGAAATATACTGAGATAGTTACCATCTTATTCTCCTTCAGCTTATCACTATTTGAAGGGTTTTGAATTCTAAAATTAACCTAATAATTTTATAAAGCAATGTGAGAACTTATTTATTCATGAGAATTTTCTTGAAGCAGGTATATATTCTCCCCAGTATAAAAGTAATTATGTATTGGTATTTTCTTTCCCCATACCTCCCCATCATGGAATTAACTGTGCAGTCCATTGCGTGGCTTAAGATCTGCAATAGTTTACCATAATATACAAATAAATTTTTTAGAAGGATTTTAAAAATGTTGACTTTTTTTTGGATGTACATCTACTCTTTCTATTGTCTCTTAATTCATGAAGATTCATATGACCAGATCAAATCACCTGAAGACATTTTTTTATTCCTAAAGACTTAGAGAGTCTTCTGCTTGGGAGAGCTACTTTCTAAAAGAAAAGCAAGCATAAGAAGGAAGAAGATGAGCCAGGTGTGGTGGCTAAGGCCTGTAATCCCAGCACTTTGGGAGGCCGAGGCAGGTGGATCACGAAGCCAGAAGTTTGAGATCAACCTGGCCAACGTGGTGAAACCCTGTCTCTACTAAAAAAAAAAATACAAAAATTAGCCAGGCTGACATGGTGGGTGCCTATAATCCCAGCTACTCAGGAGGCTGAGGCAGGAGAATTGCTTGAACCTGGGAGGCGGAGGTTGCAGTTAGCCAAGGTCAAGCCACTGCACTCTAGCCTGGGTGACAGAGGGAAACTCTGGCTCAAAAAAGAAAAAAAAAAGAAGGAAGAAGATAGGGGACTGAGGGTTCACAGGAGTGACTGAATTATACTTCCCAGTGTATTGTATACACTGCAAAAAAAAAAAAAAAAAAAAAAAAAACCGTGAGTTCAAGTTAGGTTTTGCCTGGAGGGGATTAGTACCAAAAGAAAGGGAAATAAATTTGACATTTGCATTTGTGGCCTGAGATTTACATTCCCACATCTAACAAGTAAATTGATCTTCCTTTCATATTTTTAGTTAAGTTTAATCTTTTTTCCAATACTTTATCACAGTAAAGTGGATAAACATTTCATGAAAACAAAAATATTACATTGGGATTGTTCTCAAAATCAGGAATTTTTATGTAATAATATTTAAATATTTAAAATCCATAGAAATGTTATAATTCATATTGATTACTTTCAGTTTTAAATGAAACCAAATATTTCTTTATTTACACAATAATAAAAAGATAAAATAAAGGAGTACAAATTATATGCCAAGTGGTATTCTAAAAGCTATATGTCTGTTAATTAATTTAATCACCATACCAAATTATTTTAGAAAATAATTTCATATCACATTTTCTTTCTTTGTATGCTCTCATTTTAAAGCATTCAGTTTTTTCCTATGTATGAGCTGTTTTACTAGAAGTTAATGACACATTTGTAGTTGGAAAATCCAAAGTGCAAAGCCATTTTCCTTAGTTATTTTCTTTCAGTAATTCAAATTTTCAGACTGTTGACCAAAATTAAGACTGTTGAAGCCAAAAAAAAAAATTATACAATTTTATTGAAAGCCAAATTTGTGGATCAATCAAGAAAGACACACCAACAAAGGTGGGTATGTTCCAAAGTTTGTTCCAAGTTGGAATGCTTTTGTAAGAAAGAAGATGGGAGGGTGACTCCTCATACTGGAATTGTCCTTTTGCATTGGAGGTTACAATCCAGAGGTTACAATCATTGGCTACAGATAACATCTTACAGGCTCAAATGTTTTACGCACAAGAGAATGAGTAAAACTTCATGATTTAGAAAGAAATCAGCAAAACTTTATGATTTAGAAACAAATTAGTGTCGTTTTCAATGTCAGTAGGTTACATACTAATCAATACGTCAACAATTTGCAGAACTCATGATCAGATTTGAACATCTCATGATAAGATTCTTTACTCAAGGACAGGATATAAGACATGAATAATAAGACTTTCTCCAGGCAGTTAAAACATATTTTATTATTTAAGTATAGGGGTGCATGACTTAACCCTTGCCTGGCATGGGCCTAGGTGCTGTTTATAATTTGGTATTTTATTACCATGAAGAATCTGTTCTATCAGTTTTGTGATCTCTATTTTAACAATAATGTTGGTCAGTTGTTGTGTATAACCCCTAAAAGGGTGGGGTATAATGAGACCTGTCTGATCTCCCATCCTGTCACAGCCAGGAACTCAGTTTTTAAGGTTTCTTTGGGGGTCTCCTTGGCCAAGAGGGGATCAGTTCTGGCAATGGGGTGCTTAGGATTTTATTTTTAGTTTACAAGATGTCTGTGTGTTTATGTATTTGTAAATGTGCATGTATATGATAAAAGAGTATGCTTTGTTAATATTTTATCAGTTCTAATCTTGCTTTTCTCTTGTTTTGCCAAATCACGAATCTAACAATACAACTGAGTCAGTCTCAATCTAATTCTATTCCCACCTTACTTCGCTGAATTGCATTTGTTGCCAGTGGTCGATGAGGCTGCTTTAATACACTTATTTTTTCATCACAATTCTTTTTCTCAGAATTTCTCTTCATAGTATATCTAACCACTTCATGAAGTAGCTAATTAGATCATTTCTAACCTTCTCCTTCAGTGACACATAACTAAGTCAAATATGAAGGAATTATGTGGATTAAGTTTGAAACCTGTTGTTTCCCTATACCATAGCCAAGGTACCTGATCATGTAAGAAAAAAAGCTTCAGGAGGGTGACAGAGATAGATAGAAATGAGTGGGAAATTAATTTTAGTAGCTGAAAGTTCTTGTTTTACATTGGCTTACTCAAGACATTCTTAACAAAATATTTCCTGTTGCCGTCTCTTGATATTTATTTCAAGAAAGATTCGGGCCGGGCGCGGTGGCTCAAGCCTGTAATCCCAGCACTTTGGGAGGCCGAGACGGGCGGATCACGAGGTCAGGAGATCGAGACCATCCTGGCTAACACGGTGAAACCCCGTCTCTACTAAAAACTACAAAAAACTAGCCGGGCGAGGTAGCGGCGCCTGTAGTCCCAGCTACTGGGAGGCTGAGGCAGGAGAATGGCGTGAACCCGGGAGGCGGAGCTTGCAGTGAGCTGAGATCCGGCCACAGCACTCCAGCCTGGGCCACAGAGCCAGACTCCGTCTCAAAAAAAAAAAAAAAAAAAAAAAAAAAGAAAGATTCTTTGAGCATCTCAAAATCTTTGTTTCAAGTGAAATATTTTTGAGATTAGGAAAAAGCTTTTTTAGATAATAAATTGAAAGGTAACAGCTCTGAGCAATAGTGTCCTGACATCCAAAAAGATCCTATCACATTGTTTTACACTTTGATGTGGTTTCAAATACTTGTTGCTATCATCTTTAAGTGAAGAATTCCAGAATTACCAGTAGCAAATACTTCAGGAGTACGAATTCTGTGCCAAGTGGTATTCTAAATGCTGTATGTCCGTTAATTAATTTAATCACCATACCAAATCTATGAGGTAGACACAGGCACACCTCGTTTTATTTCACTTCATTCTATTGAGGCTTTGCAGTATTGCGTTTTCTTTTACAAATTGAAGGTTTGTGGTAACGAGCAAGTCTATGGGTGCTATTTTTTTCCAATAGCCTGTGCTATTGGAATAACACAGGATATTGGAAAACATGGCAACCATAGACCAAAATGTCACAAAGAGACTTTGTGCTTCTCATAATAACTCAATCTTTTTCATTATTATATCTGTTATGATAATCTGTGATCAGTAAATTTTTATGTTACTATTATACTTCCTTTGGGTTGCCATTAATCATGCCCATATAAGATGGCAAACAATCAATAAATGTGTGTGCTCTGACTCTTTCACTAACAGGCCATTCCACACCTCTTTCTTTCTCCTTGGTTCTTCCTATTTCCTGAGACACAACAATGCTAAAATTAGTCCAGTTAATAACCCTACCATGGCCTCTAACTATTCAAGTGAAAGGAAGAATCGCGTGTCTCTCACATTAAATCAAAAACTAGAAATGATTAAGTTCAGTTAGGAAGACGTGTCAAAAGCTGAGATTAAGTTCAGTTAGGAAGACATGTCAAAAGCTGAGATAATCTCAAAAGCTGAGATTAGGTCTTTTGTGCCAAACAGTTAGCCAAGTTTTGAATGCAAAGAAAAAAATCTAGACAGAAAGTTAAAGTGCTACTTCTGGGAACACATGAATGATAAGAAAATGAAGCAGCCTCATTGCTGATATGGAGAAAGTTTCAGTGGTCTGGTGAAAAGATCAATACGGACACAATGCTCGCTTAAGTCAAAGCTTAATTCAGAGCAAGGCCCTAACCCTTTTCCATTTCATGAAGCCTGAGAAAGGTGAGGAAGCTGCGGAAGAAAAGTCTGAAGCTAGCAGATGTTGGTTCATAGGCTTAGGTAAATGCCATCTTCAAACACAAAAGTGCAAAGTGAAGCAGCAAGTGCTGATGTAGACGCTGCAGCAAGTTATCTGAATATCTAGCTAAGATCATTGAATGAAGGAGGCTATAATAAATGATTTTCAAGGTAGATGAAACAGTCTTCTTCTTTTGGAAGAAGATGCCATGTAGGACTTTCATAGCTAAAGAGAAGTCAATGCCTGACTTCAAAACTTCCAAGGACGAGCTGACTCTCTTCTTAGGGTCTAATGCTACTGGTGACTCTCAGTTGAAGCCAGTGCTCAATTGCCATGCCAAAAATCTAGGGCCCTTAATGAATATGCTAAATCTACTCTATCTGTGCTCTAGAAATGGAACAACAAAGCCTTGATAATAACACATATGTTTATAGCATGGTTTATTGACTATTTTAAGCTCCTGTTGAGATGTACTGCTCAAGAAAAAAAAAAAAAGATCTGTTTCAAAATATTACTGTTCACTGACAATGTGTCTGGTCCCCCAAGAGCTCTGAGGGAGAAGTATAAGGAGATTAATGCTGTTCTTATACCTGCTAACACAACATTCATTCTGCAGCCCATAGATCAAGGTGTAATTTTGGCTTTCAAGTCTTATTATTTAAGGAATACATTTTGTAAGGCTACATCTGCCATACATAGTGATTCTCCTTGTAGATCTGGGCAAAGGAAATTGAAAATCTTCTGGAAAAGCTCCACTATTCTAGATACCATTAAAAACATTTGTGATTCATGGTAGGATGTCAAAATACCAACATCAATAGGAATTTGGAAGAAGTTGATTCTAACCCTCATAAATCACTTTGAAGGGTTCAACACTTCAAAGACTTCAGGGGAGGAAGTAACTGCAGATGCAGTGGAAATAGCAAGAAAACTAGAATTACAAGTACAGCCTGAAGATGTGACTGAATTGCTGCAATCTCATGATCAAACTTGAATGGATGAAGAATTACTTCTTACAGATGAGCAAAGAAAGTGGTTTCTTGAGACAGAATCCACTAGTGAAGATGTTCTCAAAATTGTTGACATGACAACAAAAGATTTAGAATATTATATAAACTGAGTTGATAAAGCAGTGGCAGGGTTTGAGAAGACTAACTCCAATTTTGAAAGAAGTTCCCCTGTTGGCAAAGTGCTATCAAGCAGCATCACATACCACAGAGAAATCTTTTGTAAAAGGAAGAGTCAATTGATGCAGCAAACTTCATTGTCTTCTTTTTTAAGGAACTGCCACAGCCACCCCAACTTTCAGCAACCACCATGCTGGTCAGCAGTCATCAACATCCAGGCAAGACTTTTCACCAGCAAAGGGATCATGACTTGCTGAAGGTTCAGATGATTGTCAGCATTTTTTAGCAATAAAGTATTTCTAAATTAAGATATGTATTTTTTACATACCTTAGCAACATAATGCTGTATTTCTTTACATACCTTAACAACATAGTGCCGTTGCACCCATAATAGGCTACAATATAATGTAAACATAACTTTCGTATGCACTGGGAAACCAAAAACTTTGCATGACTTTCTTTATTGTAATATTTACTTTTTGCAGCAGTTTTGAACCAAATCTGCAGTATCTCTGAGATATGCCTGTATGATTTTTATTATTTCTTATTTATAGAAGATGAAATTGTCACTCAGATTAAATAACTAACCATAGGGCACACAGTAGGTAAGTGGAAAACCCAGGTTTTGAGGTAAGCAATCTTGTTTGTAGCCACTATGTATTCCATGTCTTTAGAAAAATCCTTTTAGTTTGCTGTTTCTGTGCCACTTTTAATCTAATGTCTTTTCCAGCATGCTAGAGTGAGGAAAGAATATTTTTAATTGAATATTTGAAAATTCTTAATTTAAGAGGATCAATCAAAAAATTTTAGTGAAGCATTTTATTACTACTGAGCCAAATAATTTTTAGCAATATAAAATGGTTTCCTTAATTTTCATTTAATTTTGGTGCATTAGAAAAGCTTGTGATATTCAGTAGCTCTAACTCCTACATGGTCTGTGTGATTTGTTCTATTGACATTTATGGTTAATATAATACTAAAGAATCTATGAATACTATATTAAAACTGATTTTAGAAGGACAATAAACAGACTAAAAATGGATTAAACATTTTACTTATGGGAGAAATCCTTTTTCATTTTGCTAATAATTATTTTTGCAAAACCTTTTGTAGTTAATCCGTTTTTACTCCCTGCAAGGTTTGTGTCACTATGACACAAAGAAAAGTGAAAAATTAATATAGCTGCCTGAAGTTCAACAAATAATTTCCTCTTGCATTTTCTTGTTCATATGTCCTTGTTTCCTATGCCAGCCTTTTGCTGAAACACTGATATATTACCTTAAGCTAAGGATATATTTCATTTCAGAAGTAAGCAATTGAATGTGTTAGGCTATCTGTTTATCTATTTTTTTATTTTAGTTTTTTAATCTGTCAGATGATGCCTGTGCGAGCTTATGCTGGTGACATGATATCTTGATTTATTCATTTCCAAAAGTTGTCGTACTCTGCCAGTTCTGTTCATCTTTGTTAAAACTTGAATCCAACAATAAGCAGTTATTTAAAGCTTTCTAATTGTCTCCTCTTTCCTGTGCGTTCTTCTTTATCCTTCACAATCTTTTTTCTAGCATAATCATAGTGCTAGCCAATCATTTTGTGGGTATTTGCTAAGTACCAGTCATTGTGCTTAATGTCTTGCCTGCATTGTCACATTTAATCTACATAAGAATCTTAATAAGTAGGAATCATTTTATGTCCATGTTACAGGTGAAGAAAATGAGGCACAAACAAGTTGAGGTTAAGAGGTTGATGACTGTAGTTTAAACTCAATCGTCTGTGTCCATATGATTCCCCGCCCTTATTAATCAGCCTCTTGCATCAGATCGGTATGAACTTTGGGTTTGACCAACTGACAACTGATTTTAGGTCTTGTTTACAAGGGAAAGCCTGATTATCTTTGTGCCTAAATCTGTGATTATTGTCGCTAAAAAAAAAAATTTGATTTAAGGTAAATAAATAGTGGAATCAGAACTTTTAAAGACATGAAAATAATCAAACTATGGTTTACAGATGATTCTTATAGAGTTGTCTTTGGAGTTGATTTAGTACTGTAGACTTCATTTAATTGTTATGGACAACAATCACAGGGAAATGGATTTATATGAGAGATTATTTTTATAAAAATTAAATTTTACCCTTACTATTTCCACACACCTTTATGTATAAATTATGTGATTCTTCATAGCATATTTCTGTTTGAAGTAATTTTAGCTAACATATTTGTGTACACCTAAAACATATGTCCTTATGAATACTTCACTCACATTAATTATTTAAGTCAAGCATTCACTAAAAACATATTAAGTAAATTATCTACTATATGTTGACCATAAATAAATTATCTACTATATGTTGACCATAAATAAATTATCTACTATATGTTGACCATACTATATATGATATCTATAAGGTATGACTCATGATATCTTATAGATATCATGAACAAGAGAAACCAATGTTAAGTCCCTCTGAAACAGCTCTAATAAATATAACTAGTAAGTGAGTATTGCAGGTTTCTGATTATGGGAGTGAATTTTTTTTTTTTTTTCTGTAGTAGCTATGCATGAATGTAAATACTAAATGCCAGTGTTTCTTTGTAATGAAAAGCAATATACAGGAGTTCAAAAATCTTTTCTTTTTAAAATTTCGGTCATTTGGAAAACAGGTTTGATTATTTAGAGAGATCTATAAATTACCCTTTATTCAAAATGTCTATAATTTTAATCATGTTATTTTAATTGCAATAGGTTGTAAATTTGCAATAAAATAACAAGAAGGAGGCTGTAACAGATGTTCTGCCAGCACACGTGATTTTATCTGAGACAATCTAGCATTCATCATGCTTAATCTTCATCAGTTGAAATGTACTACTGCTTTTCAATAATGTCTGCTCTGTACACTCAAAAGGCTTCTGATATTTAGGAAAAAAAATTGACTCAAACAGTTTTTTTGTGTGTAGTTAAACGATGTATCTTTTTATCCTGATTGTAATTTTATTTAGTTGTGTATTATTTCATATTACATGATTTAAAAAGATAGCTATCTCTTTCTATAGATGCAGTCTTTTTATTTTTTGGATCATCCCATGTTTCTTTGCACATGATGAAAAATATTTTACCCAAATAGGCAAAATATCATCTATGCTTAAACTGGATGCAATTTGTAAATAATGGTGTTAATTTTTTTCTTTGGAATATACTACCCAGATGGCAGCGTAATTAATTTAGATAGCTGTAAAATCCTATGGAACATCACATTAGCAGTAATACTTTCATAAAGGAAACACAATTTAGGCCTGCTTCAGTACTATATTCAATGAAAATTGATTTCATTAATAATATAGTGCTTCCTAGAGTGTGTTTTGTATTATTTTAGGATCTTAGAACATGAGGTAAAAATAAAATAAAATGAGAAAACAAAACAACATTCTTTAAATGACGGTTTATGAAAATGTATGTCAGAAAGAGAGTAAGAAGGAGAAAAAAGAATAAGGAGGAGAGCAAAAGAGAGACTGAAAGTGAAAGAAGAGAAATACAGTAATAAGTACGTAAAAAACTGATGGAAAGAATAGGAAGCAAAGGAGGAAGAGGAAAAGATGGAGGAGAAAGAGGAGAAGAAAAGGAGAAGGGAGAGGAAGAGGAGGAGGGAAGAGGGAAGAGATGGGGAAAGAAAAAGAAGGGAGAAGCAAAAAGAGAACCAGGATCCTGCAGTAAAAAGACCAAAGCTTTTCCTTTCACTTGCAAAGCCAGACATTCACCTGCTAACATTCAGAGGATCATGTAGAGAATCAAGCTGTTGGGTAATGAGAAGGTGATCTCTTGCCTTAGGGCTTGCTTTCATAGAAAAGGAGTGGACGTGGGGAAAAATTAATGAAAGTTCCTGCCAATGGGACGTGGGGAGAGACCATTAGGTCTTGGCTAGTTCTCAGATACCACAAATGCCATTTGTCTAGGCCTGGAACTGTCCTTGTTGCTGGGTAAATGACAGCAGTTTGAGAGGCTCCCAAGGAAATGTGGGGAGTTGCCCAGAAACATAAGGCTGGTGCATCTAGAGGTCAAAATAAGATTTCAAATTGGCAAAAAAGGAACAAAATTGTGCTTATTTGTTTGCCTTTTCTATCCAAAGGGTTGGAGAACAAAACAGAGTAACTTCCAGAATATCTTTTCATTCATTCTAAAAAATTATCATGATAACCTTGCCTGGATGACATTATAAAACGTTTTAGCAAGAAAAAAATCAGAAGAATGTGCCTTTGATGTCTTTTCTGAGATTTATAAACTCTTCTCCCAAACTCCACTCCCACTGTTATTTGTTTATGAGATTCTCAACTTTTCGAAAATAAATGCAGGATGAAATCAAGAAAGTTTTATTTTAAGTGGAAATTTGTGTTATCTTTACGAGCTTTTTGGGAGAGACAGTAGTACATATTATTACAGATTATTTTCTGATCAATATTTATAAGAACATATTTTGTGCTAAGGGCCAACTGAATTTACTGAAGACTTATTTTAAACTCACTACTCTAAGAAATATTTTAAAATTCATATGCCATTTCCCACACTTTTAGAGTTCAGAAAACAATAAAGTTTAAATGTATTTGCTAATTTCCTACTTTAATTCAGTAGCAATGCCAGTGTTGAAATTTAGCAATTCCATTATGAAAGCTTAAATTCTATTTATTAAAACTGTACCCACTTTACCCATTTGTGCCTTTCATTTTAATGAACAGAGCTGCCTCGTACGACTTTAAGGAGTATGCTGAACAAATGCACCAATGGTCACATTATACCAGGGAATAATTTTAGGATACCACTAAAAGAAAATTTATGGAAATGGTAAGTTTTTTTTTTTCTTGTTCGGCAAATTACCAGGTTTCAAGAGTTAACAGGGAAATAAATGAGAACACGTACTCACAAACAATTTTTTAAATGGAGGCATAATCCTAGTCCTTTTTCTTCCTAGTTTGTGAAGCTAGTATTGAAACCGCCTTTGCAAAATTATTAAACAGTGAAACAGATCCAATTTAACTGACTCCATCTTGCTTCTAACCTCCAAGCTGTCCCTGTTCATTCCTGACCATAGGCTGAACTTTGGGAGAAACTTAGTTTGTAGTTTATAGTTTAAACAAAGACAGCCTTTCCCAAAACAGACTTCCTTCTTGCCTGGGGACTAGACTAACATAAACCACAGGATTAGAAATGGTTTAGGAGTCATGCAGCTGGAGGCTACAAGATTCTGACCCTCCCTAAACTGCTCCTAAGATCAGTGCTTGAGATATTTTGCAGACCCTGCACTTGATGGATCAGCTGGCACCACCCAGATCTACAAACCAGCTTGTCTGATCTTGTGGCCCTCACCCAGGAACCCCGACTCAGCTCAAGAAGACAGCTTCCATTCCCTATGATTTCAGCCCTGACCAATCAGCACTCCGGGCTCACTGGCTCCCCACCAACACACCAAGTTATCCTTAAAAACTCTGCTCCAGGCTGGGAGAGGTTGCTCACGCCTGTAATCCCAGCACTTTGGGAGGCCGAGGCGGGTGGATCACAAGGTCAAGAGATCGAGACCATCCTCCTGGCCAACACGGTGAAACCTCATCTCTACTAAAAATACAAAAATTAGCTGGACATGGTGGCACGCACCTGTAGTCCCAGCTACTCAGAAGGCTGAGGCAGGAGAACTGCTTGAACCCGGGAGGTAGAGGTTGCAGTGAGCAGAGATAGCGCCACTGCACTCCAGCCTGGGCGACAGAGTGAGACTCCATCTCAAAAACAAAAACAAAAACAAAAACTCTGCTCCCTGAATGCTCAGGGAGACTGATTTGAGTAATAGTAAAACTCCCGTCTCCCGCACAGCTGTTTCTGCGTGAATTAGTCTTTTCGCTGTTGCAATTCCCCTGTCTTGATGAATCAGCTCTGTCTAGGCAGCAGGCAAGGTGAACCCCTTGGACAGTTACAGTATTAAGTTACTCAAAGAATGACAATTTTTTTTTCTTCAACTTTTATTTTAAGTTCAGGAGTATATGTGCAGGATGTGCAGGTTTGTTACATACGTAAATGTATGCTATGGTGGTTTGCTGCACAGCTCATCCCATCACAGCTCATCCCATCACCTAGGTATTAAGCCCAGCATCCATTAGCTATTTTTCCTGATGCTCTCCTGCCCACCTCCCGCACCTCTAATGACAGGCTGCAGTGTTTGTTATTCCTCTTTATGTGTCCATGTGTTCTCATTGTTCAACTCCCACTTATAAGTAAGAACATGCAGTGTTTGGTTTGCTGTTTCCTTGTCAGTTTGTTGAAGATAATGGCCTCCAGCTCCATCCATGTCCCTGCAAAGGACATGATCTTGTTCTTTTTTATGGCTACATAGTATTCCATGGTGTTTATGTACCACATTTTCTTTATCCAATCTATCATTGATGGGCATTTGGGTTGATTCCATGTCATTGCTACTGTGAATAATATTGCTGCAATGAACGTACATTTGCATGTATCTTTATAATAGAATGATTTATATTCATTTGGGCATATACCCAGTAATGGGATTGCTGGGTCAAATGGTATTTCTGCTTCTAGGTCTTTGAGGAGTCACCACACTGTCTTCCACAATAGTTTAACTAATTTACACGCCCACCAACAGTGTAAAAGTGTTCTATTTTCTCTGCAACCTCGCCAGCATCTGTTGCAGAATGGCAATTTCACAAAGTCCAAAGCATGGACTTAAAATGTGTTCAGAAGTATGTCTCCAAATGTGTTCAAGATGAATTTGCAAGTTTTCAAAATGGCAACTGGAGTGAGTAGAGACAGTAATGGTTTCCTATTATAGATTTCGTCTGCTAGTTTTTCACATCATCTAGGCTAGAGGGAGGTTGATGAAATGGTACCAGGATCTTACATCTCTGTGGCTTTCACTCTGCCACACTATGTCACACCGTGTCTGTTCACCCTCTATCTCTTAACATGGACCAGTCTACCAGTTTGGATATACAGTTGTCCCTTGAACAACATAGGTTTGTATTGTGTGGGTCCAGTTATACACAGGTTTTCTTTTTAAACATTTTTTAAATTAAAATAGGGACAAGGTATCACCATGTTGACCAGGCTGATCTCCAACTCCTGTGCTCAAGCAATCCAGCCCCCTTGGCCTTCTCAACTGCAGGTATTACAGGCATGAGCAACTGGGCCTGGCCTATATGCAGGTTTTCTTAAGCCTCTGTCACCCCCACCCTGGAGAGAGCAAGACCAACCCTTTCTCTTCCTTTTCCTCCTCAGCTAACTGGACATAAAGATGAGGACGGAGACCTTTGTGATGATCCCACTTCCACTTAATGAATAACACATATATTTCTTCTTCCTTATGAATTTCTTAACCTTTTCTCTAGCCTACTTTATTGTAAAAATACAGTATATAATACATACAACATATAAAATATGGGTTAATTGACTAATTGATGTTATTGATAAGGCTTCTGTCAATAGTAGCTTCTTCGTAGTTAAGTTTTTGGGGAGTCAAAATTTTCTTGCAGATTTTTGATGCACAGGGGATCAACGGTAGTTTTTTCTCCTTCTCATTCTGTCTTTCTTTCTCTCATTGTCATCCTCCTTCTCTTTCTCTTTCTCTTTCTCCCACCTCCCTTCGTCTTCCTCCTCCTTATTTCTGTTCTGTTCTTTTGTCTCCTGCCTTTATTTCTTGTTCTTTTTCTTGTCTTTGTTATTAACTTCTGCCAGGTAGCCACCAGAAGATGAAAAACAATGGGGAAAGAAAATGTCCAGGAGATTTGTTCCTGAAGTTTGTGTTGCTTTAGATTTTACAATTATAGAAAAAATGATATTATGCCTTTAAAAGTGTAGTGATATAAGGAAGATTAGTCACTCTGGGTAATGTCCACATCAGAAAGAAAATGACAAAATCAATTTTGCATTATTATTCACTGTTGAATGTGATCATTCCCCCTGAGGCTGGAACCATTTGGCCCTATTGAAAATAGTTTTCTCACAGGGTTATTTTCCAAGTAAATTTCTTCATTGCTGTGGTTAACCTAAAACAATCACATGATCTATAAATTTAGAAAGGGAGACTTCATTTCTTGTAAAAGGTTACAGCCTTGCGAAGTGGCCATCTGGCAGGCTGGGAAGTGTGCCCCCAGCTGAAGCCACTTTGAGGAAAGGAGGGGTAAGGCAAGAATTTAAGTTGAAAAGGTTGGCCAAACATACATATTCAACAGGTTACAGGAGGAGCTATGAATATTCATAAAGGTGGTCTTGACATATGAATATTAAGTAAACATGCATGTAATATATGACCCTTGTTTACCTTGGGGGTGCAACTTAACATTTAAATGTGTTACAATTAGGCCCTATACATCAAGAGATGAAGGAGAGATACAGAGGCACTCAGCCATAATAAGTCCATGGTTAGTGGTCTTATCAGGAGACAGTTATTGAAATCAGTCTTTTGCCCAATCAAAGCTGTAGTTATGAGTTGTGGAGCAGGGGCCAGGGACCAGTTAGTCTGCGTATGGTAGAGTTGCAAATTGTTTTAATTTTGCTTATCTCAAGGCCAGTGCTTGTTTAGTTGCTAGAAAAAAAACAAACAACAACAACAGCAACAAAAAACCCTTGTGGCAGTTAAAATATAGTTTATTCTTTAAGTATAGGGGGGGGGTGTATGACTTAACCCTTGCCTGACATGGCCTTAGTTGCTGTTTATAATTTGATGTCTTATTGCCACAAAGAGTGTTCTCTGTCAGTCTTGTGATCTCTATTTTAACATCAGTGCTGGTCAGTTGTTGTGCCTAGACCTGCAAAGAGAGGAGGTATTGACAGGGATAGGAGTCAGAGAAATTCTAGGCAGAAAAGGGCAGGGTTCCTGCCCAGGGCCCCACCCTCAAGCCTGAAATCTCGGGCTAAAGTGAGAACTTTATATCCCTGTTTTCCCGCTGGAATGTTGCCTTTTCCAAACCATCCCTGGCCTGCACCGACCCCCATCCTGTTCCCAGAAAAACCCCAGGCTCCACTGGCAGAGAGCAAAGAAGTGGAGAAGAGAAGAAGCAGCTGAACATCAGAAAGAAATAGTTTGACTTCAGAGGGATGACTTGACTGCAGGACTTCAGAGAAGAGTCTGGCTGGAGACAGCTGGACTTCAGGGGAAGTTCCCACTCCATCCCCTTTCCAGCTCACCCTTCCTCTGAGAGTCGCTTCCATCAGCAATAAAATCCTCCTCATTCACCACCCTTTAATTCATTTGTGCAACCTGATTTTTCCTGGACACTGAACAAGAGCTTGGGTGCCACACAGGTGTGGACGCTAAAGGCTGTCACACCGACCCTCGACCCTCTGCCCTCACTGATGGAGAACAACTGCCTCACGTAAAAAGGCAGAGGGCCCACTGAGCTGATTAACACTTAAGTCGTCCACAGATTGCAAAGCTAAAAGCATGCAGCACTGTAACACACCCCTCTGGGGCTTTGGGGGTTATGGGTACTCCTGCGAGATGCTGCCACAGGGCCTGCATGGAGTTTTGCTCCTGCTGGCGCCCAGAAGCACTTGCCCTAGCTTCTGCACCCATTCACCTGTGTGCTCCCCCTCCTGTGAGGGGCTGGATTGAGTAAGCGAGGTACCTCTGCCATGAGACCCACAAAGTGGTGGTGGAAAATGTCCCGTTTCAGTATAACAAGGCATGTCTGGCTTTGGCTTTCCATCCTGTCATGGTCAGGAACTCAGTTTTTAAGGTTTCCCTGGGATCCCCTTGGCCAAAATGTGTCTGTTCAATTGGTGAAGGTGCTTAGGATTTTAGTTTAAAGCATGAAGAAGTCATATCTGGTTGGCAAAACTGCATCAGTGTGTTAGGATATAGCTAGGGCATGTAGTAGCTGTTTGTTAAAACCCAGAATGAGGATATTTTAAGAAAATTCGACATCTGCTTTGTAGGCCTAATTCAACAAAGATGACAACATTAATCAAATATAGATGTCATATTTTACCTCTTCAGATTAAAAAATAAAAATTAGGAGTAGATTTGGGATTTATATTTAAAAATTCATATATATCTCCATTAAGGTGTGTAAAATGAATTTTACTAGAACATTTTCTAAGTTTTGTGACTTTCTCAGATTTTTTTTCCATGAATTTAAGACATTTAATTCTTTCTATATTTCCAGCATGTTCTGAGCATTTACTGAACTCAGTGTTTTTTCCATTAGCTGCAGTGCCAAGAACTTCATTGATGAGCAATTGGTATATGGCCTCATGGAATTCTAAAATGCTCTGTAGGCATTTTAATATACTTATTCTTCAAAATTGATTATAGAATCAGTTTTCAGATACTAGTATTGTTCCAATGATACCTACAATGTATTTCTTAAATTTAAAGGTTCTGTTGTGATACCCAAGAATGCCTTTAGAGCATGTAGATGTGTTGCTGATAATAATGATGGCTTCTTTTTCTCAAACAGATGTTCTCCTTTGAGTGTACCACATGGGAAGAAAAAAGCCACAATTATATGGAAATGTAATTTGTTTATTCTTCCCTCCACCTTTGTTTATTCTTCCCTTCATTGCATGGGGTAGATTACATAGCTCACTGTTAACACAGAGCTCTGTGATAGAGGAAAACTCACTGATGAGCTGTCAGTCTGCTGACCATTTAAAGGAAATAGAATTAATATATCAAATAGAATCAAGATTCAAGGGATTTAATGACAAGATTCAGGAAGGGCAGTAAAAGTCACATTAAAAAGACATGTAATCTCTGGAGGATCTTTGAATTTCATCTACAGAATGACTTCTACACTATTTAGCTTCCTCTTCAGCTGGAATAAAGAAATCTAAATATATTTGTTAAAATAGCAAAGCTACGATGGTGAAGTCGGCAAAAGGGTACAGTAGAGAATTGAAGGAGGGTTTGAGACTGTGGGAGGAATTTTTGCAGGTTTTTTCTTGTTAATAGCTAGGTGACTCTATGACAAATCATAAAAATTAATGCATGTTAATATATCTAAGACATTAGGATAAGGAAAGACTATATTCTTGAGATATATTTGATATATAAATAGCAACTAAATGTCTTTGTATAAGTTTAATACTTTTCTCAACATAAATTATACATCTGTCACCTTAAATCAATTTTAGAAAGGATTTGGAAGCACAAATAAATGTATTTTTCCTACGTATATTTTCTGGCAAATTACTATCATCCTTAATCCACAGATTTCATATCAATAAAGAAATATACATGTGGTTTTCTTTATATATATTATGCATAATTACATATTTTGAAGATGATTGTGGCAGCAAGCATAAATGAGGGGGAGAAAATTACAAAAATAATAGAAACTATCCATAATCATCTGTATCCTGGTAAGAGGGACTCAGTGAGTCAATTTCTTTATCAGTGGCTTGAAGTTAGGAGAGTAAAGTGGTATTTATAAGAACACCCATTCCTTGGGTTGCATTATGTACTATTTTCACTGTTAACTTCAGTAGATATAATTATTAGTATGAATCAAAAAAATATTAAATCCAAATAAATATTTGAATCCAAATAATACATTGAAAAAATACACCAACTTTAAGATAATGTCATGTAGCACTTTCACTGTTATCTTCAGTGGGCTTGATATAAATGTTTACTTGAATCTAATAGGAAATCAAATTATAACTAGGATCTACTATAAACTGATATTTTAAAAGCTATGCAAGGAATGTTTTAAAACACCATCCTAAATATCACTACATTCAACACTTGGTACTGTACACTGCATGTTTGTGCCCCCTCCCTCTATCAAATTTATATGTTGAAGCTCTAACCCCAAATGTGATGGTATTTGGAGGTGGGGTTTCAGGAATTAATTAGGTTTAGATGAGGTCATGAGGGTGGGGCCTTATGATGGGATTAGTGTCTCAAAAAGAAGGAGGAGACCAGAGCTCTCATGTGCTCTCTGCCCTCACGCTCCTTCTCCCTCTCCCTCTTTCACCCTCTCTTCCCCTCTTTCTCTCTCCACGTGTGAAGACACAATGAGAAGGCAGCCTTTTGCCTTCTATAAGCCAGGAAAAGGGACCTCACTAGAGATACCAAATCTGCTGGCACCTTGATCTTGGACTTGTCAGGCCTCAGAACTGTGAGAAATAAATGTCTGTTGTTTAAGCCACCCAGACTACAGAACTTTGTTGTGGCAGCCCAAGCTAACTTAAATAGTTGGAATCTGAAAAGTGTTTTGACTAAAGCCTTGGCTTTGAAAGTTTATGAAGCAATTCATGAGTAAATATAATAAAAACTCCAAAATTTGGACTTTTCCCAGAGTTTTAGATTGTATAATTAGGATGTCAGCCCAGAGAAATAAATACTACTTTATTGTTGTTTTCTCTGAACACAAATGCAGTATAGCTCATTGAGAATTCTCACTGAGCTCTGGTAAAAGCACTCAAGGGAAGGTTCTTAATAACACTCCCCAGTCTGTTGATGAAACCCTCAGTTTGAAATCACAGGGACAGGAAATAAGCAAACATCCCTGCCTTCCACACAGGAAAGCAACCCAACTAAATTGTACACTCTGGGAAGGGCAAGCCTATATTTTTGCTTTAATGTATCCCACAGGTGCCTTGCAATGATCAATGATAGACAAAATTTTGAATAATGAGAAAAATTTTACTACATTGAAAATTACCTTCGTTGAAGACAAATACGATGTATGGCTCACGAGGTTTCCAATGTGAGTTGACAAATTTATATTTTGAAACAGATGAACAACAACCAAAAAATTATCTCTATGTGCCCTAAAAAACAAGCCAACTGAAAATTAGGATGGCTTACTTTAATCATTTCTTAATGATTAACTAATATTAGCTTATTCTTTCAAATTGCTAATTTTGACCAGTGAAAAGAGTAAGAAAGAGCAATTGTAGACACTCATAGCTTTGAATAGGAAGTCTCTTAATTCAGGGAATGAATACAAAAGGAGGTAACAGAAGACTGGTCAACAGCAGAAAAAAAAAAAAAAGAGGTGGGTGGTTATTAAAGATAAATTTCTCATTCTTACAGAGCTATCCATGATTCTGGTGGTCGTAAATGCCATCATAACCCCGGATTATGTATTTCAAATGCAACATTTGTCTATACTGATTTACTTTATATACTTTTTATTATTTGTTATATATAATTTATCATGCCTCCTATATTATGTACCTTCAATTAGGTATGTAATTAGCTACTTATTAAATACTAAATGAATGGATTTGAGATATTCATCAGTAATTAGTGACTTGGTGTACTTTGGGAGCCGGTGTGGCTGGAAGATATTGTGAGAGAGAAGGGCTATGAAATTGAATCTATAAAATAATATTCAAGGTACTTGGCTATCTCCATAGAAGAAATAAAGAAACATTCCAGTGCTATATTTTTTTCTACATGTATGAGTTTGAAGATGATGATTAAAAATACAATACTAAATTATCTTTGATTATATTGAGTGACTTTAAAAAAATAGCCAAGCAAGTTCATAGCAACTTAAAAGTTGCTCTAATGCCTCTTGGCTATTGGTGGCAATTTGTTATTTAATTGTATATTCTACAAATGCATATAAAAATAAAGAATATTATTAATAATTATATTTCTAAACACCAAAGCATTATATAATGCTAAATGTTATTATCTAACTAAAAATAAATAAATTAGATTGGACAGTGCAATGATGAACACTGTCAAATGATTTACTTCCTTCTGTTCTGGTAATAGAAAAGAAAAACAATATAATGAAATCAATGAAATCTATGTTGAAAAGTATATATGGGAAACAAAATCTATTTTAATCTGTGAAGAAATAAAATTTTAAAAATTTAGATTATAGTAAATTTTTAGGCAGGGACTGAAGATATCATGAGAACTTTTTAAATGTTTTTGAAAATGACATGTTTACACATAACAAGATAAAAAGTTGTCAGTCATTCAGTGATATGGTTTGAATTTGTGTCCCCACGAAAATCTCATACCCGATTATAATCCTCAGTGTTGGAGGAGGGGTCTGGTGAGAGGAGACTAGACCATGGGGGTGGATTTTCCCCTGCTACTCTCCTGATAGTGAGTTCTCATGAAATCTGATTGTTTAAAAGTATGCGACACCTCCCACCTCTCCTCCTTCCTCCTCCCCCAGTCACGTAAGACATGCCTGCTTCCCCTTCACCTTCCACCATGATTATAAGTTTCATGAGGCCTCCCTGGCCATGCTTCCTATACAGCCTGTGGAAATGTGAGTTAATTAAACCTCTTTTCTTCATAAATTACCCAGTCTCAGGTAGTTCTTTATAGCAATGCGAGAATGGACTAATGCATCCAGTTGTCAGTTTTAACTCTTGGATCACACTCTTCTTTGGCAGCCTGAATCTAGTACTGAGTGAGGCTACGGTATGAAGGCCTGATTATTTTGACTCAATGCAGGACATTCTGATGGACAATACTTACTTTAGAGTTCCTCCTTGCAGAAGTGACGAAGTTTGTTAGACTGCAGTTTAAAATCTTCTGCATAGTTATTGTGAAATTCCCAGGTGTTGTACTGTGTTGTATATGTATGTGAAAGTTTGCTTAACCATTTGTCTGTCACAGGACATGTGGGTGATTCCCAGTTTTCAAGCTATTACAAATAAACAATGAACATTTACATACAAGTCTTTGTATGGATGTATGCTTTCAAGTTTTGGCAAATTTGAAAAATTTTCAAGTATCTGCTACAAATAGAAGGTACTTTCATCTTCAAGATTGGAAATATTTCAAAAATTGTTAATTTTTATGAGGATGTGTGGGGTATAAGGAGCAGTTTTTCATATTCATAGGACTTAGATTGTTAGTACCAATCAAAATGGAAAATTATAGTCATCCTTTGTCCCAGAAATTCTCCATCATTGGCTATACTACTAGGAAAATTACTTAACTTCTATGTGCTTCTGATTCTCATGGGCAGAAGGAGAGTAACAATATGTAGTACAAATTTCATAGGTTAATATGTAATTCATTATGTTATAGTGATCATTAAACAAATCAATTAATAAAAAAAGACTTACCATACCAAAACTTTTATTATTATTTTTACTATTACTTATGAAAGTCTGTTCTTCAGAAACACTTTGTCAGATATCCAAGGAATGTATTTTTAAGCATGTTCACTACAGTAACATTGTAATAAAAAATGGGAGACTACACAAATAGCGGATAAAGGATTAGTTAAAGAAATTTTAGCACATCTGTGGGAGGCAATATAGAGAAAGGATGGATGTGGGCTCTGGAGAAGACATGGCCTGATTCCAAATCCTACCTCAGCCCTATGAGCTCATGGGCCTTGGTCTCTGTATCTTAGGTTCTTTAACTATAAAAATCATGGTAATAATGCCCACTTTACAAGGATTATTGTGAGGAATGAGACATCACATGTAAATTGTTTAGAAGAGAAACAGGGCATAGTGAGCATCCCATAAATTGTAGTATTACACAGATAATGACTTACCCTTTAGAAGAAGAAGGGCAGATCTGCACGTACTGCCATAGAAGAATACTTATTAGAAAAATACTGTTTCCCCCTTATAGATGTTGTGTGGGGGTAAATGATCCACTCATATATTCTTAGACTTGAGTGTACATGTCCAACTACACGTCAATTACTATGTTATAATTAGATAATTATAGGAAGAGAACAATAGTTAAGCATATTTCAAATTTTCAATTCAACTTGCTTAATTTTGATTCTGAATGAAAATCTTAGTATGGAAAATTGATCAACTCAATGTAAAGAGTAAAAATAAAAGTTTACAAAAACCATTTTCATTTTTTGAGTAATTTATTTAAATTTGTGAATCTAGAAAATGTATGTTATTTATTTATATAGAGGGAATAACAAAAGTTAAGTGTTTTATTGGAAAGAAAACTGTGACTGATAATATTATGTAATTACCATTTTATAGTATTACTTTACATTGCAATGATTTAAAATGAAGAAATAAAAATAGGAATAATTATGCTAACAAATTCACTTTGTTTTCTGTGCCACTAAATTTCTTTAGGATCAAGAACTCCTTCATATTCAGACATTAAAAAAAATTCAAATAATTTTATAAAATAAACAGTCATACAAGTTTACTCATTAAAAAAAAGAAGTTGGTTTTCTTTTCCTGTAGAAAAAACAAAACAGAGCAGATGTGCAAGCAAAGATAAATGAAAACACTGGCTGTTTCTCAATAAAGGTGATAGTCTGGTTTTCATACTAACTTATGTACGATATAGTAAGTAACCACTAAATGTAGTAACAGGAGGAAACTTGGCTGGAATTGTTCCTTTTGCAAGTCGTAACCAGACTTCCTGCCCATAATTTAATTCTAATAAGGCATCTCCAGTTAAAACCCTATCACAGTGTATTTCACTGTTAATATTTTCAGACTCAAATGCAAGCTTGTCTACTCCATCAACCACTAAATATCCAGAGATATGAGCACTGAATGACTCAATGGTATACTTGAAAACATATACTCCAAGATATGGAATTCTAAATTTTCCAGTTCTTGGGGTATATGAAGCTCCATAATTGACATCCAAGTTATTAAACAGGATAGGACCAGGTGTAGTCATTCCATATGTATGAGATGCAAAAAATGCCACCATAGGTGCATATCTGTAAGATCCTTTGGAAAAATCTGTTAGAGGAAAAAATGGCAAGAGTTAATTTTCATGTTTTTATCTTATTTTGTCTTTCCTTATATCTTCATCACTTTTATCTCAGTTACAAAAAGTCTTAGCAGAAGAGAAAGGCCATCCATAAAACTTAGCAAAGGTGCATGTGTCTCGATGCCTGTCTCTTGGGCAAATTACTCTAAATTGCTTAGCCTCTTGGGGCCTCAGTTTCTCCATTTAGACCAGGATAGAATAAAAATAACATTTGATATCTTCCTCACACAAATGCCTCAAACATAATTTGCATGTTGCTTTGATCTCCCGAGAGATAAAGGAATTCAAAGCACTCTATGATTATTATGGTTATGTCAGAATGTTTTAAAGCCCCTTGCAGGAATTGAAGCTGACATGATGTAGAAACAATTTTTCCGGCACCTTGTCAAGCAGTTTCTAAAGGCTAAAACGAAAACCATATAAAGTCATATTCACTGTAGCAAAGTAGACAAAGGCAATTTTCTGTGTAATTAATGCCAATTGTACTTACAAAGGCTGAGATCTAAAAACAGACTAAAAAAATTTACATTTCACTATGCAGGATATTATTAAGAAAAAGCTGATTTGAAATAGGTTTTTTTGCAGTCATTGAATAACACGTTTTTATGCTGCACATAAATTTCTGTATAAAAATCAGAAATGGTGCACTCTTGAAGTAAATCCAAAGCACAATACTTATGAATTTAAATAACTAAAAACGCCATCTTGTTTTACTTAATACATTTGAGTATGTTCTACTAGTTCTCACACAGTCAAAATGGTACCATTAGTTTAACCTTCACAGAAAACGTGTTACTAAGCATGTATTAAAGCCTCATTTAAATGACCATACCAGACATAAATCAAACGTGTTTTTCTTTAACCACTTGTTTGAGGAGAAAATGTTTGTATCAGTCAGATATATACATCCATATTTTTTTAGGATGCACAAGAGATAAAAAGTTTGTGAGAGGGTGGAATTTTCCATAAACTGCCTCTATATAGCAATATTGAAAATTTCAACAAGTTCATGTGAATAAGAATTTGCCTAACAAAAAGACGTTTCCACTTGTAAATCAGGTATATTATTCAGTAAGTTTCAGAAAAGTAAAAGGAATTGTCAAGTGGATCCAGATTAAGCAGGCTTAAATATTCATTCATAAATATTTTCAAAAAGTGTTTCTATTTATGACAATGAGCACATCCAAAGATGCATATAGTTTTTTTTTTTACCTGGAGCTAAAGCATTTTCTTCCACAAGCTTGATAGTGCAGTTGTCACCAGTGAAAGGATGCCTGCAGGCACAGGTAAAGCTAGTTCTTCCATTTATACATGTGCCCCCATTTTGGCACGGATGCCTACTACAGCTTGAATACTCCTCTGTTGCTGAAAAAGAATCAAGGTAAAAGAGAATAAAGTGACCTATTTTCCTTTTGATCTCAAATCGTAGTTTGCATCAGAATAGGAAAATGACTGAATTTTAAGTAAGAAAAATGGGCTCCACAGCCCAGGATGCCTGTCGATCTGGTCACAGGACGTCATGCAAATCCCTTAGCTCTGATATCTCCTTCAGTAAAGTGAGCAAAATTCTGGGATCCATTACATTTATTGGTGTGAAATGGTAACATTCTTGTCAACTGCAGAACAGAACAGAATTATCTCAATACAGATCATGTATATTTGAAACTGGTATGTGATAAAGGTAATGCTTTAAATCACTGGAGAAGAAAAATATCTATTCAATACATGGCGCTAAGCTGGTGTTTAATATATATAAAAACATAAATTCCACATATACAAAAATACTAAATATAAAAAACCAATATGATTGCATTACAACAAAAAAGGAGAATATCTTTCTAGAGCTTTAAATTTTTTTAAAATTCTTTCAAAGCAAAACAAAGCAAAGCAAAGGAAAACAAAACCCTGAAACCATAAAAGAAAAACATTATCACGTTTGACCTAAGAATTAAAACTAGTTTGCATTGAAAACCACCATTCTCAAAGTTTAATAATAAGTAACAAATTAAAAGAAAATATTTTTAGAAGACATGGCAATCTAATGACTAATATTCGTAACATATGAAAAGCTCTGAAAAGAAAAAAAAAATTCTCCCCTTAAAAAATGGAAAATGAGGCTGGGTACGGTGGCTCACACCTGTAACCCCACCACTTCAGGAGGCCTAGGCATGAGGATGGCTTGAGCCCAGGTGTTTGAGACCAGCCTGAGCAGCATAGTGATACCCCATCTCTAATTTTTTTAAATAAAAAATAAATAAAAATAAGAAAATGGTCTTCACTTAAAGATCAGAAAAAAATAAGTTAAAAAATGGAGAATGTGTCAGTAGGCAAATCATTGAACAAAACCCACAAAATCTCACTAAAAGTTTTAAAGCATATGCAACCTCATTACTAATTAAGAAATAATAAATTTAGCAATAATAACATTATTTTAAATATCAGGTGGCAACATTTAAAAAGATATAAAATATCCAGTTATGTCAATATAAGGGAACATGGGCCTTTTCATGCAATTCTGGCTGGAGTGTAAACTGCTATAGCTATTAATAGGACAATGTGACACTATTTGTCAGTATAAAAAGGCTCATTTACTTTGAGCCAAACATTTCTTCTGTCTGTATATATATACTCCAGACATACTTGTCCATGTGCACGAAGACAATTCTTCAATTCAAAATGATATCATTTGCATTCGTGAAAAATTTAAAGACTCCTAAATGATCACTGATGCCGGACTTGTTAAATAAATTATAACATATTCCCACTGAGGAATATTAGACAGCAATGAAAGAATGAGGTAGATTCCCCAACAGGTTTGGTTTACTGAAGACAGAAAGCTACAGTTCACACATTACATATAGAATACTTTCATTTGTTGTGAAAGCTTCAAATTGTGAATATGGTTTATAAACATAATACATAATTATGTAAATGCAGAAACAAGGTCAGAAGAATTCAATGCTTACACAACTTGCCACAATTACTTTGGTGCCACCTTATGGTAATGATGTAGTTTACCATCCACTTATTTCAAATCAGGTGATTGTTGATGATTTTTAATTTGAAAGTTATTTGCTTTGTGTAATATTTTTCTCATGAAGTGAGATTTATACATTTCTATATACATTCTATATATCTAAATTTTCATAAACATTATATCCGTATAATTGAAATTCACATAAAATGTGACCAAACTGCATGCCTGTATTATTAAAATTTTTTGCAAAGCAAATATGTTAATATTGCACTTATGTAATGAGAAATTAATCAGAATTATATTGATATATTCTCTGCAATATTCTATAAACTATTATTCCTTATTAATATTCTATAAACTAATATTCCTTATTAAGAAAAGTATTAAAACTATTACATGTGTGTAATATCTTTTAACAAATATTTCAACTGGCTAACATTCCTTTAACCTCATTTTGCTGCATGTGAATAGAGAACTTTGCCCATTATTTTCCTGCATTAAAAACATCAATGACTTTTCATTACCTGTAGTAATGTGAATATTTTGTATCAAAGCATTTGCTTCATTTATTTTTACGTTCTCGGAATGTAGCATAGTGATCAACTCACAGGAGAGGTTTCAATTAATTCATTTTACTAGGAATGTATCAATTGTGCAGTAGAATTGGGGGACACTAACTTATTTATGTAATTTGATCAGCTCTATAATTTTAATTTTCCCAAATATAAAAAATCACACTCACCTGTAACCTTGGCCCTGTTCATGAATCAGGGATCAAAGCTGTGCTAGAAGGAGAACTTAAGAAACTGTAGAAAAGAATAGATTTATCTGCATTGCTATTAGCTCTATTCTGAATCTTCAGGATGAAGGCTTCTGCCTGCTATTTAATGTCCAGGAGCAGCATTCCATTTTTTGCTTCTTTATGTTCCATTACTTTAGGAATGGGGTCTTGCCTTGCTCTAGTTCTTTGAGTCATTTCAGAGGGTACTATTTTACCTTTTTCCAATTTCTTTTTAGGGTCATTCATCTGGAGGAGGGCTCCACTTAAGTTTAATTGAAGGTCTGCATCTACTCCTGCTGTTACAGTAGCCCAAACTTCTTGAGAATGCACACAGCTTGCCTTCTAGGACATCTTTCATGGTGCCTACTGACTATCTGCCCAGGATGCCTCAGCCACTTGTCTGTACCTGCTTCGACTGCTTCTGTTTTAAGTTCCTTTCTGTGCCTTTTTTGCTATTTTAGGTATGTCTGGACTTTCCAAGTCTCTGCCAAAATAATCACATTTTAGTATATAAAATCATGTCCATGGCACCCAGAACTGGACATATTGCACCAATGGAGCCTAAGCAGAGTAGGCTATGGTAGTTACCATTGCTAGTTACCCCTGCTGAAATGAACTTACACTTCTGTTAAGATAACACAAGTATTAAGTATTCATTGCCTATTTCTGCATCTGTATTACACTGTCTCATAACAGGTCTCCTGTGCTTTGATGTATTGAAGCTTTCTAAAATCTCATGTTTATTTAATTCATTTAAACATGAATTTACAATTATTACTGATAATAAAATTTATCTTATTAGACATAAGTTACCATCTCTGTCCATATAAACCATTCAGCTTCAGTCTGCATGAGATGTTTCAGACACCCTCCCCTATCTTTGTTATTATTTCCAAATTTATGTCTCATGCATTCCTCCAAGTTATTGATAAAAATAACCACTAGAAAAGAAATACCTAATGGATTAGTGACAAATACAGAGCCTTATAACAGACAACTGAAGATTGGCTGGCACTGATTTTCCAACTGAAGCTATTTGTACTTTGTTATACAATGAGTTAGAAATCAACTTTTGGCTGGGTACAGTGGCTCATGCCTGTAATGCCAGTACTTTGGGAGGCTGAGGCGGTCAGTCAGATCACCTGAGGTCGGGAGTTTGAGATCAGCCTGGTAAAACCCTATCTCTACTAAGAATACAAAATTAGCTGGGCGTGGTGGTGTGTGCCTCTAATCCCAACTACTCGGGAGGCTGAGGCAGGAGAATTACTTGAACCCAGGGGGCAGAGGTTGCAGTGAGCCAGGATCACGCCACTACACTCCAGCCTGGGCGACGGAATGAGACTCCATCTCAAAAAACAAAACAAAACAAAATCAACTTTCGTATACCACCTGACTTATTTTTCTCCTTTATTATTAAAATACTTAAAAAATAGTCAGGTGCCTTTATAAGTACCTACTCATATTTGTGCTTAATAGGCTACTTGTTCTTGAATTACCAACAAAAATCAAACTCCAATAAAGCATCATTTTCTTTTTGACATCTTTCCTCATCCCTATGAGTAAATTACTTTAGTTCTCTCCATTTCTGCCTGATGCTCCAAAATTGTCTTCTTGAATTTATCACACTCAACTGTAATTGCTCTGGTGTCTTTCTCACTTCCAACAAGAGTATGACGTTTCATGAGGTCAGGGATCATGTTCTCTATTACTTATACTTCATATCAACACTTATTAGCACAATGCCTGACATATAGAAAATACTAGTTTTAAGAATGAATAGACAAATTAATAAAAGATGGAATAGAATACCACATTCTTATCAAATTTCAACCTTCTTTCCAGTTTCACAAAGGTCACAGAGTTTGACAGTATGCTATCATTGTCATGTTATCCTAGACACATGAATCTATTTGTTTATTTATTTTATTTTTGAACTGGAGTCTCGCTCTGTCGTCTAGCTTGGAGTGCAGTAGCATGATCTTGGCTCACTGCAACCTCCGGCTCCTGGGCCCAAGCTATTCTCCTGCCTCAGCCTCCCAAGTAGCTGGGATTACAGGTGTGCGCCACCACAACAGGCTATTTTCTATATTTTTAACAGAGACGGGGTTTCACCATGTGGGCCAGCCTGATCTCAAACTTCCAACCTCAGGTGGTCCACCTGTCTCGGCCTCCCAAAATGTGAGATTGCAGTGTGAGCCACTGTGCCTGAGAGTGAATCCATTTAAGCAAACTTTCCACAACTTCTCTCCTTACTTTGAGCTTCAATAACCTCTTAAACTCCTTCCTGTCCATTTTTTTTTTTAATGGAGATCAGTGCAATTAAGTCAACAGTTCTTCCAACTTAACATTCTACCACTGTGCAAGTAGCATAACTGATATTTCATTTGTAAGTTTCAATGTGTTCTGGTCTTTGCTTTCTGGACCCTAATATGTGCTCTAGTTATAATTTTCTATTAATCCTAGTTTCATATATCCTAAATGTTCATATTAAATTTGAACTAATTGGAGAGCACCTTACATTTTCAGAGCACCTTACATTTTCAAAGCATCCTGTCTTTGCTAACATCTGTCATTTTTTATTATAATTACTTGATTAATGTATGAGCTTCATCAGAAGAGGGGTTGTGTTGAGTTTACCACTCTATTTACTCAACTTTTCTCAGCACTCATTCAGAACTCACTCAACAGGAATTTGATAAATAAATGAAGGGATACATTGTGTTGATGATTCCTACTGTATTCTTACTTTTATTTCTATTACATATAATGTTATCTATCATATACTTTTATTTTAATTTTACTTTATATTTCATTGTTTACTTCTACTTTAGCATCAAAATCTTAATTTCTTCATGTAAACAGTAACATTGTGAGGGCGGATAACTGATCTTTGCTAGAGCACAATGGAGTTTCCAATAGATTAGTGAGGGAACCTATCGTTTTGCCTCTCCTCCAGTTTTACAATACACGGATGAAAGCATTCTACAAATCTGCTCTAGGTCATATGCCCACACAGCATTTGCACTTCTCTGTATGTTTCATCCTGATTCCAATGCTCTATAAAATGTTTTCATTTCCATATTAATGGACACATTCTAAACTTTCAGTGTTTTTATGCTTCCCGATTTGTCAAAACTGTTTATATCGAATAAGGTTTATCTTCCTACTGCTCTAGAAATATTTCATATGCCCATTGCCAGCAACTTTCAGGAGTACTAATACGTATCTGTTTTTATTAACTTTTCAAATTCATTGTTCTAATTACTAACATTGTGTTCTTTGGTGTATAGATGGATGGAAATACTATTTCAAACCATGTTTACTGCTTCTCCTTCAAACCATCAGTTTTATTTTTGCTATTCTTTTTATATCACACCCATTGTTTCTTACACTGTTTTCTGGGATCTTTTTTCCTCAACCCTTCATATATTACTTTAAAGCACAATTAGTTGTATCAGCAATCTTCAGCAAATATCTTAGACCTGTTCCAAAGGATTTACTTCATACCTTACTGTTAAACTATTATTTTGTTATCTTAGGCCATGACCTAGGAAATTAAATATTTTTGTTTGATGTCATAAACTGATTTATCCTTTTTCTTTAGTGTCATAACCAGCAATCAAGAGAAGAATTAAAAACATTGTCTGTCAAATACATTAAAATATGTTCAGTGTTCCTAGTCACTAGGAAAATGCGAAACAAAACCACAATGCAATGAGATATAACTATGCACCTACTAAAATAACAAAAGATATTGACAATGTCAAGTGCTGGCAAAAATTTGGAGCAATTCTCATACATTATTCATGGAAATGCCAAGTGGTTAGTCATTCCTTATAAAGTTAAAACTATGTGTCTTATAACCAAACTATGGTAATTCTGTATAATTATAAAAGAGAAACAAAAACTGACATTCATACAAAAACCCGTATGTGAATGTTTATAGCAGCTTTATCCACAGTAACCCCAGACTGGAAACAACCAAAAAAAGATCCTTCAACTGGTAAGTAGATAAAGAAATTGTATATTTATACGACCTACTACTTACAAATAAAAAGGAATACATGCAAGAACATGGATGAATCTCAGATATGTCACATGAAGTGAAAGAAGCCAGACTCCAAAGCCTACACATATTGTATGAGTTTGTTTCTTAGATATTCGGGAAAAAATAAAATTGTCTGGGAAAAAAACAGATCACCGGTTGCCAGTGCTTGGGAGTGGGAACAGGGTTTGACTACAAAGGCACATGAGGAAATTAGGGGTGGTGATGGAACTAATCTCCATCTTGATTATAGTGAAGGTTATATGACTCTGTATTTGTCAAACCTCATAAGCTATCTATCAACATTAGTACATTTAACTAAATGTAAGTTATACCACAAACAAATAAACTCACATTGTTTCAGGTCCCTTAATTTCCTACCTAGGATTTCAAAATCACTAAGAATATTATAGATCATCATCCCGCCTTTTTTGTTGTCTATAAAACTTATTATTTTACTAAATGTAACTTCCCAAAAGTAATCTCCCTGCTCTTTGATTTCCATTCTATCCCCATTAACTTTTCTAATTGATGCTCTCATTTTCTCATATCTAGATGATTACAGCAGTCTTAACACCACTTTGCCTGCCTGTAAACAACCCTCATCCATATAGCTGTGAAATATGCTTCCCTAATTACAATGGGATATAACTGCATACCTATTAAAATGATAAAATAAAAGATACCGATAGTGTTACCATTGTCTGTTAAAAGTTTCATATTTAAATATTTTTTAATTTTTTAGACAAACTTTTTGGGCAAAGTTAACGTGCCCATGTGTATTTATCTGCACACGGGTAAAACATGGCCCTTTCATAAGTTGCTCAAGGGAGCGTAAACTGACACTCTCTGAAGAGAAACTTGGCCATATTTATCAAATTCTTTGAAAATGTGCATGGACTTTGCACCAATAATTTTACCTCTTGGATGTTATCTTAAGGAAGTAAGATTAGAGATGTTCACAAAAATTTATTAGTGCAACACTATTTAAAATAGAGAAAAAATTAAACTGTACAAAAGTCAAAAATCGAATACAAGTTAGATAAATACTTAGAATATGCTGTGGTATGTTGTTTCTTTTCTTTCAGATTCAAAATAGCTTCATAATAACATGGTATTCATATGCACGTACCAAAATAGCAAAAAAGTATAAAATAGAACATAACACTGCTCTATAGGTATATCTTTCACTACCAATTTTTTTTTTGAGATGGAATCTCACTCTGCCACCCAAGCTGGAGTACAGCGGCACGATCTTGGCTCACTGCAACCTCCGCCTCTTGGGTTCAAGCTATTCTCCTGCCTCAGCCTCCCTAGTAGCTGGGATTACAGGCACGTGCCACTACACCCAGCTAATTTTTGTATTTTTATTAGAGATGGGGTTTCGCCAGGTTGGCCAGGCTGGTCTCGAACTCTTGGCCTCAAGTGATCTGCCCACCTTAGCCTCCCAAAGTGTTGTGATTACAGTGGTGAGCCACCGCTCCCAGCCTCACTAGCAAATTCTTCTAGAACAAAAAAATTACAAAGCTTTCTGAGCCAGAGCCTTGCTTTCTAACTTGATCCCACTTAGGACTTAATATTTGTTGAATCAACTTGAACAATTATGAATCATTATAGTTTTCAGATCATATTCATAATTCTAAAAATAATTCATTTGGGTCCTAAAACAAAAACTGCTTTAAAAAGTTTTAGCACAACATTTTAAGCTAATATGACCATGAATAATAGAAATTATAACTTTATTGTAGCATCCATCTAGGAAGGTGTTTTACAAAGATTCTCTTGAGGTAAATCTGCAATTTCACATTTTCAAACAAACTTCCTACTTCAAGTAAATGACTAAATACACGTACACATGATTGTGCACAAGCAATTTCTTAGTTGACAATAAAGTCACTGAGTTTAGGTTACATATAAAAGGTAGTGTTGATGTCTCATTATTATTCAGATGATGATTTGGGATATTAAGTTTTTTTTATAACTTCCAATTTATTTTGGCAGGCCTGGAAAATGCAATCACATGCTAGTATCCACATCAGATGAACTCATCCTCCTGTCTCTCTTGTTTCTTCTTGATATTCTCTCCCAACTTCTCTCTCTCCAGTTATGCTTTAGAGATTGTCGTTCCTCTGACTCTCCTCTTATATGAGTCCCCTGGCTCAGTTCACCCACACCCAGAGTTTCCAAACACTATTTTCATGCCAATACCCCTCAAATCTAAATTTCCACGCAAATGTCAAATCTTAACACTTGTTTAAGATTATAAAGTCTGGAAAATAATTCTGAAAGGAAGGTTGATTAACTGTAAAACAATTGTTTACATTTTTGTAAAAAGTAAAAATATAAGTGTAGTTTAGAACTTTTATCATTCTGGCACAACATGCAATAATTTTTTTTTATTGATTGCTTTCTTTCTGCAAACACTGTGTCATAATTTCACTGGTAATTTGATTTTAGGGTAAAGACACTTGAGTTTAGATTTATTAATATTGATATCAATGGAGTGTCATGTGATATTTTCCCCTAAAACAATGCTGTCAACATAATCAGAATTTAAAAGTTCAAATTAGGTTTTTATCCTAAAATAATTATTATTTCTTTGGAGAGCCCATTTTAATCTATGTATAGTAAAACTGGCAATTAAAAAATTAAAGTATGTTTTTCAGACTTCATATGCAATTAGTATATGACACAGCTATTATTTCTATGCTGTGATTTTTGTCAGGATGAAAATATCATGTTCACTTAGATCATTCCATAGCAAATTTACAATCTGTCATTTAATAATCCTGGCACCTTCCTTTTCATGTTTGATAATAAGTTACAAAATAATACTATTGTATACAGTTTTAAATTCATAATATAGTTAATGACCAGTACAAAAATATATGCTTATTGCATTTAATTTACAGACAAGAATCAAAATTCGTTTCAAATCCTTGGTGTCAAAGAAATCGTCTATTGTTGGGAAACAGCTCCTGTGATTCTTGCTTGGGAAAGAACCCAAGCATATGCAGTGACTGTGTAAATGGAACCTGGAATTCCGTCCCATTTCCTTTTTCATGTCAGAGCAAATGTTAGAAATTTTGGTTTAGAGAATGTGATCATTAAATGTCTGGGTTTCTGACTGTGCGCCTTAGTTAGCCTGGCTACTTTACTGAGGACAAGGTGACAGAAAAGGTTGTCAATTTCGTCAGCATTCGCTCTTTAGCTGTCATCATCCTTCCTTATGAAGGGAATCATATGGAAATCTGGGGGAGTCCGTTCTTCTCACAGAGAGCCAACAAAAAGGAGTTCATTTACTATTCCCTTCAACACTGGTATGTTTTATTGACACAAACTGGGGAGGCCATCCCCAGCAGACAGGCCTCCTAACCAATTCTGACACAAAGAATATCTTTAAGATAATCTGCAGAAAAGAGTGAACAGAGCAGGCCAGAGACTGCTATCTTTAGAAAGGCCTACTTGGAAGGTTTTACTGTTGGTTAGCATCTGGGAACTTGACTTCTCTCCATTCCCTAACTGGTAAGTGTCATTCACCATGCCCAGACTCTCTGTACAAACAATATGGCTTATGCTGAATATCTGCTTCCCTTCTGAGAGTCTGGAGTTTTGGTATGTCCTAGGCAGAGGATGCTAATGTGACCAGCCCCCAGTAGAACTCTTGGGTGCTGAGTATCTGATGGGTGTGTCTGGACAGAATTAATGTACACATGTCACTAATTTTGTGTATGTGTATGTGGCTAGAAAAAAAGTGCACACAGAAATGCTGTCCTTCATGGGAGGGATAAACATAAAAAATGCTGTGCCTAAATTTCCCCAGACTCAGCTTGTATCTTTTTCCTTAGCTGATCCTATTATGAACTTTTTGCCATAATAAACCACAGCTGTGAACACTATAGATAGACCAGATCCTATGAGCGCTTCTATTGAATTACAAAATTCATACTTGCTTTTGGGGGACTTCTAAAACACATCATAAATTCTAAATTGAAGCAGATAGCTTTCAAAATTTAACTGGCTTATATTCAGCCATTTTGTACAGAAGATAACCTATTAGTTATCTTGAGGTATATTTGAAAATATTTTATAATATGGAAAATCACATAAATAGTAGAAAATCGCTTGGAGAAAGCGATTTCTGTCACTCTTTGACATTTATTTTCAGTGCTTATCAATGTACATGTTTTTACACCGTCTTTATATTTTGTATCCTATTCTTTTTGATTTATCATTGTATGATAACCATAAGCTAAGTTATAAGCATACGCAGAGTTTGAAACAAAGTGACTTATCAAAGTAATAATAAGTAACAATGAAATGCCATAAGTTTGTAAATTATGTTGATGCATGGAAATATTAAGTGAAAATGTTGAGAAAATAAAAACATATACATTGAATATAGCTAAGAAAATTGCATCATATAGCAATAACTTAATACACTATCTGCAGATTATATTCTTGATTCTCAAAATAAGCTTGTAAGGTTTGTATTTTATTCTTATTTTATAAATGAGGAAAGAAAGGTCTAGAAAAATAAATGACTTATTACAAATAAATACATTGCCAGGCAGGACTTGAACCCTGGTGTCCTGATTCCAAGTTCAGGGCTCATTCGTCACCACAATTGCCTCTATGCTGAGTCACAAAATATAGAAATGTTTTCAATGTGATATAAGGCAGCTAAATATTCACTAGATCCTCATTTTTTCTCTTTTAAATAGCATATATTCACATCTATTATAATTTTTTAAATTACATTTTAAAACACTACCAAATGTTTTATACAAAGTAACCTTTCTTGGGAGTACAGGAATAATTATTAATAAGAGAGGCTTATGAAGGAGGACTAAATTGGTAAACATTAGGGGAAAAGTTGAAATAAAAAGCCAATGGTTTTACAAGCAGGAGGTGCACATGCTCAACAGTGAGCTGCTGACATTGTGTTAAGGCAGGATTCAGCTGCTCTTGGAAGGGCAAGCAGCCAAAAGCTCTCTGCAGGGATAAGTCTGCCAATTGCTGTACAAACAAATCTTCAAAGATGAAATAAAAACCTCTTGGTGTCTATTAGAATATTGTTTAGAAACAAATCAAATATTTAGCAATTGAACCAGAATAGCTTATCATCAGTGGCCTACTAGGAATCAGAATTAGCATGAATAAATGTAGGAATGGCTCAAAAGGAAGTGGCAGGGATGAGTACTCTGAATTTTGTCCTCCTTCTTCGTCAGGCAAAGGAAAACCTTGTGACTAGCTGATGGTGACTTTCAATAAGTACCCACTGGCCATATCCCAGAAAAGCCAAACTGAAAAGTAGCACCTCTACTTCCTCATGTGCAGAAACAAATGATCAGTATTTGGGTCTTCAAGAAAAGAAACTCCTTAAAAATATCAGCTCTGGCCATATGGAATATTCAGATATGGCCAGACTGAAAAACATATGACGCATGAAACAGAAACAGAAAGAAGAGAAAGGCATGTGAACACACGCTACAATCTCTCTGAGCATGTGGTTGAGGACTGAGCCCTGAGTCTAGCTGGCCAGAAGCCAAGATCTATCACTTACTAGTTGAATGACCTTAGGCAGGATACTTGAGTTAATGTCTCTGAGGGTCAGCTTACTCATCTTCAGAATAAATAATAATACTTACCTGACAGGTATTGTTAAATGAAGTTATGAATATTGGGAATTTTCACAGTGTCTAACATACAGTAAATATTAATGAATACTAACCAATGTCATATTATTACAGTATTAATATTATCAGGCTTCAAAGCAAGTTATCAGTTATTAAAATTAAGATTAAAACACTATGTTTCTATTGCTTTTTTTCTATATACTGTACTTATTTTGCAAATGATGGCAGCTATAATCTGAATAATATGACTCTGAGATTCACAAGATGGTGATAAATTATCTTCTGGCTTTAGTTATGTGGGAGAGCAATGTGGCTGTATAATACCTACATAATATCAAAGGTGAAATGAGACAGCCAAATTAAGCAATGTGTCCCACCCCTGGTATAAAACAGGGTATCAAAAGTAGTAGTTTATTCTGCAATTGTTTGATTCTTACAAGAGAACTTAGCCTGAGTTCATTGGTTTCATCATCTTTCACAGACCTTACCTGCTGAGCTGCCCAGTGAATGACATCTCTTCTATGACCCATGGAAGTATGGCTGGCTTAATGGGCATGCAAACCTATGCACCCACTTAAAAGAGTCCCATACATTTTGTTGTTGGCCGGGTCTGGCATAAAATGAATATCTACCTTGCACATGGGAATTAGGCCTTTATTACCTTGACATCATTATTGGTATCTTCACTTAAAATAAAGAACTTTTATTTAATAGTTATTTTTGGTAGGCAGGAACATAAAAAGTTCTATTCTCAGTAAATAAAGGAACAGGAAGCAATGTTATCAAAGCCTTATTGGAAAAGAAGAATTAAAACTGAGTTATTTCCTATTATTAGCTTATTAAGCTCAATATTGAGTCAATCACAAGTATCTAGATATAATTTTTGTAAGGTCCTAACATGGATTCATTATATTATCAAAGTTTGAAAGTTCTTATGTTCTATAAATGTTTTTGCCTCAATTTATTTGAGGCTATTTCAATTTTATACTTACTATGAAAATAGCACATATATATGTTTAAAAAATGGCATAGGCCGGGCGCGGTGGCTCAAGCCTGTAATCCCAGCACTTTGGGAGGCCGAGACGGGCAGATCACGAGGTCAGGAGATCGAGACCATCCTGGCTAACACGGTGAAACCCCGTCTCTACTAAAAATACAAAAACTAGCCAGGTGAAGTGGTGGGCACCTGTAGTCCCAGCCACTCGGGAGGCTGAGGCAGGAGAATGGCGTAAACCCGGGAGGCGGAGCTTGCAGTGAGCTGAGATCCGGCCACTGCACTCCAGTCCGGGTGACAGAGCGAGACTCTACCTCAAAAAAAAAAAAAAAAAAAAAATGGCATAGCTTGCCTGGTGTATGGTCACACATGCTATATAGCTAATTGAAGATCATGATAAAGTGTCCACATGAAGACCAAGAATGGAAATAGTATGAAAAAACAACTCCTTATATTTCCCAAAATTGTTAATGTAAGAACATCTTAGATACTGTCTTTCTCTGGGAAACGTATAAGTCTAAATAGTTTGTTCTACGTTCCTACAGAAGTAAAATTAGTTCTATTAGTTCAGATTAATCTGGGGGAGTCATAAATAAATATACTAATTTAAATAGTAGAGAGAATTCAACTCTATTATTGTTATTTTTAATGTTATCAAAACACACATTAAACATGATGAGTCATATTATGTTAGAATAATGGTCATCCTTTGTAATGAAAAAGCAATAAAGTACAAAATTCAAACAAATGGGCTATAATTTAACAGCAGACTCATATGAGAAAAACACAGCCATTTCTTTTTGTAAGAATGAATAGCCATTCTTATTGTGAAAAGATTATTCAATATTACTTATATGACAACCATATTCATAAAACACTTCTTTCACACAGAGGTAGTATTATGCAATTTATATGCACCACACAATTCCTCTTTCTTCCAAAATACATACTTCTTCCTTGGTGTTTAGAACATCTGTTAATGGTACCCCTATTCTGTCATTTCCCAAATTCAAAACATCGGAAAAGTCTAGGTCTCTCTCTTTTCCAAGTGTCATGCATTAAGGCCGTGAACAGATCGTGGTTTTTTTTTTACAGTGATGCAGTCTTCAGCATATCCCCACCTCAGCGAATCACCTATTGCAATCTCATCACCTAAAAGGAAGAAACTAAGGCCTAGAGAGGTGAACGTTTTACCTAGTGCTATTAACTAACACAGAAACTTACTAATACAGCTAGGATCAGAGTCAAGATTTGATGTTCCTCAAATCATTTTTCTTGACACTCTCCCTCTGTTTCTGTTGATGGGAGCTTTCCAACATTTCTCACATCTGCCTTAGAGCTTCCTCTATGGCTCTTGCCAATATTCATTCAGTAACATCCCTAATATCACCTCTGCAATCACACTATACACTATTGCTAGCTTCATGCTTTTGAGTTGCAGCTCTTACCACAACCAATCCACTGATACAAATTTTCAGACACCTACTCTTTACAAAATCATGTCTAAGCACTTAGCTTGGCATTGATGACCTTCTATGGTTTACCCAAATCTATTTCCTGGACATTCATTGTCAGATGATCATTGAACAGATATTTACTGAGTTCCTATTGCATATCAAAATGAGTAAGTCTGGTCTATCAAAGATCTCCTTGCTTAACAGCTTTGTTTAATTACTTGTGCAAAGCAAATTGTTCTATAGGAGCAAATTTAATTATTTTATAGAGGGCTAGTCAGAAAAAACTTAGAAACTTATAGCCAAATATACACTAGAAATATTTGTTTTGCATTGATGCCTAAAATACTGTAAGATAGTTCAGATTTAAATATCAGTCATCTTCACAACTTGACTATCTACCCAAGTTCAGGTATGTTGTTTTATATTTAATGGTGTTGCTCAACTGTACAGATCTATTAAATATCATTTAAGTAAAAAGAGAGATTAAAAGTTACTTTTCAGTAACAGCTTACCAGGATATACTATGTTGTCTGTGTTTCTTTGAGTCCGGCCTATCAAGACAGTGGTAAGATTTACCGTTGGTTTCTTAAGTGTACTAATTTTCTTTGGCAACGATTTTACTTGCTTCTTAGACTTGACAACATTTGCCAGACTACCAGGCAACGATCGATCTATACAACAAGTTAAATTAGAGAGGACAGCTTGAGTTTGTATTTGAATTATTGGTTCCACAAATTCTGTCAGATCTTTCTGAAGAAGTTGAATATCTGGCAGGGAATGTTTTATCCACTTAGGTATGGTAGCATTCAATTCTGACACACTTGTAGAAGCATTGTGACACATTGTTAAAACTTCATGGAGAGTTTTGTTAAGCAAAAAGAAGTTACTTGAAAGATGGATGGATTTTGCTTCCAATGCCTTAAATCTGGAATTCAATACTTGCAGTTGAAGAGCCTGATCTCTCTCATTTGTAACCACATTGCCTTTTTTAAGTGAAATATAATAAGGTATGAGTGTCTGGGTAACTTTAGACTCAATGTCTTGCAACCGAGTTTCCAAATTTTTGGAAATCTTGGTGGTTAAGAGCATTTTTTCTTCCAAATGACTCATATTTTGCTGGTATTTTCTCACTTGGGAAGTGGTTTCATTGAACATTTGAAACATCTTTTGGAAGTTGGACTGATTTAGTTTCTCATCTCTAGGAATACCTGCAAGGGTCTTGGCAACTTGCAAAACAAAGTTGTATCTCTGATTGTCATTGATCAAAATCTGAATAGAATCATTCAGACGTTGGAACTGAGGAATAAATGTCAAAATAGTTTCCATATCGGAGGTACATTTATAATGGACCTCATGATTATCTTTAATAGTACTTAAAGTCTCTTTTAGGGCATAGTTATCTTGAATGAAATCAATAGCATTATTTACAATAGTCATTGTCTTATTTAGGCCATCTTCCATTTCTAAGGCATATTCATTGATACGTCTTTCTAAGGTATCATCACGACTCTGTACTTCATTTCTAAGTAAGTTGTGTCTTTTTGTAAGTTCTTTGATAATAAAATTTAGACTATTGACAGCACTAGTCAGATTTTCTATCTTTTTCCTTGTCACTATTGCTTCCTTCGGTTGTTCATATGTCATTGTCTGTCTGAGTGATGCTCCCTGCTCAAGCAAGGGTTGAAGGATCTCCATATCATAAGTCAAATCATTTAGTTGCTCACTCATTTGATCCATCTTATTGTCCATTGGAAACAGAACTTCAGCCAATGTTTGGTTTAACACATGTAAATTCTCTTCTGTGTCCTTAAGTTGAAATTTAAAATCATTTCTGCATTTGGATAACATGTCTTCACATTCACCTCTGAGAGACTCTTTCTCCATCTCTAAAGAGATGGTGAGATTGTTAATCTTGCTTTCTTGAATGCGCAAATCTTCAAACATTTGCAGCATCATCAAACTCTGCTTCTTTATATTCTCATGTAAAGTAGACATGTATTCAGTGACATTATTGCTAAGTGACTCAACAGCTGGAACATTCTTCTGGTCTGATACCTGTTCAGTTGATAAAAGCTGCTCATGTACTTCCTTCAATTGAGAAAGAGTTTTATTGAGGGATTCATAATACAGAATGCTTCTTGAGTGTTCCTGTTCTAGAGCATCTTCTAAATGAGTCTGCTTTACTTCTAGTTCTTTAATAGGCTTCTCACATGTAACAGTCATTTCTTGCCTTACATTCACAATGTGATTCCTTAGATCTACTATATCAGTCAAAGTGGGCCGATTGTCTTGCATTAAAACAGACTTTTGCTGGGCTGCTATTGAAACCACAGATTGATTAACTTTTTGAATTATTTGCCTGGTGCTTTCAAGGTCCTCTGATAGACTTGATACAGTCTTGAAGAGCTGTGCTACAGTTTCTTGCATGTCATTTTGAAAAATTTTAAATTGTTCTATTACTATGTCTCTTACCAGTACATTAATGCTTTTGGATTTTAGATCTAGAGAAAGAAACAATAAATAATACATAATTTTCATTATATGAGACTTTAAGCATCTCTAAAAAGATTAAAAAGTTTGAAATTAAACATTAATAACATGTAATAATAAAAATACCACTTAACTACATTTATTTATAAAATTTTAAAAATTACTATAACTTACAAAAGGTGATCAATTCCTTAAATAATAAATCTGAGAGGAGATATCACTTGCAAAACATACTAGAACATAATAAAACCATAAAACTAAGGTCCTTTGGATGAAAGACATGAGGGAACTACTACTGACTTCAGTAATACACCGTTGTGTGTAATAATTCTAGGTCTAGTTTTAGTTTTGTATGAAAATAAATGGCTTTGGGCTTTCTGCTTTAGTAAATAATACCTGGTGTTAGCTCATGAGTGTGTTATTAGGTTTCTAGTAATTAAGTTTCAGAGCTTATGCTTTGAGCTTATAAAAGCTAATAAATTGACTTCTGGGAAAAATCTTAATGATATTCTCAAATGAGGAAAAAAATGAAGTAATATTCATAAGATTTAATACTGGTTTATAATAACAATAAAATAATAATAATGAGGCTTGGAAATTTCAAAATTAAGTCTTCCTCCAATGAAAATAGGAATTCAAGATACACCTGACATATTATTATAGTATGACATTAATTTTTAACACAAAGAGAAGAGAAAACTTGCAAGTAATGAAACACATAGTCCTGTCTCAAATATTAGAAAACCTGGATTAATCATAAGACATGATTGTGGTAGTCTCTAAATGTAGCATGAAAAAAAGGAATAGGAAAAGTATACTGGACTATTCACAGTTACTAATATTCATAACTATTTAGAATAGAAAATGACTAAAATATAAAAAAACTTGCATACAAAGACAGAAAACAGAAAAAATACATATACTAGAGATATATTTATAATATCTAGTGATGAAGTACACATAAATGGAAGATATGTCCATTCACATTCAAAATATAATTAATATGGTTTGGCTGTGTCCCCCCCCCAAATCTCATCTTGAATCTTACTTCCCATAATCCCCACATGTTGTGAGAGGGACCCAGTGGAAGGTAATTGAATCATGGGGGTGGGTTTTTCCCATGCTATTCTCAAGATAGTGAGTTCTCACAAGATCTGATGGTTTTATAAAGGGCAGTTCCCCTGCACACACTCTCTTGCTTGCTGCCATGTAACACATGGCTTTGCTCTTTCTTCGCCTTCTGCCATGATCGTGAAGCTCCCCTAGCTATGTGGAACTGTGAGTCCATTAAACCTCTTTTTCTTTATAAATTACCCAGTCTTGGGTATTTCTTCATAGCAGTATAAAAATGGACTAATATAGTTGTTACCAGTAGAGTGGGGAATGGTTATCAGTAGAGTGAGGTACTGCTATTAAGACACCTGAAAATGTGGAAACGACTTTGGAACTGGGTAATGGGCAGAGGTGGGAATAGTTTGGAGGGCTCAGAAGAAGACAGGAGTATGTCAGAAAATTTGGAGCTTCCTGGAGACTTGTTGAATGGTTTTGACCAAAAAGTCCAGGCTGAGGTGGTCTCAGATGGAGATGAGGAACATATTGGGAATTGGAGCAAAGGTGATTCTTGATATGCTTTAGCAAAGAGACTGGTGATATTTTGCCCCTGCCCTAGAGATCTGTGGAACTTTGAACTTGAGAGGAATGATTTAAGATATCTGGCAGAAGAAATATCTAAGCAGCAGAGTTCAAGAAGTCACTTCAGTGCTCTTAAAAGCATTCAGTTTTATTAATTCGCAAAGATATGGCTTGGAATTGGAGCTTATGTTTAAAAGGGAAGCAGAGCATAAAAGTTCAAAAATTTGCTGCCTGATGATGAACTAGAAAAAAAAAAAAAAAAATTTCCTGAGGAGAAATTCAAGCTGGTGGCAGAAATTTGCATAAGTAACAAGGAGCCAAATGGTAATTGCCAAGACAATGGAGAAAATGCCTTCAGGGCATGTCAGAGTTTTCAAAGCAGTGCCTCCCATCACAAGCCGAGAAGCCTAGGAGGAGAAAATGGTTTCATGGGGAACTTGCTCCATTGTGCTGTTTCAGGACTTGGTGCTCTGTGTCCCAGCCATGGCTAAAAGGGACCAATGCATAGCTCAGGCCATTGCTTCAGAGGGTGCAAGCACCAAGCCTTGGTGGTTTACATGTGGTGTTGGGCTTTCAGATGCACAGAAGTCAAGATTTGAGGTTTGAGAACCTCCGCCTAGATTTCAAAGGATGTATGGAAACACATGGATATCTAGGCAGAGGTCTGCTTTAGGGCAGAGCCTTCATGGAGAACCTCTGCTAGGGTGTTGCAGAAGGGAAATGTGGGGTGGGACGCTCCCAAACAGAGTATCTACTTGGGCACTACCTAGTGGAGTTGTGAGAGGATGGCCACTGTCCTGCAGACCCCAGAAAGGTAGATTCACTGACAGCTTGCACTGTGCATGAGGAAAAGCCACAGACACTCAACATCAGCCCATGGAAGCAGCTGGGAGAGAGGCTGTACCCTGTAAAGCCATGGGGTGGAGCTGCCCACTACCATGGGGACCCACCTCTTCCATCAGTGTGACTTGGATATGAGATATGGAGTCAAAGGAGATCATTTCGGAGCTTTAAGATTTGACTGCTCCACTGGATTTCGGATTTGCATGAGGCCTGTAGCCCCTTTGTTTTGGCCAATTTCTCCCATTTAGAATGGGTGTATTCACCCAGTGCCTGTGCCCACATTATATCTAGGAAGTAACTAACTTCCTTTTGATTTTATAGGTTCATAGGCAGAAGGAACTTGCCTTGTCTCAGATGAGGCTTTGGACTGTGGACTTTTGAGTTAATGCTGAAATGAATGAAGACTTTGGGGGACTGTTGGGAAGGCATAATCATGCCATGTTTTGAAATGTGAGGACATGAGATTTGGAAGGGGCCAGGGATGGAAAAATATGGTTTGGCATTGTCCCAACCCAAATCTCATCTTGAATTGTTGCTTCCATAATACCCACGTGTCATGGGAGGGATCCACTGGGAGATAATTGAATCATGGGGAGGGGTTTATCCCATACTGTTTTCATGATAGTGAATAAGTCTCACAAGATCTGATGGTTTTATAAAGGGCAGTTCCCCTGCACATGCTCTCTTGCCTGCCACCATGTAAGATGTGGCTTTGCTCCTTCTTCACCTTCTGTCTTGATTGTGAGGTCTCCCCAGCCACGTGGAACTGAGTCCATTAAACCTCTTTTTCTATATAAATTACTCTGTCTCAGGTTTTTTTTTTAATAGCAATATGAAAATGGACAAACACCATAATCAATGACTATAATGTAAAATACAACATAATGCAAAGCATTTTAGACAGGAAAGTCTGTACAATGGGATATTGCCATCAGTTAGGGCTACTATGTAGTCTATTAAAGAAAGATCATCCTAGGATTAAAAGAATAGGCTCTACATGTCTCTATTTTGTAAGTAAGTTTTAAAAAGCACTTAACATACATGAGGGACTTACATAAAATATGTGAAAGAGTGATTATTAAAATATAATGATGTTTGAGCATCTTGATATTGACAACTTTGTACAAAAACAAAGCTGTAAATATTACAATTTAGATGGATAAACGTTTCTCTGGAAATCCTACATCATAAAGATCAGTGTTGCCAGATGAAAAAAAAATGGAAAAGATATTTTACTTTACTTTTTATAAACTTAGTGGAAACTAAAGTAAGTTTAAAAGTCCAAAGATCAATTTGTATGTAATGGAAAAAAGAAAACAAAACATGAAATATGGAATAGTAATCAATGACCACAGCCTTAAAGTACTAAGAAAAGGCTAAATGAATTAGAAAAGACTAGCCACAATTAAGATAAATTATGCAGAAATAGTCCTAGCTTTTGTATCAAATAACATGGAAAATCACACCAGAAAGGCTTTAAAATATTTTTATCTTCTACATTTTGCTTAGCATTTAACCAGTTACCCATTTATTAAATAAATATTCATGAAGTACATTCTATATGCTATACAGAGAAAGTAAAATTTAGAGAATTAGACTTCTGGTCTTAAAAAAGAATATGTAAATATCGTTGAGTGTAAGGTACTATTCAATAGTAATATTAATATTACTCTTTCTATAAGAACATTTAGTCATTTCCCATTAGTTAAAAATGACTCTGATTCTCCTGACGTCAAAAACTTGATGAAATATAATAAAATATTTAAGGTTCAGATTAGACCTTCTTTGACTTTATAACCTTACAATTTTTCAAAATTTAAAAGAAATAATAAAATTTAAGCTTTATTGACTTTATTAGTTGTGGACAATTACAATAAATGTTTAACTTCAGCAAACAAAAGATGACATGACCTGAAAGCCATAATAAGAATAACAATAAGCAAAAACGCTGTAGATAGATAAAACTCAGTACAAAAGCTTGATCAACATAATTAGGGAAAAAAATGAAAATGAATAATATAAATTACTTCAGCTATTATGCTTTAACACTTTTTTGGAAAAATACATTGAAGAAAGTGCAAAATCACAGCAATGTCTGAAAAGACATTAAACAGATTATTAGCTTAAAAATGTGTTTGGGGATAAGAAGCTTTTCAGATAACATTTCTACAGTTTGTTACTAAACAAGCATCTGTGCAAGAATCTGATTTCGCAAGAACATATCAAAGTGCTGTATGTTAATATTTGAGTGGGTACATCGTTTTAATTCTATTTGATTCTGTTTCCTGTGACTGATGTGCTTCCACTTTCCTAAAACCATATTACATTTGGTAATTTACCAGATATATTTGGTATCAGATACCTTCACATGCCCCTTCTGTGACTGTGAATGTATGGTCTTTTAATAACATTTAGGTACCTCTTAAGGTATCCATCTCCTCTTAAGGAGTTGAGACATTTGATTTTCAACAGTTTCTATGGCTACTGTCAGATTAAGCAGTGTTTTTCACCTTGGGAGTAAAATAAACAAGGGAGGAAGCTGTGGTTTCGCTAGGCAAGCACAGCACCTTGCAGGTGGGTTTAGTTTTTGTTTCCTGTAAGAATATTCAATAACTTCAAGCCCTCTGGTTCTTATAATTAATGACTGTGCTCAGTACACAATTAATTCCTCCTATTGAGGAGGGAGTTTCATTATTAATGCTGTTGCTGTGAGTGTGTGATTTTTCTCCTGTGTCAGTGCCAGAATCTTTGTAGTAGGCTGGTAGGTCACAAAAAACAGTTGAGAGGCTAATTCTCTTAGCTCATGAGAACCAACTCTTGCTAAACAAATCTCATTCAGATGGTTATAGTCAATTACATACTGTTTCTATTTGACTTGTTTCTCATGCTGTCACGTCAAGGGGGAAAAATATTTCCTTCTCACGTTTAGCATTGGTAAAGTTGGGCCATACCAGATACATAGGACAAGGTCTCTCTTTTAGTGACTGAGTAGCAGCAATTATTTATATGATTAAAAAATCATAATTGTTGTTGAGTTATGTAAGTGTCTGTACTGGTAGATGATATATTAAATATCAACCTATTTGTCTTTTTTAAATCTGAGAACCACAATAGAGAAAAGGTAACTTGTGAATCATAAAAATTGGGTTGTACACTGAGTTTTTTAATGAATAAAGCAAAGGGAAAAAACCCAGTAATCCTGAAACTTGCAAACTGACAAGTTTCATACAATAAACCCATTTGGGACACTCCCAGGAACCAAACTAACTGCATGCCTAGAACATCCTTGCCCTACCTGAAACCCTTTTGCCTGGTTAACATCGAGATGGTTTCTCCTAGACGCTTTCCCTGGTCCCCTTAGATTGGAAGTGTCAAGTAGTCCCATTGTATCCTGTGTATAACACTTTCATAGCAATTACTCACTATACATAAATCTCTGTGGCAGGCAGAATAAGACACACCCATTTCCCCCAAGGTGTCCATATGCTAATTCCCTATATCTGTGAATATGTATCTTACATGGCAAAAGGGACTTGGAAAATGTGATCAAAGTTAAGTGCCTTGAGATAGGGAGATTTTTCTGATTATCCAGGTAGGTCCAATGGAGTTACATGGTCAGAAAGATGCAGAGAGAACTCAACACAATGTAGCTGGCTTTAAAGATGGAGGACTATGAGTCAAGAAATGCAGTGGCTTCTAGAAGCTGGGAATGGACCTCAGTTTACAGACATCAAGAAAACAGGGACCTCCGTTCTACAACTCCAAGAAAATGAATTCTGCCAACAACTTGGATTAGCAGAAAATGGATTATCCTGTAGAGCCTCCAGAAAGAAACATAGCCTGCTTTTAAGCCCACTGTTTTAAGAGCACAAAATTCAGGCAAAGCCTATTCACATATATAAATTATGTTTTAATATTAATAATAACTGGAATGCTTTAGGATATATTTAGTAGATTTTACACCATAACCTAGAAAATTTTGGGGCTAACAACGCACTTCAGATTAGTATTGAGTCAACCAGGCATCTAGCTGTCTTGATCCCCTAAATGCATCTTTATTCTTGAAGTGGATAACACAATGGAAGTAAATTAATATGACTCGCGTTAACTAAAAATGAATATAAGTAAGGCTATAATTAGATGCATTATGTTTATCAACCAAATGGAATATTCAAAGACTTCAGTATATATAATAAAATGTAGATATTTCAAATTATTTCAGATTTTTTGTGATTTTATATCTCATTCAAAAAATATCTTTCTTAGGTTTCCATACTACCCAGACTAAAGCAAAGATCCCGAAGTGATGTAAGAAAAGAAAAATGAATCATTTGCTTCCTGTGTTACTGAATGAATAATTTATTTCATTTTATTTTTACCTTTTAGAAGAGATTGAAATTCTCTGCCTTTATCTTCACTGACTTTTCCTTCTAGTGAGGAGTAAGTGTTCCTTATGTCATTCACAGTCAAAGAAATATTGTCAATCTTGTTCTGCAGAAGAGTCAGTTTTATTGCCTGGTAGTTTACCTGGTCAGTCATTTTTCGCATCACTTCTGCATATAGAAGAAGAGAAAATTGAGACCATTAAAAAATATATTTTGACCCATAGTTTGTATCATATAATGGAGAAAAACTAAAACCCTTTCTTCTATCATCTGGAGCACAACAAGGATGCTCACTTTCACCACTGTTTTTCAACAAAGCACTAGAAGCTCTAGCTAGAGCAATCAGACAAGACAAAGAAATAAAGGGCATTCAAATTAGAAAGGAAGGGGTCAAAGCATCCTTGTTTGCAGATGATATGACCTTATATTTGGAAAAACCTGAAGACTCCACCAAAAAACTATTAGAATGGATAAATGAATTCAGTAAAATTGCAGGATACAAAACCAACATATGAAACTCAGTAGCATTTTTATATGCCAACAGTGAATAATCTGAGAAAGAAAAAAAGTAATCTCATTTACAGTAACCACACACAAAGTTAAATACATAAGAATTCAATTAACCAAAGAAGTGGAAGGTCACTATAATGAAAACTATAAAACACTAATGAAAGAAATTGAAGATATGTCATGTTCATGGATAGGAAGAATAAATATTGTTAAAATGTCCATACTATCCAAAGCAACCTACAGATTCAATGCAATCCCTATCAAAACACTAATGACATTCTTCACAGAACTACAAAAAAAAAAAAAAAAAAAAAAAAAAAATCCTAAAATTTACATGGAACAACAAAAGACCCAGAATAACCAAAGTTTACCTAAGCAAAAAGAACAACTGAAGGAACAACTGGAGGAATCATACTACCTGACTTCAAGTTATAATACAGAACTATAGTAACCAAAACAGCATGGTACTGGAATAAAAACAGACAAATAGACCAATGGAATAGAATAGAGAACCCAGAAACAAATCCACATATCTACAGTGAGCTCATTTTCAAGAAAGGTGACAAGAACAAACACTGGGGAAAAGACAATCTCTTTAATAAATGGTGCTGGGGAAATTGGATGTCCATATGCAGAAGAATGACTCTAGACCTCTATCTCTTGCCATGCACAAAAATCAAATAAAAAAGGATTAACTATTTAAGTCTAAGACCTCAAAACATGAAACTCCTACAAGAAAACATTGGAGAAAGTCTCTAAGACATTGGTCTAGGCAAAAATTGCTTGAGTAATACCCCACAACCACAGACGCTCAAAGCAAAAATGGACAAATGGGATCACATCAAGTTTAAAAGCTTCTGCACAGCAAAGGAAACAACCAACAGAGTCAGGACAAAACCCACAGAATGAGAGAAAATCCTTGCAAACCACCCATCTGACAAGGGACTAAATAATCAACATATATATGAAGGTCAAACAACCCTATAGGAAAACATCTGATAATCCAATCAAAAAATGGGCAAAAGATTTGAATAGACATTTTTCAAAAGAAGACACACAAATGGCAAACATGCATATAAAAAGGTGCTTAGCATAACTGACCATCAGAGAAACTCAAACCAAAACTACTATGTGATATCATCTGACCTCAGTTAAAATGACTTATATCCAAAAGATAGGAAATAACAAATGCTGACCAGGATGTGGAGAAAAGGGAACGGCCATATCCTGTTGATAGGAATGGAAATCAGTACAACCATTATGGAGAACAGTTTGGAGGTTCCTCAAAAACTAAAAAAAGAGATACCATATGATCTAGCAATCCCACTGCTAGGTAAATACACAAAATAAAGGAAATCAGTACATCCAAGAGGTATCCACACTCCCATGTATATTGCAGCACTATTCGCAATAGCCAAGATATGGAAGAAACATACGTGACCATCAACAGATGAATGGATAATGAAAATGTGGTATATATGCACAATGGAGTATTATTCAGCCATAAATACAAAGCAACAACATGGATGGAACTGGAGATCATTATGCTAAGGGAAATAAGCCAGGAACAGAAAGACAAATATCACATGTTCTCACATATTTGTGGGATCTAAACATCAAAACAATTAAACTCAAGGAGATAGAGAGTAGAAGGATGGTTATCAGAGGCTGGGAAGGATAATGGCTGATTGGAGAGAGGTGGAATGGTTCATCTCCCAGGTGCAAGCAATTCCCCTGCCTCAGCCTCCCAAGTAGCTGGGACTACAGGTGTGTACCACCACATGCAGCTAATTTAGTAGAGATGGGATTTCACCATATTGGCCAGGATGTTCTTGATCTCCTGACCTTGTGATCCACCCGCCTTGGCCTCCCAAAGTGCTGGGATTACAGGTGTGAGCCACCACACCCAGCCTAAAACCATTTAAATGTTTAATTAAAAATTAAATATATATGTGTGTATATATATGTATTTTTAAAAATATATAAATAAAAATTTGTTTTTTATTTGGGTATAAAAATTTTGTTAGAGGCTGGGCACAGTGGCTCACAGCTGTAGTCCTAGCACTTTGGGAGGCTGAGGCAGGTGGACTGCTTTGGCCCAGAGGTTCAAGACTAGCCTGGGCAACATGGCTAAACCTCATCTCTACAAAGAAAAAAAAAATTAACCAGGCATGGTGGCACACGCCTGTAGTCCCAGCTGTTCGGGCACCTGAGGCAGGAGGACTGGTTGAGCTCTGGAGATGGAGGCTGCAGTGATGCATGATCACTCCACTGTACTCCTGCCTGGGTGACACAGAGAGACCCTATCTCTAAAAAAAGAAATAAGTAAATAAATAAATAAAAATGAAAAAGAATAGCAAAAGAAAGAATGAATAAGACCTACTATTTAATAGCACAATGTTGTGACTATAGTCAATAATAATTTAATTGTACATTTTAAAATAACTAAGAGAATATAATTGGATTGTTCGTAACCGAAAGGATAAATGCTTGAGGGGCTGGATACCTCATTCTCAATTATGTGATTATTACACATTGTGTACCTGTATCAAAACAATATATACACCTACTATGTACCCACAAAAATTAAGAATTAATTATATGTATTTAAAACCACTTAATTTTTTATTTTTTGTTTTTTATTTTTGAGACTGAGTCTCGCTCTGTCACCAGGCTGTAGTGCAGTAGCATGCTCTCGGCTTACTGCAATCTCTGCCTCCCGGGTTCAAGAGATTCTCCTGCCTCAGCCTCCCAAGTAGCTGGGACTACAGGAGGGCACCACCATGCCTGGCTAAATTTTTTATTTTAGTAGAGACGGGGTTTCACCATGTAGGCTAGGATGTTTTTGATCTTCTGACCTCATGATCCACCCGCCTCAGCCTCCCAAAGTGCTGGGATTATAGGCATGAGCTACTGTGCCTGGCCTAAAACCACTTAAATTTTTAATTAAAAATTAAATATATATATATTTAAAATCACTTAAATTTCATGATAGACTTGAAGGTAATTCGAATAAACTATATTTGCACTAATACATTTGAAAATATAAGCCTATATTCATATAGCAAATGGCAACTTGAATGTTAAGACTAAGTGTAGAAATTTGTAAAAAGTATTATAATAGCTTCTTTTTCTAAAATGTTTTAACTTTTCTCAGAATTTTCTGTTTTAAAAAAATTATTTCAAAGAGTTACTGTTACACTCTCAAAAAGAAACAAAGGGACAGAAAACCAAAATAACTTGCTCGCAGTTACAGAGCTGATGGCTCATCTTCTGCTTCCAAATTCAATACCTCAACATTAAAAATATGCAGCTGTATATATGTATGTAGTTGTAGCTATGTTCTGAGAATTTTATTGTTTACTGAGGTATTCATTAATCAAGGATAAAGAGACTTATAATTTAGTTTAAATCACTTTATATAGCAATAATACTGTCTATCCCTTTAGACATGTATTGCAGTAATTCAAGAATGTTATGGTCTTTTATAAAGATACTGAATTTCAATCCCTTAAAAAATTACAATACTATTATTAGGGGATATTCAGCTGCATTCTTAAAGACAGCCCTTTAAGTCACATTTCTTAATTGAATGCCTTGTTTTGTATGACTAGATCCATGCCAAACACAGTGAAGAGACGTTTTTAGCAGCAACCAACCTTATGTTTGTAAGAGCTAAAGTTTAGCTTAAAAGAAATGGCAAAAACTGATTAGAAAGATGGAAAAACGTGACATGCCAGCTTTGGATCAGCAGGAGGTTCTTGTTGATTCTTAGTCATAATTTCGTTTCTTAGGGATCAGCACCTGTTAAGCGATCTCTTCTCAATGAATGGAAGAGAGCCTTCTTAGATCCCTTAAAATAATACGTTGTTCCTTCCATGTCAAGGGTCTTCCATAATGGCACTCTTTGGAGAACGAAAGTTTGGTCTTGTTTTGGAAACCTGTGGTTTCCTTACAACCTAATATCATAGCATTTTTATTCCTTCTGTGTTTGCACACAAAGCTTCAATAATTATACATGGTCTTTTCAGTACCTATTATAGCTTATCCACAATTTCTCCCAACATCCAGCACCAGTAGAAAAGGATTGAGAAGTATGCTAATGTGTCACCGTCAATCATTTGACAGCTAAGAGATTTCTTGCTTAGAAGTTGTAATAAATAGCACTGGCAATAATTGGGTTAGAGATGATAGCAATTACAGTCTATGACCTGGGTCACCACAGTCTTGCTGCTGCTGCTGCTCAGCTACTCCTCTGCCAACAGCTGTATGACTTTCAGCCTGGTTGGTGTGTATCAGATGTTGCTGTTCCTGGGCTAAAATGAAGCAGAAAGAGAACAGAGACAGTTAAGCGCTGGGACGGCCTCATTTTTTCCAGTCCTGAACAATAATGTGGCTGACATTCATTTTCCCATGTACTGAAGCATGATGGTCGGGGATGATTGCAGAGTAAGCTGCTCCGCCCCCAACCATAGGGCAATGTGACACCACATTGGAGTGGGAAATGCAGGACTCTAATTCTGCTTGGAAAAAAAATGAAATTATTCAGGGCTCCTTTCCATGAAAATGGATGGTAGTTTGCGGGAGCTGTATAAACTAGCAGATGTATACTGCCTGCCTAATTGAGGGGATTTTAAAATCCGCTGTGTTAAAAGCTATAACAGTTTTATAAGTGGACTGCCACAAAGGCTGATTGTTTAACAAGGCAATTTCCAACTGATGTCTACTTGGATAAAAGGGAGAGCTACAGGTTCCTTACTAAAATAAAAATAGCTATTTCATTAATAGTGCCACTTAAATGGATTGTTTCCAGATTTTTATAGTATCAAACTGGACTAAAAATAAAAGTAAACTATTGTAGGCATATTTCAAGCAAATCAACTGGCAAAGTCAGTGAAATTTCATTAAATAGAAATTCTCGTAAAATAAATCAACTCTATTGAAGAATTTCACATGACTCAAGTAATATTTTAAATGGCAATATAGTTTTTCATTGGGGAAAACAGTTTAGAGAAATCAACTATTTAAAATATTGAGAACAGGGCAGGTGTGGTGGCTAACGCCTGTAATCACAGCACTTTTGGGAGGCCGAGGCAGGTGGATGACTTGAGGTCAGACCTCAAGACCCATCTGGCCAACGTAGTGAAAGCCCGTCTCTACTAAAAATACAAAATTAGTCTGGTGTGGTGGTGGGTGCTTGTAATTCCAGCTACTCAGGAGGCTGAGGCAGGAGAATCAATTAAACCCGGGAGGCAGAGGTTGCAGTGAGCCGAGATGGCACCACTGCACTCCAGCCTGGGGGATAGAGCAGGACTCTGCTAATAAATCAATCAATAAATAATTAAAATAAAAATAAATAAAATAAAATATTGAGACCATCAAATAATGTGGCTTTAATTTACAGACTTCTAATGAACAAATTTATCCATTGAAATCTGCATGTCAGACATGAGGAAACAAGTGTTTTGTGTCTGGCTGGGCTTCTTCCCACGTGAATTTATGAACCAATGAAACTCTGCATCTCTGGCACATGTTAATTATGCTCCCTAAGCCATATGTGGCCGTGACTATAATACTTAAGCTTCTCTACTCCACAGGAAGTATATTTGACATTAATCTGAGTCTCTATTGTTAGATTGAATTTTGCATTGTTTTTCTTCAGGGCATTGAGCTAAATTAATGAATTTCCATTCATGTCCAATATTTTTGTTTTGATGCTGTTTCTTTTTGATTTTCATTTCCTCCACTGTATTCTATAAAGTCCTGTGTAATTGTTGACTTATCTGGTGGACAAAGGCAATCTGCAGCTTGGGAAATAGTGTAATTATTTAGGGCATGGAGTGGGTGGGGAAAAGTGTAAATCTTCTTCTAAGACCTAGCAATAAGATTATTATAGTGTAAGTTTAAACTAATTCACACAGATACAACCATTTAATCATTGCATAAATTTTTAATCATGATTCCTTCTTAAATGGTGTAATAAGGCCTTTTATTCTGGCAGGTTAAATGTAAATCCATCCAAGAGTATAATTAGAGAGTAAAGCAATGGTTCTTAGACTGGGGTTCCTTAATCAGCAGTATGAGCATCACCTGGAAACTTTTGGCGGTAGAACTTCTAGAACCCCACCTTGGACCTACTAATTTAAATATGAGTGTTAAGGATACAAGCTTATAAGTATTTATAGCAGTAAGAACAGGTGAATTTAACAGGATGAACAATGATCTTTTCATTTATTTGCTGCTTACATTTTTGGCTAGATCATAGGAACAAAAAGAGCTGGTGCATTTGAAGGTAGTACCATTACTCAGTAGGCTGTGGATACTTTGTTAGGAAGGGAAGCATAATTATATAAACAAAGATAATATTGTTTTGTGGTATACAAACAAGGTTACTCTTCAGATTTCCTTTTCTATCATTAACTTTTATTATAACACATATTTCTTTACATCCCATTAGAAACTTTTTTTTTCTCATGGATGGAAATCAGAAGTTCCTGTATACTTTGAAACATTAAGTGTCCATGTTCTTTTCACTCCCTCACCTGAGATTCTCATTCAGTAGATCTATTTTGGGGAATGGGACATGTGCGTATTAAAAAACAAAACAAAAGAAAAGAAAAAACTCTACGGGTGATTTCTATGTATGGCCCTGTTTAGGAACACTAATTTAGAACAAATTGCTAAGCTTTCTACTTCTAAGAGGGAAATTCATTGTTATAATGCAGAAAATACTAGATATATTAATACTAAAATTGCAATCCAGAAATCAATCTTCATAGACTTTTAAACAGCATTCCTGTTAATAACAAAGGCATGTGTTGAAGACATGATTTAATAAAGTTTAAGAAATGAAAACCTTGAGTCTCATACCATTCCTTAAAGAGTGAGTGAAGTGGGATGGGGGTGGAAGGTGCCTTTCACAGCTTCCTGATTTCCTCATGTAGACATTGCCATTCTTTCTATTGTTATAGCACAAGATCCCTAAAGAGGCACTGCTAAGCATGGAAGCATATGAAGGGTGTTTGTGCTGCCTTCACAGCAATCAAATCTACAGCCCAATGACAATTTTAGAATGTCTCAGAAATAAAATCGCTTTCCACTCAAAAGCCAGACTGTTGCTCCTTACTCCCATGTAGCAACATTGCACATTCCCCAACTCCATGATTGTGTTTTGCCAGTATGTAGCAATGTGGTCGGCCAATTGTTAAAATATTGAAATATAATAAAGCCACAACTGTTGGCAAATATATAATGCTGAAGTCCAATAACTGACAAGCTGAGTTATACCAATTATAATATTAACTAATTACAAGTTAATCATGGATACATGATAAAGGATGTATTTTGTAGGATATGTGATGAATGGAATTCCTACTGTGGCAACATCTGAAAACTATTTTTCAAAATTAACATTTTGTTGGACCGATGTCAGGCACTGCATAGATTCTGTGAAACAGTCAGTGTTTTAGTAGAATGAACAATTTATCATTACTTATGATTTATGTATTTGCTAGAACTTCCAAATCGTTTGGTGCTCAATTTATTTTACTTATTAGTATGTACTAATTGTTCTAAATGCATAGTTATTTGATAATTATAGTCCAGAAGTTTGTGGTAAATTATTGAAGATGCTGAAAAAGAAACAAAAGTTTAGCCAAATTTTAAAAGCATTTGTTTCAGGTATCATGAGTATGAATTTTTTGAATCTGAGAATAAAACAAAAATTGTATCACTTAGGAACCTAGTCGTAAATTAGGTAATGATACTGTGCCAAACTCAGTTAGTCTGGAACATCTTTTAATATGTACAACATCTAAATAATACCAAATAATTATAAAAAATAAATTCAATATTAAATAAATAAGCTACATTTCTGGAATGAAAATCAACTTGATTTTCAATATTGGTAGACTATTTTTTCTTGCTAGGTAAATGTTGGATTCAAACAATCATACAAATTTGTATAATATAGAAATAAAATTACTAGACTCATTTTTCATCATAATGGCATTTACCCATTATGGTAAACATCATTTGCAATCATGAATCATGAAGAAGAAAATATTAAAGAATGTTATGAAATTAGTCTCATGAAATAAGTATCCTTAATAATAAAATTTTTCAATGAAATCAATTGAAGTAAAAAACTTTAAAAATACTTTATCAGATGTTAATAAAGTGCCCATAAAATAAATAAAATATTTAGAAAAAAATCAGAATTTTAAATTATTTATTTTTTAAAACAATAAGAGCATAAAAATAATAGAGCATTTTAGAAAAGAAAAATATTATAGAATTTACCTAATATAATAATTCTGATCTAGGAATATCATTACAAATCAGTTTTATGATACTGCTTTTTGTAAGACAACTTCTTAGAAAACTTAAAAGTCAACTTGATAAAATATAAAAGTATTATTAATGAAACTTGAATTCTTTCATATACAAGTATTTTCATAATTTTACTAAAATGTAAAAATCAAGAATTTTAAAGCAGTTAATTTTTTTAATCTCAGTAAATTAGAAGGAAAAGCATCTTTAATACTACATTAGTAATGTAGTAATACATATGAACACTCGAGAAAGGAATTTTCCACGAAATTTGTGTATGTGAAAATTTAATTATTTAGATAGGTGAAGCCAGTGCAATAATAGTGAAAAAGTAAACTAGGAATTCCAGGCAAAATTTTAGATAGACTTCTGTTATTTTTTTTAAATTTTGGCACTCTAAGTTATTGTATTCAAATATTTCTGACTGAAAGTATAATGTGTTATCAAGTAAATACTTGAAATCTTTTCTAGATGAATTTCACACTTACTACTATATATCAAATAGAGAAGAGACAATAAAAATAGACTAGAGGGAGAGAGAAAGATGGAAAGACAGAAGGAAAGCAAGAGTATATGCTAAAAATTAAAGTAATAAAAATTGGAAGAATATTTGGACTTCAAAGATAGCCTGTGATGTTACAGCTAAAAAGGTATTTTTTAAATTACATCAAGCCCTACGAATTCACTTTCATATAAATTGTGAAATTTAACATTTGGAAAATAGACTTTTTAAAAAAAGAACTGATTTTCAGAGATGACACACTAACAGAAATGCCAATCCTTTTTCAGCTTTACAAGAAAAGAAAATTCCCCTTGTTAAACTGGAGACAGTTAAAAAAACTGATCAAAGATAGCATAGATATAAAAATTTCATGTATTCTGTAAATGTACATTTGAAACATATATATTCTATTTTAAATGAATATATATTAATTGAAATATATAGATGTACATATACTATTTGAAACAAAAATTAGTAAAAGACCAATTATATAAGGAAAAGATTTTCTAATAAATTGTTTGAAAATAAAATTTATATGACAAAACTAAAAAAATGCAATAAATATTCCTTGATTTATACTGCCAGATGAATTTAACCTAATGACATTTACAAAGCTCTATAAACTAATTAAATAGGATATTTATATAAGAATTTTCATGATTTAGTTAATAGTAAAGATAGTAAATATTCAAAAATACACACAGTATTCAAGTGCTGATAAAAATTGAATGCAATCACTTTTTATTCAGGAAAGCCCAACAGATAATTCAGCAGGAGGATAATTTAACTGATGTTAATAGAAATTACAAACTTATTGAGACCTCATGTCACCCAGTTTCTCTAAATCTGATGGGTAAGTCATTAAAGGAGGTTGAGATTGTTCCCTGTATTAAATTATCTCTCTGACAAGGACATCATTTAGCTGGTATTATCCATGGCAAAAGACCACACCAATATAATTTGTAGAAATCAATAAATTGCTTAGAAATTATTAGAATGATACGAGTGATTTTTGGTATGATTTATCTTATTTTCTTACTTGGTCTGTAGTTTTAGATTGTGTTATAGACAATGCTTTAATTTAAGAAAATAAAAAGTAATGCATTCTTAATTTTTGATTTATATACAATATTGACTGTGACTGTTGCCCCTTCCCAACAATTATCATAATCAAAAGGCAGATTGGTTTGGGTGCTCACGATCCTGAAGTGGAGAGATCTCAATACAAATCACAAAAGCATTTTACACAGGATTTATTTCCGGGGTTCAAAATACTTTGGTAAAGCTTTATTATAAATAGTGACGTTATTTTAAGTTGCATTTTATAATGGAATTTTAGTCAGTTCTTTTCATTTTACTTCTTACAAAGTATTACATGCTGCATATTTAATATGAAGATTATAACATAATGTTTTACTTAACATCCTTCAAGGACTGGGAAGCAAGGGCAAGGTCTCTCTCTCTCTCTCTCTCTCACACACACACACACACACACACACACACACACACACACGGATGTGTTGGCAGTATTTTAACTCTTCTAGGATCCTATTTGAGACTTCAGTAGGAGCACTTCATCAATATATAGTTCCTTCTGTGTACCCAGTCTAGGAAAGATCCTGAATGCTCAAGAAATAAAAATTTACGTAGGTGAGAGGTAAAGTGTCAAGAATAGAAAAGAGGCAAATGAAGAGCATCAAAGTTTAATTTTCTATTGACCTGAGGGTCAAAAGAATTTGAGATATATATCTTTCATGTGATCTTGAAAAATGCTATTACATTAAAAGAGGGAATAGACAGTGATATGTGGGAGATAATCAATATATTGAAAATAGTAACCAAAAACACGAGAAAAACTTTAAAATCAGTGACAAGAGGGAGAGGAGAGAGTAAATTAAAAAGTTGTCAGAAAGAAAAAAAAAAAAGCAATTGAAAGAGATAAAAAAAACATATATAGAGGTATCAAGTAAAAATCTAGTTTTCCTGTACACTAAAATTTGATGATTCATTCCTCAGTATATGAAAATAATATATATAAAATGAGAGAAATTAAGCTTTTTTCATATTTTATAGTTTCAAGATCATTAATTTGAAAGAAAATGTGATTATGAAGTATTTTATAGTATTAAATGCCAAAAATTAATGTAATTGTATGTATATATGTGCATGTTCATAAAGCTTCCCATTTGCTCTTAGCAATATTGTTAAACCTTTTTTTTTTTTTTAAGAGTCTAAGTGAGAAAACTGTACTCCTGAATAAAAGAAACAACTATTAAGCATCACACAAAGATCCTTGAGATCCAATTGTCACATGAATCTCTTTGCTGGGGAATTCATTAGATGGAGTCCCTGCCAAGGCTGTTGAAAACTTGAAATGCCTGTTTTACAAATTCAATAGTTTATGTTATCTTTCCCTACCTCTGTTTATTGACTGGAGTTCAATACTTCCATTCATCCCAATTTATTACACGGGATTTAACCAGCCACAGCAAAGAGCTGATAGGATCTCCGACAGTGGAGTCAGTTACTCTCCTGTGATAAAGAGCCTCGTTGATTGATGCTCTTTTGTTTTTTCATTTAGCAATCTTTCTGTCTCCCCAAATGTATTCTCTACCACAAGGACTGCCACAGATTCTAGGTTTTCCAAGCAATCTATCTTTCACTTGACACAGATTTTTGCTTTGTTTCTTACAGGACAGATTTCTAAGTTTCTTTTTCTTGTTCCCTTCTAAGCGATAAGCACAGGAACAGAGGACATTTATTTCAGTCAACTAAATTTGTAAAGATGTTTGTGCACTTCAGATTTTTTTTAAATGCAATATATTTTTTAAGTTGGATTCCTTTTTGCTTTTCTCCCAGCACAATTACTCTCTTTTTTATCCCCTTGCAATGGAAGCCCTGACCTTGATGGATCAAGGACTTACAGAAGCAAGGTCTGCAAGTGTCTACAGCAGAAGCAACAGCTTCCTTATTAGATCCTTTTTTTTTTTTTTTTTTAATTAGACGGGTTTTATTTGCATTATTTTGTAGTTGTTTTCCTTCCAGGCCTTTCAACCATATGGAAGAAGTCATTAATGGCAACTCAGTAATGAGGATGTTTGCTCTCTCCCACTCAGAACCAGAAAACCTTCCTGTGTGGCTTGAGGAGACAGATTTCCAGCTGATCCATCAATATCAAGTGAATACTGGCATGGTGAATGTTCGGTGTACATATTAAGCTTTACTGAGATTTACTAGTTAAATTGAAGTAGGCAGTTTGGTGCAACAACCACTTATGGTACACAGTGTTCTTCACTAAATGCATCATAATTTTATTGTGAAAGATGCTTAGAGGAGGTAATGTTCTTTCTCAAAGAAGAAAGCATTTGCTACTGCTGGGAAGAAAGACATGCAAAACTACAGTGAATGCATTTTACAATCCTCCTGCTGGAGAAGCCCCATATTCAAATGTTAGTTACAGTAGCTCTTATATAATTTATTGCATGATTTCACAGCATTTGTAAAACCAAATATTTGTTATATATTCATAACATATGGTAGGGGCCAGTTTATTTCAGCACTTGTACATGCTCACATTTTGTCAGCATTCATAATATCTGTAGTACAAAACAGAATGTTATAAGATACCTTTTTTCTATAAAGGATCTGATGATTAAAGCCACTATATTTTTAAAAACAGATTTGCAAACAAGTTTTCTTCGTCCTCTGTAATCTAACATTATTTGTATTTAAATCATTGCCCTTTGTGTCATTAAAGTAAGTCACGCTTTCCTTGTTCCACTTCAGAATATTTTAGAGACATCTACTGGAAAAGAGCATTATTGCAAATTTTATAAAACAGGTTTAAGTGTATGTTACCGCTGACTTTTTGAAAAGTATCTTGAATACCGTATCACAAAATTAGGTCCTTTCTGAAGGCAAAACCCCTGTGCAAACTGTCTTTGATGACTCATTCCTCATTATGTACAAATATGTATGTTTAAAATGAGAAAATGACATAACAAATGCAAAACATACCAGAACTATTACTTTGATGTTGGACTTAAAGCTCCTTTTTCCCCCCATATAAGGTTCTATTCATTTAGATCTTTTAAATTGGTTTCCTTTTGATAATATGATGAATATTTTTATAAGGTAATCTAGAACTGTGGCTACCAGTATTTTGATTATCTGAGTTGCAGCTGAAGTACATGTGTAGCAGATTAGCATATTGTGGAATAAAGAGAGAATCACCCATGGATTCTGAGTCACCACATCTCTTTCTAACAGTTTCAAGATGGATTTATATCCCCAAAGAAATAGAAAGAAGGGTATAAAAGAAAGAAATGGAAAGAAGGGTACAAAAGTAGAGGAGAAGAAGTAAAAAAGAGTACAGTTGCAAATAGCTCCAATTTATTCCTGAACTGGTGATATTTCTTGCATATTTACAAGATGTTCCTACTGCAGTTTGGTTTGCTATTAGAAGGGAAAGTGTGCAAACAGCCCCCCAGGAGAGAAATAATGAAGGTTCAAGGGTCAAAGGGACACAGTAGTTCCTAATACAACCAGTGCATCAATTGCACTAACAGAAAATTCAGTTATTGAAAATACAACTGCACTAAAAGTGAAAAGTAGAATGGTCAAAGTATACTAGGGAGCAACAGGGGGTTCTTTTGGAATCAAAGCTATATTAGAATTGGTTGTATGATAACATGACACAATATGCACATCTGCCATTGGAACATTATTCCCATTGTAGATTTCCATAGAAAAGAGGCCTTTCAATAACAGCTTAATCAATCAGCAGATACCTGAATTATGAGTGGTTCCAATTACACTGTTACGACAGAAGGTCATAATCAGAACTGTTCTGGGATATTTTTTGTCACTGGAAATCAATACAATGATTTGTAAATCTAGTATAAAACCTATCCACAGGTTACTTCCAATTAGGATATAAGGTGCCATTAGACAATCCCTAAACTACTTGAACTCATAAATATTTCATATCATACTTTGAAAAATGAGAACGGCAGGACACAATCTGTATTTGAAACTGTCAATTAGTCTTTGTTTCTTGTGTCTATATTTACAGGGATGTTCTGGTGTTTTTTTCTTCCTACATGTATGTAGTTCACCATAGTGATAAAGAATTGATTCCTAAGTATAAAAGGCTGAAACACAGAGCAACAGCAGTTCTCATCAACTAGAGTCCATGACATTGTTTCATCTGTAGACTTTTTCCCTTCCATGTGTCTACCAGTAGGATGTGTGATAACATCCTAAATTTCTAGAAATGTGCTCTGCAAACAAACACTCGAATCACCAAGAAATAATGATGGAATTAATAATCTCATGATATCCTTCCTTGTAGAAGAAAATAAATACAGATTTCAGAAACAGAATTCTAAATACTATTCAGAACTTTTAACCATTCACCAACTCTAAACACAAATATGTTTTACCATTGTGAGTATATTCGTGTACTTCATGGAAATCAGAAATCAGGGCCATATTTGGGCCTTTTTAGAATATGCTAAATTCTTTATTTCCAAATATTTTCAGCATAGATTACATTTTATTTAAAAGTTTATTTTGCCTGGTTATAAATGCAGTGCACATTCATTCTATAGTCTAAAAATAAATTGAATTTTTATAACATCTTCGAAATTCAGGCCAGACCCAGAATAAATAGCATTATGGTGAAATATGCCTGCAGATTCTCATTGTATGGGCTAGTAAAACCATAAATGATATCCCTAACTAAAATGCAGGATTCCTAGAGCTTTTGTATTATAATTTGCTTTTTCTTAATGTGAGTCATAATGGTTTATCCACACTTATATTAATTTTTAATCATAGTCTCTTACACTGTTGATTGAATTCCCCACCACTGCTAATGGTCTTTCTTGTAATATTCATTCACTTAAAATATGTATGCTGATGCCATATCTTATTTTTCAAAGGAAACCTGTTTAAAGCCAAAAGCAAAATAATAGTCACATGGATATTAGGCCACAGCGGGTTACCATGTGTTTGATCAGCCTTGCCACCAGAAAGTCCTTAAAACTTCGGTTGAAAAAAAAATAGCTCCATTAGAATTTTGAAAAAGAGAGAATTATTCATGACATACTTTGTATGTCCTTTAATACTAAATTTCATTCATATGCACATTATTTCAAATAACTGAACTGGAACAAAATTAGAGAGTAGTCTTATTTTTATATTGAGTCACTTCTAATAATACTTTATTTAAAAATTGAAAATTAGCATTCCTGATATTTTAATAAGGCATGCCTCTATAGCTTGTTGTTAAGAATAAGTAAGATCTTTCATCAGATTTCCATTTGCTCATCATATAAATCCAACATAAAAATGGGGGGAGAAATTAGAGAATAGCTTATGAGACTTCAGAGTGTTATAAAAGCTACCAAATTAGAAAGCTTAGAAAAGTAACAGTCCTAGGAATTTGGCTACATGTTAATTTACCTTGGTTCAAAGGGGGAAATATTATTCTTTTCTTCAATAGAATCAGTTTCTTATTGTTCAGAATTGTGATTACTAATATTAGAGTATACCTCTTAGCTGACATTTCGGCCCACTGTATCCAGGACAACACCTCCAATCCAACGAGGTGACAATTTTATGTTGCATCCTGTAGATAGGATTGGATATCTTCTGAGATCTAGAGAGTTGAGCAGTTGGGGGAAAATCAATTATTTGTTTCACATTAAATTATCAGTTGGAATAATAAATGTAAAGTTTTTGGGGAAATGCCTACAATATAACAAGCATTTATTTAGTATTAGCTGTTATAATAATAATATTCATTATCAACATTATTGCCTAACTTAAGTTTTTTTCAATACATTACAAAAAGCGGTAGTAGTTATGGTATTTGGTATTTTAAATTGATAGTTATCATTGACTTTCTAAAGATATTATAGCTTTTCTCTTGATAATACTTTTAGCTAAATCAATGTTAAAACATATTTTCATTCCAATTTTAAAATTATATGGAGATAATTTATTCTACTTCAATTCATATTATTTCCTATATTATTATAATTAAAAAGATCTATATTTCCTCCAGATCAGTATCAAACAACTTGAAACAACTGGATATTCGTGATCTAATTGAAATTTTGATAACCACTATCATTTTCCCATTGAATTTTTCATCATCAAAGTTTTGAAATTATAGTACCCACTATTTTTGTCATATAGTATTTCTCTGAGAGAGACAGAGAAGGACAGAGAGAGAGAAGGGATGTAATATGAGGAAATTTTATTTCTAAGATGAAACCATAAAACAACAAAAGAGAAATAAGGAAACTATAGCAGTTCAACACAACAATCAACATAATTAGTGAATGCTACTAAATTGTGAGCTCCGTGTGTGTAAGTCATAAGTACAATTTGGCCGTATTAATCTTACCCATGTGACTTTAATATTTAGTTACTATTTATCAAATGGGTCTGTAAAATGGGTACATACTATCTTGCTTAATTTTCATATTAGTTTATGATGAAGGCATTATTATTATCCTGATTTGCTGATGAGGAACCAAAAGAACAGAGAGATGAAATAACTGGCTCAAAGTCCCATATCTAAAAGGGGTAGAGCTGTGATTTTTAGCCCATGTCATGTGGGCTAGCTTCCCATGTTATTATCCTGGAGTTTGCCACGTACAACTATATGGAGACAACAGTCATCCACATGGGTAAACCCTGAACATGTGGAACAGTAACATTATAATAGACTGGCCTTTAGGGACTTGGGTTTCAGTTTCTGCTATAACATGACAGGTAACTGAGTATGTCTGAGGCTATTTGTCAGTTGCAAAATGAGTTACAAGATCCTTTCCATTTGTGAAAGCATGCTAATCATTTGCCCTCGTTTGTTTCACTAAATCTTTCTGTCTAGTGAAATATCATCTGCAATCCCATAGTTAAAGCTAAGTAGGAAGTAAAGCAATTTGGAAAGGGACTCTACATAGAGTTTGTAAGGATGAGCTCGAGCAGTTAGTTGAACTATTGTTGGGGTCAATATTCCTGCTTTGGCAAATTGAGTATCTGTTGCAGACATAATAAAAGAAAAAGTAGCAATTATGACATAAGTATTAAAATAGCGAATGAATGGACCCACTCAGAAGGCATAAAAAAGATAAGATTCAAGAATAAAGATAAATACTGGTTTGTTTGAAGAAAAGAAAAAAAAATGAAAAGAGCTCACTTTGAATCCAGAAGGGCAGTATGCTAGGGACTACTGTGGTCAAGTTTTCATTACTAAAGAATTAGCAATGCATTATTTGTGTCTCATATTAGCAAGGAAATTGTCACAAAGGGAGTAAGGGCTGAAAATAGAAATAGAGTTCAGCTCTCCCAAATCCCTAAGATGTGCTTAGCTCTCTGGACGATGAACCTTAGCTATTCCTCAAGGGACTAAGAAACACCTTGATTTTATGTATCCTTATTGTGCACTCTTCCAGATTGCCATGTGTCAGATTCATTGCCTGAGTTATTTGTATGACAATTTGCATAACATTAGCCATCATGGCCTGAATAACAATTTGAGTTTTTATTGTAGGCTCTTTGGAAACACCCCTAGCTGAGCTACTGTGACTATATTAATTCAGGAATTTATCAATTACTCAGCCCCATCTTTTAGGACAACAGCATAGATTTTTTTTTACATGATAATCAAATGACATGGCTAATTACAATAGATACAAGAAGAAAAACTTCACTTAGCTGCTTTACCATGCATAATTGTAACTAGAAGCTCTTCTAATTTTAGAATATGAACCAAGTTATAAACTTGTCTCTGACCTAGCATGAAGAGAAAATAATAAATCTTCAAAATTGTGCATGAAATTCATAAGCAATTAAAGGACAGGATTGTTGACTTGCTATATAGTGAAAGTAATAGTGATAGTAAAAATAGAACTAAGCATGAGAATTAACATGTATTGAATGTTCACAGGGCACAAGGCACTAGGCTAAATATATTATTGCATGACCTCAAATGATTCTGAAAATGACCATATGAGGCAAATATTATTAGTGTCTGCATTTTCACTTACTGAAGCATAATGCGACGACTATCCCCTGACCCTGTTACGTATTATGTACCTTGGATGACTAACATTATATATTCCCAGCTATAATTTATTATGGTGCAAAAACAGTGGCTATTTTCAAGAAATATTACATACCTTTGAGGACAGGATCCGCCGGTCCAGCCACAAGGTCCTCTCCCACCTGGGACATAAGTGACCTGGTTGTCCAATATCACTGTGGGAGATAACCTAGTGTGTACATAAGCACACCAATTCCTAAGGAAGATCATAATTGTTAGAGAATAAAACTGTTCTCAAAAAGAATTCTTTTCATCAAAAGTATTTTCACAGACAAACATCTATTTTTGCCATACTATACATCAGAAACTTTGTAAGATTGCTATTTAGCTTTAAAATATTTAAATATAAGAGAAAATAACTTATTACTGCATTGCTGTACTCAGGAATTATAAAGAAACACTAACAAGATCAAAATAAATAAAAGAATAAATCAAAGCTAAAATGAGAAACTTGCAGAGTATAGCTATAAGATAAATCAAAATGCAAGAATGCTCTTGTAGCAAGTATTAATATTAGTACTGAGATAAAAAAAAAAAACTCAGATCCGGGTCCATTACTTTAAAATATGTGCAGTAAAGCATAAGTAAATAAGTAGATAAATGGTTTAAAAATCAAAAAAGAGGAGAAAGAACTGTTGTTAGCTGCAGTGGATAGGATTGTAACTGAACAAAATACAAAATGGTCTAGATGCAGATTATTATAATTAAAAAGAGAATTCAGCAATGTAATTAAATATAAATGTTTATGAGTTAATACAAGATTAATTTATATTAATTCAATCACAAAGTTAAGATCAGTTACATTTCTCTGTACCAACAACAAATTCAAAAAGGCACTATTAACAATAGTAAAAACTAACAACAAGAATAATGTACCTAAGAATAAATTCAGCAAAAGAAGTGTTAGATTTAGTATGTAAAAATTTTAAACTTTATTGAAAAACTTTAAAGAAAAAGCCAATGGATCATGTTAACTAATGGGAAACTCAATGCAAATATGTCAATTTTCCTCAAATTAATCTCCAAATTCTATGCATTTTCACAACAAGTCTTAGCTTGAGATAAGGAGTTAAATGAGCTTATACTATAATTTTTCATATAAAAAACTAAAAACTTAAATTTCAGAGAATTTTGTCCCTGGCTATATAAACTATCAGATTTACCTTTTTACGGAAAAAATTATAAATCTGGACAAGATGTATAAAGCAACAGTTTTCAGATGTTGGGCAGTAGACAATGCAGTGATATGATTCTTGAGGGAAAATACGTGATGTTAGCTCCACATTCAATCTAGTTTTGTGCCTGGGAACAATTTTCAAACTGCATCACAGAAGGATGGATTCCAGAAAAGACACCAAGTAAAGAAAATAGAGATCTGAGTTTGGGGATACTAGGGTGGTTAAAAAGTGTGGCAAAGATTAATAAAATGAGGGGGCCAGAGAGAAATATCATTTTAAAAGTCAATATAGGGGTGCCCTTGAATCTTGGACTGAATACTATTTTGTGCTTGCAAACAACAAAATTCAGACACTGATAACATAGAATCCACAGTGCCCAGCATGAAAAGCAAACAAAACTAAATATGAGAAAAAGCAGCAAAATAGGACCAGTATATGGAGTAAAAATCCAGTAAACAGAAAAAAAAAACAAGGATGACATAGATGTTGGAATTAGCAACCCATGACTTTAAAACAATTAACCATTAAATAGAACGAGAAGTATATAATATATGAATTAAAAATGGACTGGATGTGCTTAGCTGAAGTCTGGACACTTCAGAAAGTAAGACCAATAAACTCGAAGACAAGGAATAGAAACCGGCCAAACTGAAGTACAGAGAAAAAATTCAAAAACATAAATGAGCAAAACTGAAGTGGTCCTAAGATCGGGCAGAATAAACATGTGAAGAAAAAAAAGGAAAATTTTCTAAATGTGTATTTTTTTAAAAAAAAATCAACCCTCATATCTAAGAAGCTCAATGAATTCCAGGAGGATAAACACAAAGTAAAACCTCACTTAAGTACATCATACACAAATTCCAGAAAACAACACATAAAGAGAAAAAAAAAAAAGATATGTTAATTGCTTGATTTAATCATTCCACATTGTCATTCATCTAAGGCAGATAAATTGAGCTCCATAGAACTTATTGTGCTCTTGTGAATGTGATGTTTAAAATTTCAGGCCCCTCAAAGAAGTAAGAAGACACGCTGGCACATGTTGTTAAATCACTGGTAACAATTGAGGCAAAAATAACGTAAAACAAAGAACTGGAAAAAGCAAGAAATAAAAATAAAACGATTTGAAATTGAGAGGACCACAATAAAGGGATCTTTAAAAAATTAACTAGATTCCTCATGCAAATGCAATGAAGATCCTAATTACTGAGACTGACTAACTTCAACAGAAGCACAATTAAATTGTCACATGAACATTCTCTGAATGACTGTGGAGGAGGGAGTGTGGGGCAGAAACAACACAAGGATTGCCGTCACTGCATGCTCAGGGCTTTGAAAAGAAAAAAATATATTCATTCTCTGTGAGGCAAAATGATAGTGTCACCTGGCAGAGGCCTTTTCAAATCCTAAATATTAAAACAATCTCATGACTAAAATAGTTGAGGAGGCAAAGGAGCAGATCAGCAGACTGCTCATGGCCCAGCAATCTTTGATCCAGTATAAATTGGAAGAACAATCCACAGCAAAAGAGCCCCTGGTGTGACTTGTAATTAGGTTTATGCTACCAATGAAATAAGCTCATTAAGGGATGTTAAAAATGTAAATATAATTTTAAAACCAAATTATCTGAAAATGTAGGTTTAAAAACAGAAAATGAAGCATGGTAAAATGGTGACGGCAGTTTAAAGGAAAATGCAATGATCCCAGACAAACATTTTGCTTAAACCTAGTAATCCTTTGTACCTTTCTAGACAGATTATGGTGGATGGTGAGCAGTTACTTTGAAGTATTTAGTTTTCCAGGGGGTCATAACCCTCCATCCAGCAGACCACATTTGGGATTCTCTTTCAGGGTAATAACTCTGTTGCTTTTGTGCAGCAACATGTACTGAAAAAAAGCTTGTATTGATTCTTTGGATTTTTCAAGTTAATAGGTAAAAGGTTTGTTCTAGGGAAAAGCAGACATCTTTGGTTATGAGCAAAGGCCTAGCTTGTTGAACATATAAAACAGAGAAGGGAAAGGATTCTATTATGATTCCTAAAACTCAAAGACTTGTGGATAATGAACTAAGAGAAGGCGTCATAAAGAAACAGTTTACTGTATTTTTGATTTTCACATTTTAGAAACCAAATCTTTCAGGAAACTAGTGAAAAGACTAATGTAAAAAACTTCCATTAATGGACTAAATAATGGCCCAGTCATATCAGTTCTTATCCTGAACTGAGTGAGAGGGGACTGAAGCAAAGAAGATGGCTTTAAATAATGACTGCACAGAACATGTTCCCAAGAAATAAAGGGATAATCTAAGAATTAACATTATTCAGTTATACTAGTCCTTAGAACCCAGATGAATAGATTACTTGTCATCTAATTCAAAAGAAGCTACTTAAACTTTCATATTAATAAACTGTGGCTACAATAGTATGAAAATACCAAGTCCTGAGGATGTTCATTAGAAGTCAAGGTAAGCCAATAAAATCACCACCATAAACCAAGCCAATGGTATATAATTTTCTTTGAGAAGCTGGAGATTTTGTGTCTGGGGGAGACTTTATGGATTGAATGGCCTTTGTTTCCCACCATCCCCTTGAATGTAGAGATTTAAAGGGGAACAAGAGGAAAACAAAATAGGACAAGACAGACATACTGCTTCTGAAAATTAACATTCTCTCAAAGAAATAGGATTATCAGGTGACTCTAGTAATAAGCCCTCACACCTCACTTAATACCCACCCATGCCTCTCTGACTTGAGAAAGTATAAGATCTCAAATGTCCATTTCTTTACCTTGTACTTAAAGATGACTACAATTTGCAAATGACAATATATGCATATATTAATGAATTCATAAATGCCTCAGGGGAAGAACTAAGTCTCTGGTGGGACTTAATTTAGAGAGAACAATATTAATCCCTCATAAGAGAATAACTTATTCATATTATTCCTAATTCACCTCATGAAAAATACTATTGTCTTAATTATAAGATTATTATTGCATGGAAGTACATCCAAACAAAACTTAACTGTTTGACCATTACTAATGGCAAAATTATGAAATAATAGTGTCGTACATCATTTTATATTAAACTCCGGAAGTCCATAGGGATAAAATTCCCACCCAATTCAATGATAAGTGGGACAAACATATGCTAAATATATAAAAGTTAGTCTTGTACTTTTTTATAAGTGTTTACTACTTTTTGCAAATCAAACCTGCTCATTTCATTCTCAACTCTGTAAGTCTGACATATGTGGATAATTCCCCCTCTCTCTCTTTTTAAAAAATATCACTTAGTAAAAAATAGTTTGTTTAAAGAGGAAAATAGAATTTTAAAGGCAACTATACCTTAACAAACCTATTTTTATTGATGTCAATAATCAGGGAAAAAATTCAGCTGAAGCCTCACTTGGTTTAACAGTTCAATTATTAAGTCCTTGAGCAAAATTATGTGTCCTAAGTCAATAAAAATAGAACATATTTTAGATAGCACCACTAGGCAGAGTACGTGTTCTCCCTAGCACACTACCCTAATTTGAGAACATCATTAAAATATCATGTATCACAATAACAGAAAGGTAGAGGCAACTCTAATGTCCATTGACAAATGAGTGGAAAAAGAAAATCACACACACACACACACACTCAAAATGGGGTATTATTCAACCTCTGAAAAGGAAGAACCTTGAAAATACTATGCTAAGTGAAAATAAACAAGACACAAAAGGACAAATATTGTACAGTTTCACTTATATGATGTACTTAAGTGGTTAAATTCATAGAGACAGAAAATAGAATGGTGATTGCCAGGGATGGTGAGGAGGGTGCAATGAGAAGTTATTATTTCATGGGTACAGAGATTCAGTTTGGGAAGATGAAAAAGTTCTGGAAATAGATGGTAGTGATGACTGCAAAACAATGTGAACATACTTAAAGCCACAGAATTGTACATTTAAAGACGGATATAAATTTTTAATGTATATTTTACCATAATAAAAATAAATAAATACATACATACTGAAAAAATGCCATACAAAGTGATAAATAATAATTTTGCATATCTCTTGTCAAAATCAGAGAGAGTTGAAGAAGAAAAAGTAAGAAATAGCTCAAAGGATGAAAAAATAGGACAAAAGAACAGGAAAGGGGAAAAGAAGGAAGGAGGAGGGGAATGAGGCATTTCTGGCAACATCAGAGCTGTCATCAATACATGCCTTTTTTCACCTCCTAGGTCAGAATTAGAAAGTCATTTCTGTTGATGAAGGTCTGCCTGCTGGACAAGATTTTTATTCTTTTAACTCCACACATAGGGGCGAATAAAGAAGAGAGTGTATTTCTGTGCCTAGAGTTTTTTGTTTGTTTGTTTTTATTCCTGAATTAGGCAAGGGTGAGGGGTGGGGGCAGTGAGCACACCTGCATAAGCAAAATAAAATAAAGAAAAATTTCCCATAACATAATTCGATGCTGGAGCCAGACTATCTGCTTTTAGATCTTGACTCCACAATTTATAGCCATGACTTTGTCTGGCAAAGGTGACTTCCTCATCTACAAAGCATCTACAATAATATTATCTACCTCACACGATTGTCGTGAGACTAAATGTTTTAATAAAAGTAAAATACTTGCTGCTATCACTGCTCATAATAATTAAATGATTCAGAGTTAAGTGGGATTTTTTTTGAAGAGGATATATATATACAATATGGCCTCAATTTTTTTGCCTCCGATACAAAGAGACACAACTCCTGTTTTGCTTCTTTAATGACCTGATAAATTCATCTCAACCATAATTGCTTGTATGTTTCAAGTCAATAATTTCCATAAAACCAATACAGAAGACCATCATCATCATTTATGGTCAATTCAGATGATGAAGCTTGCCTCTCAGGAAAAAATAATATTGAGAATGTCTCTACAGTCTTAAGAAGTCATGAACATAAATACTTCTAAAGTGTTATAGAATCTGTTTATTAAAATCTTTATTTTTTCTAATCAAGCTAAAAAGAGAAGTTTTTAATCAAATTATTAATTTGAGAGACTATAATTGGCATGTAGTTCACTAGTCATAAATGAGAAAATAATTCAAGGGAAATATATACAACACAAAAAAAGATAATAAAAATGGGAAGAAATCATTTACACTTAGTGAAAAGATTCGTGATATGTAACTTATATTTAATAAAGCATTAGACATTTGATATTTAGCTTTGGCTAACAGTCCAAAAGACAAGTTCATCTCAATACTTATTTCCTTAAGAAAATCACTGTTTTATTTCCTAACAACAAAATAATTTATGTGTGTGGTTCTTTTTTTGTAGTATACCTTTGTATACTTAATTCTTTTACAGAATTTTATATAATATTCAAACTGAGATAAAAATATCAGTTTTGTAAAAGAATCATATAAATAAATTGATATTTAAAACAATTTTTTGAAAAGCAATTATGGAAAGCTCAGATCATGGGGAATTTCAGATACTTTGATTTATGGTTAGACTTTAAGAGGAAACCCTTTCTTATGTACCAGCTTTTGCGATTAAAATATTTTCGTCAGACATAATTAATTTGCTTTCTGTAGTGGGAACAATGTGGTGAATGTAGTTGAGTTTTCAATGATAGATGACTATAGAGTGCCTCGCAGCCACAAATTACTGTCTATACACAATATTGTCAGTGTAAAGTTTTAGGAGATCAAGCCGAATGTATGCCCATCACAGGATGTGCATAGAGTTTGCTGCTTGGATCCAACCTATTTTCCAATTTTAAAGTGAAATTTTCCAATTTTTAAAGTGGTACATCGAATTAAATATGTATAACGTATATCTTTTACAAGTAATGATTGTTCAAGTCAACCTTTAATACAACCTTTTTCATAAATTTGTTTTATTTTACCTAATTTTCTTTTTTGTTTCCCCCTTCCCCGCATAACTGTGACTTGAGCATATTCCGGGCATTGTAAACTGTTTCTATTCCAGTAGGTGTCAGGCTTTCCCAGCGTGCAGACCACAAAGGCAGGCTAACAATGCCATGATGCAGAATTCTATGCTTAATCCGGTTCCTGTAAACTGACTTTTTTAGCATTTACCCTCAAATAATCAACTTAAAATTACAGTTTTATATTCAGAAAAGCAGAAGGTGTGCGAATACAAAAAGTTCTCACTTAATTATTAGGAATATATAAGCACTCATTAAATTCTAGCATATGAAACGCAATATATATTTATAGTAACGTAGTAGAAACAGCAAAGTAATGAAATAAAGAATGCGATTAATGAGTAAAAACTGATTGAGAATATACTTTATATAGTGTTTATTTCACTGGCGGTAATGTAATAGAGACGTCTATTTCACAAAGATATAAGAAAATACCCTTTAGTATAATGGTTTCTCTTTAGAATTTTACAGCATGTAAAAATTACCCATTTTGGATGTTATTAGCCCTAATAATAACTTTGCAAACAACACAAAAATTTAGCTGATCAGATAATTCACTTCTAAAACCTATTCATAATTCACACAAAATGAGCAGAAAAAAATGTCTATTATGATAGACAGTAGAATTAATTTAATGATTAATTTTTGTAATTTTAAAATAATTTTCAAATTTGTCATTAAACTCAGAAAAAAAACTTTCTGTTTTTTTCTGCATATTCAAATTTTACCTTCCTCTGACCCTTCTCATTAATATGTTAACATATGTATGACCCCTCTGTATATAAAATAAAATATAATAAGAAACAAACACAAAAAATAAATAACTGTTTGGACCAGCCTTGGCTGCTGACCACTTTCTCCTTTTTTTTTAATAAAAGCCCTTCTTAATTGAGTTGGCTTTAACGGCTCTTTTTTGCCTTCCTTCATACCTCAATTTTCTCAGGCCAGATCACGGTGCTCACTCAACTACTTATCAGTTCCATGTCACTGAAATACTATTTCTCAGTGCTCATTTTGTCTTTTTCAGCAGCATTTCACACTGTTGATCACTTACCTCCTTATTAAAATATTTTCTTCCTTTGTTCTATGACACCACACTTTTATAGTTTCCTTCCTAACTTCTCTGGTCACCCCATTTAAGGCTGTATTGCGGGCATCCACCACTATCAGTTAATCAAAAATATTAGAGATTATCTGTTCATAATTCTAGGTCCTTCTTTCTTTCAGTATCATCCACATTCATGACTTAATACATTTCTGAAAACCAATGCTTTGCCAAATTTATATCTTTAGCCTTGATCTCCCCTCTGGATGCCAAACCCATCTAATAATCCATGATTTTACAGAGTTTTATTGAGCCCTTTCTATGTCCCTGGCACTGTTCTAGGCAGCAAATAGAGTAGTAATAAGACAGGCAAGGTCCCTGTTTTCATCGGATGTATTGCGGAAATACATAAAATACACTGTTGTCTATATAAATAGAATAATTTTCAAGTAATTCCTACAAAGAAAAAATAAGGGTGACAAAATAAGGAATGGCAAGTGAGAGAATAGTTAACTTTACATTAGGTCAGAGAAGGTCCTTTTGAGGAGGTGACATTAAAGCTGGAGGTGCAAGTGGAAAAGGAGTCCTTCATTATAAAAGGTGCAGAAAGAGCATTCCAGCAAGAGCAAAAAAGGTTTCCTTTGAGATTTATATTAACTTGACATGTTCAACAAACAGAAGTGAAGCCAGCGTGGCTGGAGGAAACGAAGTGCAGTGAGCTTCGAGTGTGACAATGAATGAAAGACCAAATTTCACAGATTTTAAGACACACGTTTTTGAAATCAAGAATGTGTCTTGAAGTCAATGGCATTTTTCAGTCACAAGTGGTCAGATAGTAGTTGTTGCTATTGCCTTAGAAATACTTTACCAGTTTCATTTATATTTTCTTCTTAAGTTTGCAAAAGTGATATGTGACCAAAATCTCAAAGTCTGAAAGACAAATCTAAAAATTCAAAGTAAGCAAGTATGATGTCATACTTTTCCTTCTGATTAGTACCTAAAAGAATGTGTCGCTTACAATAATGAAGTCTTACATTCAGTGAAATGAATTAATCTGACTTAAATGTTCAAAAGATCCCTCCCTTGTGTGGATCATGGATTATGGTAAACAAGGGTGGAAAGAAGTGGACCAGTTAGAACACTAGTGGTGAATAATGGCAACTAGAAGATGGAGAGAAGCTAAGGTATTTGGGATATATTAGAGGTGTAACAAGACTTTTTGATAGATTAGATAAAAACCAGGAGGGAGAGAAAAATTCCAAAGATCTGTCCAAGGTTTCTAGTTACAGAACTAGCCATTCACTGATTTAGTAAAAATTAAGATTCATGTGTACAGGGGTTGGGAATTGTGGGAAAAGTTAAGTAGGCAGTTGAATTGTATCGTTACCTCATTTCACCTATTATCCTCTCAGGCAAGGTTTACTGACCCCATTCACAATGGATAGACCATTCCCCTTGTTATACACTACAATTTCTTAAGCTTCATTCAGAATCAGCATTTGTGATTCACTGTTATTCCTCCTCTCACCTCTGCCACTGGGCTGTTGGTTCCATTCCATAAGGCAGGACATGTAGGAGTTCTTGTTCATTGTTTTACTCCCAGCACAAGCACAGTGCTGGGGACAGATAAGGTGTTCAGCAAATATTTGTTCAACATATAAATACACTAACCCTAATTTCTCATTTCCATCCTTCCTATTTCAAAGTGCTTGGTCATTGACTAATACCCACTCTGCTAGACAGGAAACCACAGGGCTATTGTAGCCAGGAGTTCCTGCAATGCTAAAAAAAAAAAAAAAAAGAAAAAAAAAAAAGCTACAAGATGAAACAAAAATATGCCAGAATAATCCTGAATAATCTAGAAAAGAACCTGTAATAAACACAAATACTCCTTTTACTAAGAATTATTATAGAATTCCAAGAATGGTAGAAAAAAATATGAGTTTATTCTAAATCAACCAGGTTTTTTTCATAAACAAATGCAAATATTTACTTGGGAAGCTTTCTTCTTTATATTCACATATTGATGCTCGTATTTCACATTCAGTATGATTAAATATTGATTGTGTACCTGCTATAAACCAGAGACTTTGCTAGCTCTGAAAGTAAGTCCCTACATGCAAAGACACTACAAATTCATTATGATTATTATGTAGTGTTGTAAGTGCAGTGAATAGGGGAATTCAAAGAGACCTGTAGGAGCAGTTAGACAGGCCACCTAACTTCACCTGAGAAGGCTTCCTGCATTATTAGGTGTGAAAGGAGACAATGATAGCAAAAAAGGACCATTGTAGTCAGAGGGAAGAAACGTGGGTTTAACAAACAGCATATATTGGACCAGAGAACTACTTATTTGAATAGGCAGGAAGCGGCAGAAGATGAGGTTGCGGAGGTAGGCAGGAGGCAGATCTACGATGGCATCATGTGACTAACTGGGTGACAAATCTTGATTGTATTCTGGAGGCAACCAATAGCCTATGAAACCTCACGAGCTGGGAAGTGAACTGGTCACGCTTATCCTCCCACTTGTGATAAGAGACTGTACCTGCCAAAGGAGTGTAATGTAGGAGCTGACAGCAATGACTCTAAAGCCAGCCAGCTTAGATTTGAATCTTTGCCCCGAGCTTTGTTAGCTAAATGACCTTAGGTAAGCTACTTAATCCCTCTGTAAAGAAATAATGATAGAATCTTCCTCATCTTTAAGGAGTTATAGTAATGATTAAATGAGTGAACATATTCACTCACAATAGTAGAGTACTAGGAAGAGATGCCATGTAAGTGTTTGCTACTATTATTATTATTATTTGCCAATCAAATGAAAATTTGAAAGACTTCTTTTGACCTTATCAAGGGTTTACAACCTAGGTCCATAAGCGAAGCACCTAGGTTTTCTCTAATGCCATTGTCATTTGCATGGCTTAATGAGTAAGGAATCTTGGTAGTGGAAAGGATTACAAAAAAATCCTCAAGCTCTCCAGGACCTCAAACGACAGAATCTCTACATGCAGTTGGTACTTTTCTATAGAAAGAATTGAAGAATATTTTTGTTGGAAAATTCATAGGATAAAGTTCTGTTCAGCAAGTTATACCTTTAATATTGTTTTCTCATAGAGCATATTAAAATTTTTTGAAGTCTGGTAGGTATGTTAGTGTTTACTTTTTATAGGGAATATTCCTTAGAGGCAGGAATTATTATTACTTTTTAAATTTTGTGTGTCCCAAAGCCTAGCACAGTGCTGGCACATGATGGGCAAATTATAAATAATCATCAAATAAACAAGCATTCCCAACCTTTAAAAGCAAGGACCTTGGATGAAACAACTAGCATTTATTTAAAAACTAGTATTGATCAAACTATTAGTTACTAGTTCTAATTATGACACAGCTGTATGCCACTTTCTATATGGTATATAACATTTAAATGCTATTTTAACTTGAATTGTCTCTGTTCTGTTTATTATATTTCCCTTTCTATTAAAAATTTCTGACTGAGTGCAGTGCCTCATGCCTATAATCCCAGCACTTTGGGAGGCTGAGGCGGGTGGATCAAAAGATCAAGGGATCAAGACCATCCTGGCCAACATGGTGAAACGCCATCTCTACTAAAGATACAAAAATTAGTCGGGCGTGGTGGTGCGCCACCTGTAGTCCCAGCTACTCAGAAGGCTGAGGCAGGAGAATCACTTGAACCTGGGAGTCAAAGGTTGCAGTGAGCCGAGCTGTGCTACTGCACTCCAGCCTGGCAACAGAACAAGACTCCGTCTCAAAAAAAAAAAAAAAAAAAAAAAAAAATTATTAGCTATAGCATCTCTGAAAAGCTCACAATCGTTTCCCATGAATGTCCAAGAGTTTTATTGTAATTAATTTTTTAAAATTTAATTACAATCTTTAATAAAATATGATGAACAGAGATGATGCATTCAAGTGATTTAGAAAAAGCTCTCAATAAATGACATTTCTGATTATTATTTAATAGACAAAATCCTGTTTCCCCCAAAATGAGAAAGATTAATACATGTCCATTAAATGTTTTTTTAATGGCAAATCTACTTGTCCCAAAATGAACATTTTGTAATCTGTACTATTTGTTTTACAGTAAGCTGGCATTGTTCCAAAGTCCACTATGTGAATACTTTTTTAGTTACAATCAGATTTACTTACATATTTTTAAAAATTCTGTATCTTTTGAAATATAGTGAAAAATAGACTTGAATAATAAATAATACAGAAATAAGTAAATTCATCAGCTTGTATTCTTACCAGTGTCTCTCTTCTTCTCACCTTTATATCAGCAACAGCTTTAACCAAATGCCTTTCACATAGCAGGTGTGTCAACTTCTATTTTTAACTTGTATTTTATTTTATTGTTAGTAAGATGTTTAACCCCATTTTGCTCCCAAGACATGTCTGGTATCTTGACTTTGTTTTATTACATGTAAAAATTATTTGTAAGTTTAGTATTGTAACACTAAACTTCTAGTATTCTAAACATACAGATGACTCTGAGCCTTAAATGAATAAAATATTGACCCACCCAGATATTTTTTCTTTGTTTATTTTGATTTGACTATCACTTCTTTTGAAAACCCTCTTTAACAATACTCTTTTAAATTTGTTTTATTTTATTTCAACCTTTCAAAGTGCTCTAACTTTAAATTAAAAATGATCTGAAAAGTAGGTTTTCTGAGTCATCACATTCATGATGGCAATACAACTCGAATAATAACAGTACTATCAAAGTTTGAGTTGTTGAGCACCTATTCTGTGAGGATCATGCACCTAAGCACATTTCATTCATTTGTATCTGAACGAGACCCCTGCAAAGTTTTATTTTTATTGACATTCCTTGTATTAAATCTGTAGTTTCCATATGAAGAAATCGAGGTTCACAGAGATCAATTGAGTTGCTCAAAATCATGAAACTAGACCATACTGAAGCCAAGATTGCACCTCTGGTGTGCTTGGTTCAATCTTTAACAACTCTTACGTTTTATAATACTGCTATTCCAATTTTCAAACATGTTTATGCCCCAATTTTATTTATTTCTTTATTTTTCTCTTTCATATTGTGGGTATGGTTGGGAACACAATCAACATATCCTTGAGTTGAATTAAACTAACAGCCACCATGGTGCTACTTTGCTTGGCAATGACTATTCTAAAGTAAAACCACCTCTATAAGGGAATAGAAAAGTGAATGATTATTTTAGTTAAAACAAAATTGCTGCATTTTATTTGTTCATTTTTCCCTATTAGGTAAACTAACAATAAATAATCTTATCTAACTGAAATGGCGAAATTATAAATATGATCCAATTTCATCCTGAATTTGATATAATTTTCTGGGAGTGAGGTAAATTTCCCTTGCAATCTTCTAGACCTGCTAGACAGAGAAAGAACATAAAGAAAAGAAGATTCCTTACTTTCCTCTAGTTGTTTCGAAACTTGATTTTTGGTAGTCAGTTCTTTGGCTAGGACTGCTGTCACCCCGGCTGAGGTATGTTTCCCGTGGGGCTCGATTTCCCACGCCTCCAATGCCTCCAACACCTCCAACGCCTCCAGCTCCTCCAACTGCGTTTAGAGAAGTTGCTTGTTCATTTGACTTTCTGGCAAAGCTCTGAAGAAATTTCAGTGTGGAATTGGAAAGGACCACTGGTTCTGCTCCAGGATTGAACCTGATGTTAGCTTTGGTTGGGAGGGTAAGATTCTGCAACTTGACCACTCCTTCTGCTCTCTCTGTGGATGTGAGAGTTTGGTTTCTCACACCCTCAGCAGGTGCACTTGTCTCTGAGGGAGGCAGTGTTGATTTAAGAAGACTCTCTTCAGAAGTTCTTGCCTCTGGAGCTGTAGCTATCTCCGCTGACATGGCCCAAGTGGTTGGCAGTATTTGCAAACTTTGTATTTTATTTGGAGAAACTGAAGCAGAGGTCATAGTCTTCTGAGAGTTCCCATCCTCAGGTATAGTCCAAGAATGCTTACTGTTGTTAAGACCAATGCCCCCACTCCATAAACTAGAAAGCAGGACAAATAATCTTGCCCCCTTCATCTCAGTAGTTTGAAGCAAGGTAGCTCATGTGAAATTTGGGGACAAAATCCGTGTGGCCTTTTTGATAGCTGCTTCCACACTGAATCTGCTAAGACTGAGCTTTGCCAATTTGAGATGTGTAGAGGAAACAGGTTTCTGTGTTTTGTAGTGTGCTCAGGAAGTTCGATTTCCTGTTTCTGTAGGGTTTTTCTGATCTGTGACCTCTAGTGGGATGCCTCTATGGAAGTGCTGAAGGGTCTCTGACAAAGCTGAGGGTAAATGGGAAAACACAGGCAATTATTATCAGGAAAACCCATGAGAAAAATATGAAGTAACTTTCTTTTCCTGAGCACACCCATATTTCACGTTTCACTGCTTTCAAAGAGAAATTTCGGGTTCACGATAGGTAGTGTAAAGTTTTGGTGATACAAGCTGAACACAGGAGTTTTAACATTTTGTTCTATTACATAAAGACACTGAGAAAAGTTTTTATGATACTTCTTATCTTCTATGCTCTATCCAGAGACCTGCATTTTGTTCAAGTGCATATCCACATGCATACACATAATCAAAATGTTGTTTACAGTGTCTCTATCATTTCATATGGTACATATACCCTAAATTATAAAATATCTATCTATCTATCTATATATATCTTTCTATTTTTATAAATACACTTCAGCTGTGTCATTACTTAATCTCAATGATTATAAGTAATAACAGAAAAGGAAAGTATAAGTAATTGAGTTAGACAGGTATACCAGGAACTCACTTTAAATTTTGCTCCTGGAACTTCTACCAGAGATATCCGCTAATGGAATAAATAATCAGAATTTTGCTTCCTTTATTTTCCAATCCTGAATGTCTGGTGGATGGGGGTAATCAATATTTTACTAGTAAGGGATAGATGAAGAAAAAGTGGAGTCACATAAAAATAAATTAAAATGGGATCATATAGAATGCTTTTATACTTTTACTGTAGGACAAAATTATACCAGTTGTAGGTAGCAGAGAACCAGATGTATCAAAGAGCTTTCTGTGGGTTTTTTTCTGGTAGAGATGTTTCATGAGATTTATCATTTAAATTCTCCAGCAAATCTCTGATCCTGACTTCAATTAACCTCTCATCTATAAAATTTCATAGCAGCCTGTTTAAATAGATATGTAAACTAAGTTATAATAGTTCATTCATTCATTCACTCATACATTTATTTATGTATTTAAGCATTCAGTAGTTGCATAACCCCTCATTCTGTGCAAAGTACTCTCTTATGTGCTAGGATTATAAAAGAAAGCAAAAATATTCTTTGCTGTCAATTTGCTAATTGTCTGTTATGTTATTTGAAAGCTAAATCCATGTGTAACCAATCTTTCTGTCAACTTCTGTCCCAGGCATTATGTTCTTGCTAAATATTCACTCATTGATTATTAAACTATAATTAGATTTTTTTGTTATTAGATTATTAAGTTCCTTCTTTCAAAATTAGAGAACTGGAAATCTAATTCCTGCTTGGTTGTGTTTTATTGTAGATATTTTTTCTAATCCTTATACCTGGACACAGTGCATTGGATTTGAAATAAGGCCTAATTCTTCCCTGGGCTACTAACTACTTGGGTTTAATATTTTTCTTCCCTCAATCTTTGCCATTTATTTCCATAAGTGTATTGTTGACCTCCTAGAGGGCATATAATATGGAGCTATTTAAACTAAGACAATCATCAGCAACCCCAATTGACTTTGATATGGAGTAAAAAGCATCCATTTCTCAGATATACCACAGAAAAATCCACAAACCTTACCTTAGTAAAGGACTAAAAAGGTCCAGCACAGACAATCCAGGAAATGAGTAGTTACTAAAAAGAGCAATGAAACTGCACAACTGTCACAATACAAACACGGTTTTCAGTACAAAGAAAAAGGCTTTACAGTGTCTTTATCTGGAAAAGACAGAAGGAAATAGCTTTGGCTTATAGAAGAGAAGTAATTTTGTAAAATTTAGGAAAAATATTCTTATTTGTATTCAATTTTATACCAATTTTCCTAGATTCAGTAGAAATAGATGAATGGACTGTCTTGAAGATTTATAATAATGCCAGAATAATGACATTCACTGATTTTTTTTTTTCTTCTACAGTTTGAAAGACTGTTCAAACCTGGTTTGGCAAGTGAACTTTAGTGATAAAAGGTCACCCACTGGTTCTATAACTGATAACAAGTAGTTATCCAATGATAATAAAAGCTGAACAAAGCTAAGCAATTCATTTCACCTCTTATAAGGTATTGACCAATAATGACTTTTGCTCACCCCCTCCTAGCTTACAAGTGACCCTGCAATCCAAAGGCTAAAGGTTCTGTATCTCACTATTGATCTACAAAGCCATCTTGTGCTTTAACTCCCCAGAGAATCCCAAGCTCATTTAGTGATTTGGGGTGTATGGATCAGCCCTTAATTAGACATATAAAATACTCCAGAAACTGTCAGAGGCCTCATCTCAAATTCTGCTTTCTAAGATTAATTGTCATCAAATAACAATTAAGAAAAATAATATTGCTGAGATGACTGACTGAGGAGTACTCAGTTTATTCATTCGTCTAGATACTCTAAACACTATTGTTGGATTAAACTATAACATCATTTTTGTATACCTGGACCCCGTCATTTTGTTCCACCTCTCATTTTCCACTAGGTTGTTAAATTATGTTTTACCATCTTGCCATTTGTTCACCATGAATATTTTGTAAGATAAAAGTCATGAAATTTATTATATTATGTGCTATCAGGAGATTTTTATGTCATTTTTCATTGTATCATAAACACCGGATTCACTACATACTGCAAAATGGGTTATCTGTAGGTGATAAGATAATGGGTTTGGTTCTTTTCCCCCTTATAACCCATATGCATTAATTTTCTAACCACAAGAAAAAAAAAGATTATTAAGTTGGAAGAAAACACAAATGTGAGTTAAAAGAGAATCATAGATTGAGGAGTTCACTGTAGATGGTGCTGTGTATTATTGAAAGCCTTTTTTTTTTTTTTTTTTTTTTTTTGAGACAGAGTCTCCCTCTGTCTCCCAGGCTGGAGTGCAGTGGCGCGATCTCGGCTCACTGCAAGTTCTGCCTCCCAGGTTCACGCCATTCTCCCGCCTCAGCCTCCCAAAGTGCTGAGATTACAGGCGTGAGCCACGGCGCCCAGCCTAAAAGCATTTTTAAAACAGTAAGAGTTATTATTCTCTGTAAAATGTTGGGGGTATAGGCTAACTTCCACCAGATTAGTAGGATTTTTTTCAGCAGCTGTTTATTTTTCACGAGAAATCCCTATTTTCTTAAAATAGTTAAAAACATCCAAAATGCGATTTCATTATACCTTTCCTCCATAAGACGTATCAGTCAAAAATAATTGAAGAAAACAAATTTTAGAGTTTTTTCAATTTAATGGTGTTTGAAAAATGTTGAAAACCTTTTAAATTTACATGTGGACAAAGGGGGTTAGCAACATACAGCAAAGGGGCTGGAGAAGAAGAGAAACTGATTTCTGCATAATTTTGATGAGTCGATGTGCTAGGTAAGTTAAATTTGGCATATTATGTAATTCTTACAAATGTGTTAGGTAAGTATTCTATTCTCATTATACTCATGGGAAGTTAAACTTAAAGAAGTGAAATAACTTCCTAGGGTAGCACATTAGTAATTGATAGAACAGATATTTAAGCCCGATTCTGATTCAATAGGCATTCAGTAAATATTTGTTGAATCAATGAATGAATGGATGAAGCTATGACCATACTCCTATGTATAGTGATAACACATGGCTTGAGGAGGGCTCTATTTCACATTCTTATAGCCACACAAAAGAAAAAAGTAATCTAAATAAATATAATGAACTTGTTCCAGGAACACAACTTCAAAAGTCTTCTGAAATACCCTTTCAGTCACATTGCTTCCTGTAAGTTCCTCCTAAAGAAAATTCAGAAAGCCCATTGATTCTACATTATCTATTCTCAAAATAAATATGAGGTTTATTTTGAAGCCATCATAGCCACATTAGAACAATAAACCAAAGACTAGGAGCTGTAGAAAAAAAGATAATGAAGCAGTAGCGATGCTAGAAAAATATAAGATAAGCAAATAAACTGAAAGTAAGAAAATTTAGGTTTGAGTGGGTTGGCTGGAAAGGGAAGATGGACAATTGATGAATTACATAATTCTTAATATTAAGTGAGAGAAACATATTAGTTTATCAGAAAAAAAACAACATATTTTATCCTAATATTAAAATTTTAACTTTATAAGAACATAAGGAACATACTGATAAAGATGACCAAATGCCCCTAATGAGAAAATGAATGTATGAATAGTTCACAGAACCATGCCATTGCTGATTTTACATTTCCCATTTAAGTAAAACAGTACCCTTGAAGTGAAAGAGTTCAAAAATCATTTCTTTTGATCATTTTAGAAATAACAATATTTTCATTTTCTTAATGGAAAGTTGTCTCTGGTTATCAAGTGATTATCAGTAGTGACTTCTGCTTCTGAAAATATGGAATAGACATATTTCCCTATTCCTTCTGCTAAGTACATCTGCAAATCATGGACATTATATATAGAACAAATAGAAGAAGATTCTGAAGGGTGGAGAAAAGAAGGCAGAATGACTAGGTGACCCAAGGAACAATTAAGCATTGAGTTCCCAAGTTTTCTTTTGCCTCATTTCTGGGTTCTGGGGAATTTGGCAAACTAGGAACACCAATAGGCACAAACAATAAAAGCCCCAATAAAAGCTTTCTTTAGGCCAATGACTAGAAAATTGAAAGCCTGGAAAGAAGGGAAAGATTTTTTTATTTTTTTATTTTTTTGAGACGGAGTCTCGCTCTGTCGCCCAGACTGGAGTGCAGTGACGCTCTCTCTGCTCACTGCAAGCTCCGCCTCCCGGGTTCACGCCATTCTCCTGCTTCAGCCTCCCGAGTAGCTGGGACTAGAGGTGCCCGCCACCACGCCCAGCTAATTTGTTTTGTATTTTTAGTAGAGACGGGGTTTCACCGCGTTAGCCAGGATGGTCTCGATCTCCTGACCTCGTGATTCGCCCGCATTGGCCTCCGAAAGTGCTGGGATTACAGGCATGAGCCACCGCGCCCGGCCTAGAAGGGAAGGTTTTTAGAAAATAACCACTCTACTCCCACCATACAGCACAGGGAAAAAAAAAGAAAGAAAGAAAGAAAAAGAAATAAAAACAAAAAACAAAACAACTCACCCTTGCCAGCAAAGCCTGAAGCGAGAATTAAACTTCCACCTCCCGAGGTTGTAACAAGGTGTCCCAACCCTCATTCTCCTGTTGGGGTAGTGTCAGAGAAGGCCAACAGAGGAGTCAGAAGTTTCTATATCAAGAGGCCTCGCCTGAGTACACTGCCATAGCTCTCCAAAAGCTGAGTGAAAGGAAAAGAATGAAAATCAATAGCTTCAAAAAGTCCTCCAAAGGCTAGAGATAAGGCAAGAGGTTGGAAAGATGTCTTCCAAGGTGTAGAAATCCAAGGGTGGGTCTGGAAAGAAATGAGAATGTACTAGAGATTTTTTAAAAACGATTTTTCATCGTAAAGTAGAAGAAGATTTTTCATTGTGAAGTAGTGTTTTAATCACCCTCTCTTCACCCTATTGTTGAGGGAGGAATTCCCACCTTAGGGTTATAGGAATGGGTAAACACATGATGTCCAATGTTGAATTGATGAGATTGGCAGCAGTTTATACATAAGCTAAAGCCCTGGGGAAGAGGATACAGCATACCACGCAGGGCCACACCAGGGCTGCACTCAGGAATAGAGTCAACAATCAACAACGCTAGAAGGTGGACTTGGTAATATCAAGAGTATGAGGTGTCCCCTGGCTCCCACAGGCGGATGTGACTGGCTTGTTTGAATAATTCTGTGGGCTGGCAGGGAACTGAAACCTACTACTCAGGGATAAGCAGGAACTATGCCTGGTCCCCTTGATAAGGCAGTGGATACTGGACTCGGAACCTTATCCACAAGAGCAGAGTGGGGAAGGAAACTTTTGGATTAAGGCCATCGATGCCCTCTGGTTTCAGATGTCAAGACAGCACATAATTCTATGTCTTTATTTTAGGCCTCATATTACACACAGTTCAGAGAGCTTTTTCTCTGTATTGTCAAGGATAAAGAGCTCTCCAGAGCTTTGCCTGTGCTCAGATCTCAAACTTAGTTGAAAGGAAAATCCTTATCACACCCTCAAAGTATTTTAAGAGCATGGTGAGTTAAAACTTAACGCTACAACAATTTCCGTTTATATTAGACCTAGCTCAATTACAAATTGGGATAACTCAGCTCCTACACTAAAGGGCTAGCGGGATAAGAATGTCCTTCTCTGAGGTAAATATTATTTTCTATAGCCTTTATTATTCTTTTATGCATAATGCCTCATATAATACAAAATTTAAGACAAATGAAAAAATAAGAAAATGTAATTCATGGTCAAGAGAGAAAACCTAAAAAATCCAGAAAACACCAAGATATTGGAAGTATAAGAGAGAGAATTTCAAATAAGTATGATAGAATGGGTATTGAAGGTGGGCAACATGTCTGAATATAAAGGGAATTTCAGCAGAGATAAAAATTATTTTTTAAAAAGTTGAATGAAAATGCCAGAAATAAGACATAACAAAAATGAAGAAGTCATTTGATAAGCTTAATAGCACACTGGAAATATCAAAGAAAATAAGAAAAGAAGATAGGGTAGAAGAAATTATCAAAACTGAAACACAAAAAAGATCAATATGTGAACGAAATAAACAGTGTCTGAGATCTGTGGAACAATTTCATATGGTTTAGCACACCTCTAAATGGAGGGAATAAAGAAGAAAAGAGAGAGTAAATAGTACAAAAGATAATTTTCTAAATATTTATAGGTAAGACTTTTCCAAAATTGATGAGACACAATTGATGAGTTGTTGGGGGAAAAAAAAAAAAAAAAAAAAAAAAAAACCACGCCATATCACATAAAGGGGAACATAATTACAGCTGACTTTTCATTAAGTCAAATAGATGAGAGAGAGCAATAGAATTACACCTTTAAAGTGCTCAAAGGAAAAAAAATAACTTGTCAACTTATAATTCTATATCTTGTAAAAATATCCTTCAAAAGTAAAGGGGAAATAAACATAACTTTAATAGGTGAAACTTGAAAGAATTTGATTTCAGAAGACCCACCCTATAAGATATAGTAAAGAAACCCTTCCAGCTAAAGAGAAACTATAGAAAAATGGAGCTAGATTGGCAAGAAGGAAGGGAGAGCATCAGAAAAGTTTTATATAGGTAAACAAATTTGATATTATCTTTATTATTGATTTAAAAAGGTAGATAATTGATATCTTTAGTATGGATTCAAAAAAGATGAATATGTGAACAAAATGAACAGTGTCTGGGATCTGTAGAACAATGTCATATGGTTCAACATACCTATAATTGGAGGAAATAAAGAAGAAAAGAGAGACCATTATAATTTCAAATGTAATGTGAAATGTTAATGAATTAAATTTTTTTTATTTTGACTGTTGAGATAAAAATCACAGCAATAATGTATGGTGAGATTGATAGTATTTGTAATTAAAATTCAAGACAGAAGAACACAAACAGTCTGCAGGTGTGTAAATGAAATTACACAGTTATAAGGAGATTCTGATGTTATATGTGAAAAGTAAAATGTTATTTGAAAATATACTAGAATAAATTAAAATTCATATTTTAATTGTTAGAACAAAAATGTAGCTTAAAAATCAATACAGGATTACAATGGAACATTTAGAAAGTACTCACTTCATATAACAAGGGAAAGAAAGGAGGAAAGGAGACTCAGTCAATCAAGAACACCTAATACTGAATATAAATGCACCTAGTAGTGTTTCAAAATATGTGAAGCCAAAATCACTGTAAATGTGTGGATTTATTTCTGGGTTCCCTTTTCTGTTCCATCAGTCTATGGGTCTGTTTTCATGCCAGCACCATCCTATTTTGGTTCTGCAGTATAATTTGAAGTTAGGTAATATGATTCCTCCAACTTTGTTCTTTTTGCTTAGAACTGCTTTGGCTATTCTGTATTTTTGGTGGTTTCATTTAAATTTTAGGATTTTTTTTTTCTATTTCTGGAAGAACGTCATTGGTATTTTGATAGGGATTGCATTAAATCTGTAGATTGCTTTTTGTAGTGTGGATATTTTAACAATATTGATCCTTCGAATCCATGAACATGAGATATCTTCCCATTTTTGTGTCACCTTCAATTGCTTTCATCAATAATTTTTGACAAAAGCTCCAAAAACATACACATGTTTTCTTTAATTTGTGGGAGCTAAAACATTTGCTCTCATGGAGGTAGAGAGTAGAATTTTGGTTATCACAGGCTGGGAAGGATAGTGATGAGTAGGGCATAAAGAAAGGTTGGTTATTGGGTACAAAATACAATTAGATGGCAGAAATAAGATATAGGGTTCAGTAGCACAATAGGGTGACTATAGTTCACAATAGTTTATTGTATATTTCAAAATAAGTAGAGAAGTGGATATGATATCATAACACAAAGAAATGATAAATGTTTCAGGTGATAGATATCCTAATTACCTTGATTTGATAATTAAACACTATATGCTTGTATCACAATATCACATGTACCCCATAAATATGTACAACCATTATGTAGCCATAAAAATAAGAAATAGAAAAATAAAAATCATGAAGCCAAAATGGACAGAATTAAAGGGAGAAATGGATAAATCTATTATCATAGTCAGAGATATTAACATCTTTCCTTTAGTAGACAAATATTCACATAATCAGCAATGATATAGAAGATTTGAACAAAATTATTAACCGATTGGACCTAGTTGATATTCATGGAACATCCAACAACTACAGAACACATACTTTTTAAATGTACATGGAACCATCATTGATACAGAATATGTTTTGGGTCATGAACTATTTCTCAGTAAGTTTCAAAGCATAAAAATCATAAAGAGAATATTCTGTAAACACAAAAGTGTTAAGTTACAAATAAATAAAAGTAAGCTATTAAAAATCCCTAAATATTTTAAATGAAATAATATACTTCTAAATAATCCTCAGTCAAAGCAGCAATAACAGGGATGTTTTAAATATGTGCAACTGAATGATAATCAAAACAGATCAAATTTTGTGCAATTTTGTCAGTTGAAATGCCTATATTACAAAAGAAGAAAGGGGGCAGGCACAGTGGCTCATGCCTATAATCCTAGCACTTTGGGAGGCTGAGGCAGGTGGATTGTCTGAGCTCAGGAGTTTGAGACCAGTGTGGGAAATGTGGCAAAACCTCGTCTCTACTAAAATACAAAAAATAAAAATAAAAAAAGTAAAAAACAAATTAGCCAGGCATGGTGGCTAATAAAAAATAAAAAAAAAAAGAAGAAGAAGAAGAAAGGGATGAAATTATTGAGGTATGCTTCCATTTTAAGTAATAGATAAAAAAGATCAAAATTATCCCAAAGTTGGTAGAAGGAAGAAATAGTGGAAATAATAGCAGAAATTAATGAAACAGAAAATGGGCAAAGAAGAGAGAAGAATAATTTTCGAAGTTGACTTTTTGCAAAAATTAATATGATTAACTGACCTTTAGCAAGACTAATCAAGAAAAACAAGCAAGAGATTATAAATGTTACAAAATAGAAGTAGAGACATTATAAAGAGCTTACACACATTGCAAGAATAGTAAGGACACATTATGAAGAATTTATGCCAATATATCTGGCAACTTAAACAAAATGAAAATATTCCCTTAAAAACTAAAACTGGTATAAAGAGACATTTAGAAAACTAAAAATCTCCATTCATAATAAAACCTTTCCCACAAGTAAAGCTCCAGGTCCAAATAGCTTCATTCGTAAATTATATTAAACATTTGAAGAAAAAACAGTACAAATCTTCATGGATTCTTTTCAAAAACAGAAAAGGAGATACCACATCCCAACCTCATTTATAAGGCCATAAAAACCTAATACCAAATATTACAAAAAAATATTTCAATAAAAACAAAACTTCAGACCAATATCTTTCGTTGACATAAAAGGAGAAGTATTAAACCAAATGATATCATTATGTAAAAGCTAATATATCATGATCCCACAGGGATAATTCAAAGAAGTTAAGGTTCATTTACATTCAGAAGTCAGGCAATGTTATTCACCATATTAGAATGAATGAAAGAAAGAGAGAAAGACAGAGAGAGAAAGAGAGAGAGACAGAGACAGAAAAGAGAAAAAGAGAGAGGAAAAAAAGAAGGAAGGAGGGAAGGAAGGAAGGGAAGGAAATGTATGTATATACATCTAAATAGTGTAAAAACATGTGACGAGACTAAACACTAGTTTATATTGAAATCTATCTGCATACTAGTAATAGAAGGCATCTACAAAAGGTCTATAGCTAACATCTTTATTAATTATGAAACTTTGAATGCTTTTTCCCTAATATAAAAATAAAAAACAAAAATATTTGCTCTCACAACTTCTGTTCACTATTGCATTGAAAATCCTAGCTGATGCAATAAGGAATAAAAGAAGTTAGAAGCAAGATGATTGGAAAGGAAAATGTAAAGTACTATATTATATATAAATGACTTGTCTGTGTACATAAAAATGTGATGTAATCCTCAAAGTTTTTAAAGCAGGGTGTGGTGGCACACTCCTGTAGTCCCAGCTACTTGGGAGGCTGAGGCTGGAGGATCACTTGAGCCCAGGAGTTCTAGGCTGCACTGTGCTCTGATTGCACCTGTGAATAGCCAGGGCATGCCAGCTTTGGCAACATATCAAGACCCTGTCTCTATAAAAAGGAAAGAAAAGAAAAAGGAAAATAATTCACAATTAGTGAATTTAGGCAAGTTCACATGATAAAAGATTAACATTCATATATTAATCGCAGTTCATATGATAGCCACAAGCAATGGGAATAGCAATTTATTAAAGTTCCATTTATAATGGCATCAAAAACCCATCAAAATCTTGGAATAAACCAAATTTTGCAAGATTTTTGCAATGAAAACAAGATATTGCCAAAATTTTTTTTGAAACACCCGAATAAGTGAATATGCCAAGTTCAAGGACTGGAAAACTTGATGTTTAAAAAAGTCCATCCTCCTCAAGTTTATTTATACCTTCAATACAAAACTAATTAATCTTAGCAGATTTTTGTTGATTAAATTTATAAGCAATGCTAAAATTGATAAGGAAATACATTGGATCTAAAAACTCAAACAATTTTCAAAAAAAAATTGGATAGTTAATACTACCTGATGTCAAGACTTAATCTACAATAAGCAAAATAGTATAATATTGGTGTAAAAATAGAAAAAGGGAGCACTGAAACAAAATAGTCCAAAAATTAATCTATACAGATTTTGGACAAAGGCACCAAGTCCATTCAATGGTAAAATATCTTATTAAATAATGATGCTGGAACAAATACGTGAATTTAAAAAAAATGAACCTTTACCTTGAATCCACTCCAAATCCAAAAATTAATTTGAGATGGTTCAGAGACTTAAATATAAACATTAAAACCTTACACCTTGTAGATGCAAGTATAAGGAAATGTCTTCATGGTCTTGGTATAGAGAAAGATTTATTTGATAGATACAGAAAACATGAACCATTTAAAAATAGTTGAAACATTGCATCTCCTCAAAATTTAAAACTTTAGCTCATCAAAGGACATAATTTAAAACAAATTGACAAGTCACATCTTGGAGGAAAATAATAGAAATTTAGATATTTGAACAAATTACTCCATCCAAAATATAAAATGAATTCATATAAATGAATGAAAAGACAGCAATACAATTAATAAATTGTCAAAAGCCCTGAACAGACACATCACAAAGGAAGATACACAACTGGCTAACAGACATGTGAAAAGATGTCCCGGCATCTTTAGTGATCAGAGCAAAACAAAGCAATTAAAACCTTACTGAGATACCATTTCACACCCATAGAGAGACCTAAAATTTTAAAAGCCTCATAGCACCAAATGTTGGATGGGAGTGGAGTGAAGCAATCAGAACTCATACATTTCAGGTAGAATAAAATGGTACCACCACTTTGGAGAATTGTGCAGCAATTATAAAGTTGAAAATTCATGTCATCCATGATTCAATAATTTGCCTGAGATACTTACACAAGGAAAATAAAAAATATGTCCACAAAAAGACTTGTTCAAGAATATTCATAACAGCCCAAATATAAGAGAATATCAAAGGAAGATATAAACAAAGAATGGAATATTGCACTCATACAATGAAATAGTATTCTGCAATGAAAAGGAATGAACACTGATACATGCAATAACATGTATGAATGTCAAAAATCAATATGATTCCTGAGAGATTTGAGATGAAGAATAATATTTATGTTACAGTTATATTTATATAAAGTTCAAGAGCAAGAAATACTAATTTACAATGATAGAAATCAGAAAGAAGTTTCCTCTGGGGATGGAAAGATTGATTGGAAAGGGACATGAAAAGTATTTCTGGGATGATGAAAATATTTTACATCTTGCTTTCGGTTGTAGATTCTGAGTAGATGCAATTGTCAAAACGCATGAAAAAGAACACTTAACGGCTGTACATTTTATTGTGTGTATATTACACATTAAGTTTTTAAAGTGAAAGAAAAGAACTTAATGAAAATGTAATAAAGAATGTTTGCCTCTTCCTATCATTGTATTCATCTCTCTTAAATCAAGTATGCAATCTTTTGCTTACTGAATACGACACATATATATTCCTCTGGACAGCAGCAATTATCTACAGCACAGAGAGTCAACTTAAATTGAACTGATATTTATCAAATATGTAATACACCTAGGACATTAAATGGAGGAAAAAATGCAGAAGGGCATTAAGAAAACTTCACTGTTAAAAGTGTTAGACTAAAATTTAAATTTTCTAAAACTAGGTCAGTACTCTTTCCATACCTTACT